>NC_058130.1:217764361-217835000 GCF_016433145.1 Gracilinanus agilis
TATATATATATATATATATATATATAAAATACAAAAATGGATGACTCTGGAAGAGAGAGTGAAGCTCATGACTTTGCAACTCTACCTCACTTAAATCAAATTCACAAACACACCAAGACATCATTCCATATTATTGTTCTTTGAAAATGAAGGTCAACAACAACAATGACCCTGGCCTTTAACTTAAACTCTGTGAGCCTAAGTTCCCTCCATCTTTAAAAAACTTGGCCCCTGAGGACCCTTCCGACTCTAAGTCTATGACTTGAGAAAGTCAGCATGGTACTGTAGAGAGGACACCTGATTCTGGTGTCAGAGGACTTTGGCTCAAATAGTAGCTCTGTTAGTTATTAACTATGTGCTCTTGGGCAACTCACTTAATATCTGTAAGCCTCCATTATACCTGTTATATGATGAAATTGGACTAGATGACCTCTAATGTCCTTTCCAATCCTAAAACCATGTTCTTATTACATTTCTTCTTTCTATCCCAATGCTTTCCTTTAATTTCTTGGCTATTCTCCATCACTCCCTCATCAGTCCTATAATACAAGGGAAGATGGGTCTGACTGAAGGGCAGAGGGTTTGGTCTCCTCAATCTTCCATCCATCTAATATCAGCTCCAATCTGTGGGAGCTCCCTCAGATGGTTAATTAATGTCAAACCCATCCTCATACTCAGCATCTTTCCATGCTCTCTTTCCCACTGGAGTTCTGATTTACCAGGGGCAATTGGAACAATGCAGTCAGTCCTGAACTAAAATTAACTCTCTCTCTCTCTCTCTCTCTCTCTCTCTCTCTATCTATCTATCTATCTATCTATCTATCTATCTCTATCTCTCTCTCTCTCTCTCTCTCTCTCTCTCTCTCTCTCACACACACACACACACACACACACACACACACACACACATTCCATTACTCCTCATTTTCCATTGCCACTCTGACCCTAAAAATCTCAGAAGTTCAAAATAAGAAGAGCAAAACAGCTGTTCAAACAAATTAATGAATGAATGGATAGATAAATAGACAAATAAATAGAATGAATAAATAAGTAAATGAGCATAAACATAAGTAATAAATGAATGAATAAAAGTGCACAATATAATATAGGCTTTTCCGTTACAAACCCACATCCCAATTAGGAAAGCACCAAAGGGAACGGGAATTTAACAAGAGATGGGGACAGAGAATTCAACAAAAGAATAAAGCTGTTGATGGAGCTGGGGGAGTGTTATCCAGGAGAGGGGTGCAGAGAGGGAAAAGAAAAAAGGGTAGATGGACGTTGCAATTCTTACTGGAATCAGAGATAATAAACTCCTTGCCAAAATTTACAGTGTTTCAGTCCAATAAAAGTCAAAGAAGATGTGTGATTTATAGAAGATATTTGGCTCAGAGCAGCAATAAAAGTCAGGTCAACAAAGCAATTGTTTTCCTTTGCTTTGAAAAAATGTTTTGACTCTACACCTATCACCCTCACTAAGAGAGCCTAGCACACACAGATATCCACAGGAAGGTATCTATTTTCACAAGTGGATTTTTATTTTTAAGTTTGGGGTTTGTTTGTGGCGGCGGTGGTGGTAGTGGTGGTGGTGGGTTTGTTTTTCTGCTTTTTTGTATGTTTTGGATTTTTGTTTTGTTTTTTATCCTCCAGAACTAGAATCCAAGGAACAAACAGAGACTAAACTGAACCCTGGGATGAACAAACAGAAAATCACAGATGACATTGATCAAAAAATCTGTCCTTATCCTCTAGCTAGCCTTTGAAAGGCAAGGGCAGGGGGTGGGGGTGGGGAGACAGATGAGAAGGGCTCTGAGAGCTTGCGAAGCCAGACACCTCATAAAATTTCTATCAATAAAATCTTACAACCTAGAAAAGGAAAATCATAATAGCAGGTGGCAAATAAACAAGAGGACTAATGCTGCAAGAATGGATCTTGGTTCATGCTATTCCTTCCCAGGACCTCCCTCCTTCCTCTTCATCTCTCCAAATCCTACCAATCCTCAAGAAAAACTTTCCTCTTTTACTCTGGCCAGTATTAATCCTTCCCTTCTCTCATTCCATTAGATCAGAGATCGTGATCTGAGGATCAGAAAGAACCATGGAGATTATCTGGTCCAACTCCCTCATTTTAGTGAGATGATGTAACTTGCCCAAGGTCATGCAGCAAATGTCAGATAGGATATTTGAACCCAGGTCCCCCGAGCCTAAACATAACATTCTCTCCAATGCACAGAATTCACAACTTTCTGTCCAGATGACAAAATTAATAGAGCCTTCCTTGAATTGTTCTACCATCAGTTCATGGATGTCAAACCCAAACTAGATTGTTAAACTTCTGGAGAGGAAGAACCTTAGTTCTTTTTCATGATTCCTTTATATTCTCTAGAGGACTGAACCCACGGAGGAGACGTGGGACTAGAGAGAAAGGGAGAGAGAGAGATAGACTTGTGATTTCACTGGCTCAAGAAACTTCCTCTCCCAACATAGATCAAGTCCTTCTCCATAACTGAATCTTTTTGCTTGACTTAGCCAAGAACGCATAAACAGTGTGTATCAGACACAAAATCCACACAATAAGATCATAGATTTCAGGCTGGAAGTTGACTTCAAAAATCACTGAATCCAACATCCTCATTTTACAGATGAGAAAACTGAGACCTAGAAAGTTAAGATGCTAGCAGCATCACATAACTAAGAAGTACTTGAGATAAGATTTAAACAGACTAAAATCCTCAACTCTATCCATTAGAGGTCAACTTTTTACCTCCTAGAACTGGCTAAAGACATATTTAATATGGCATTTGAGTTGCCTGAGATATCTGAGGATTCCAGTCTCCTGAGGTTTCCATTGAAGAACGAGGCTTCACTACAGGTTCTAATTGCTTGTTATGCAAAGTTATGCCCTTTTTAAGAAAAGAAAACTGCTTCAGTTTACTGGGATGAATAGCCCCAAACCCAGGCTATCTGGAAAGATGGAGATCTCATAAGATTGTAAGATCATAGGATTTAGAACCAAGAGGGAGCCTCAAGATCATTGAGTCCAGACCCCTTCTCTTGTGGGGGAGCAAACTGAGACTCAGGGAGGCTACAACCATATGGTTAGTAAAAAGGCTATAAGATAGAACCTGCTGCCTTTATCTCCTAAGCAAAAATTACCATGGAGCTTTTTCAAAAGGTGAGTATTGGGGGACAGCTGGGTAGCTCAGTGGATTGAGAGGCAGGTCTAGAGACAGGAGGTCCTGGGTTCAAATCTGGCCTCAGACACTTCCCAGCTGTGTGACCCTGGGCAAGTCACTTGACCCCCATTGCCTACCCTTACCACTCTTCTGCCTTAGAGCCAATACACAGTATTGACTCCAAGACGGAAGGTAAGGGTTTAAAAAAAAAAAAAAAAAAGGTGAGTATTCTTGGGCCACAGAGGACCTACTGGATAATATTGCAATGAATTGGGGGTCGAGGAGATGCCTCTTCTAGAGAATACAAGCAAAAATTCAACCTACTTCATTGGAAAAAAAACAAAAACAAAAACAAAGCCCAATTCAAGTGGTTAGAAAGGAAGGAGTACAAAGGTCTTTTTTATCGAATGGATCTTTACAACAGGAGGTGCATGATTGGCTATTTATAATTTAGAGACAGATTTATTGTGCTGGTATCATCATTTTGAGAATACTAACAGTGATAGCTTTTTGTCTTTAACCCTTTCCTTATGTCTTAGGATCGACAGAAGAGTGGCAAGGGCTAGGCAATGTGAGTTAAGTGACTTGCCCAGGATCATACAGCTAGGAAATGTCTGAGGCCAGATTCGAACCTAAATCTTCTAAATTCCAACCCTGGCACTTTCTCCACTGTGCTACCTAACTGTCCCACTAGTAATAGCTTTTAACATAATACTTTATAGTACATAAATAGTAGCTACTTTTAACAAAGTACTTCAAAATTTGTAAATCCTCTTACATATATTTCTCATTTGAGTTTGGTAACAATCTTATGAGGTAGATGTTGTTATCATTTCTATTTTGAAAATGGGAAACCTGAAGCTTACACAAGTTATTTCTAAGTTAGAGAAGATGATTTGCCCTTGCCACTCTTCAGTCTTATAATTAATCCTAAGACAGAAGGTAAGGATAAAAAAAACAAAAAAGCTATGAGCATGTGAGATGAGGAATTTGAACTCGGGTTTTTTGTGGTAGAAAACCTCACTAACCTATGTGACATTGGGCCCCTAACTTTTCTAAGCATTCATTTCTTTATCCATAAAATAAAAATAGAAATAGCACATTTGGGGGCAGCTGGATGGCACAAGAAATAGAATACTGTGCCTGGAGTCAGGATAATTTGTCTCCCTGAGTTCAAATCCAGCCACAGACACTTACTAGCTGACCTTGGGCAAGTCACTTAAACCCTGTTTACCTGGAGGCAGACTGGAGAAAGCTATGGCAAACCACTCTACTATCTTTTCTAAGAAAACCTCAAATAAGGTGACAAAGAGTCAGATATGATTGAAACGACTCAACAACAATACAAGGTTGTTAAGGAGAGAGAAAGGGATTGATCTTTGGTTTCCAATGATGTATGGAGCTCTTAGTGAGAAGCTTCCTCTACCAGTGTAGGTCAGCTTGTTCTATGCAATTTAGAGTCTTGGAAAGCTACCTGGGAGTTAAAGTTAACTTGCCCGAGGTCACAGAAGTAGCACATGTCAGAGGCAGCTGGTCTTCCTCTGTCCATTCAACTCCGCAGCTCCCTCTCCACAAGGTTGTTATAAGAATCAAAGAGAGTGTGTATAACACAATTTACAGAACTTAAACTAAATAAATGTGAGCTATTATTATTTTATTTATAATGGAAGTAGTCCATGAATTTGGTGTTAGAGAACCTCGGTATGAATCCAAACTCTATTATCTACTACTTGCATGACTTTCCCCAAGTCCCTTGACCTTCTCTGGACCTTAGTTTCCCCATTTGCAAAGTAAAGAGGCTTAGAATCAACAATCTCTGAGGCCCTTTCCAGATCCTGTGACTCCCCTACAAGCATTATTATTTTTTATTATTTACTATTTTTATTATTTTATTATTTTTCTCTATGACAGTCTTTTATTTGATTTGAAAATCCACCCCACCACCAGTATCACCCCATTCTTGGCATCATCATCTTACTACTTCCTG
Organism: Gracilinanus agilis; assembly: GCF_016433145.1. NCBI lineage: Eukaryota > Metazoa > Chordata > Mammalia > Didelphimorphia > Didelphidae > Gracilinanus > Gracilinanus agilis. The sequence goes on from NC_058130.1 coordinate 217,769,525, forward strand.
GAGAAGCATAGTCAAATCCTTCCATTGCTTCTCATGTGACATGATTTCATAGCATCAAAGATACAGAACTGTAAGAAGCCTCACCAGCCACTGAGTCCAACCCCATCCCCATCGAACAGATGAGGAAATTGAGGCACAAAGTGAAGTCACTAGTTCAGAATCACACAAGCAGTAAGTAACAGAGATAGAATGTGGACTCCTATCTTCTGTCATAAGAAATCTGAATGGATAAATACAAGCTAAATGCTTAGACAAATGAAAAGAGAAGAAATATTTATCTACAAAAGAGACAAAAAGCAAGGGGATTGGGTCCACCTATATTGTGACTCCAGAGTGTCCTCTGGTGTTTGGGGTCAAGAATAACACTTTGACTTTCTGGAGAGCACATACCTTGGTCCCTGGCTTCTGAATGAGCTCAGATTTGGGGGTTGGTTTGGTTGGGGTGAAGAAAATGAAAGAGAAGAATTAAATGTTCAGTCTGGAAAATTCAGACTTCATTTTTCTAGAAGATTTGCTCTTATTTTCTCCTCCGTGTCTTCCCTTTGCCCCCTACTCAAGGGACTTTGTGAGACCCACCTATCTAGTGTCCATTTTTGGTAATTCAGAAACTCTATAGTGTATCAGAGGACTGCAGAATGTGTTTGGGGGGGGTTGTGGTCCCCTCCTAGCTAGAAAACGCCCCCTCTGCCATCCAAAGACCTCCAGATAAAAGAGAAACAGCCCCTGATAATCTCTGATTTATGGCCCCAACCCTTGATGAACAGTTGCCCTGGGCAAATAAGATTTATCGTCCAGATCCAGCAGAGAGAACTAACAAAAATCAGATTAGAAGGGTAGGCTTCTTCGACTGGATTAAAATCTGCTGCCATATAGAACAATACCGCTCCCTATCTGTTTTGCAGCTTGCTATTACAAATGACCAATGGATTGTGTGTCATATAGAACCGTCCACTGTGCCATTAAATAAATGAGTTCTGGTAGGAGGTGGGTGTCAAAGGTGACCTCTACTCTATTACTTTCCATTGTAGCAAAAGAAATGTTAAGCTTGTGGGGTTAGCAGCTCCAAATAACCAGCTAGTCTGCATCAAGAAAGTAGCAGCCAGCTGACAGCAAAGGTTGCCTGGTGGATTACCCTCTGAACTCTTTGCTTAAAAAACAAGAAGCTTCAGAGATCTTATCAGGGACTTTGGGAAGGGGATGATGGAAGTCTGACACAAAAATTGGAAATCTGGGAAAAGGATGGGAGTATTTTTGAAAGGGAAAGAGCAGCAGCCTGGATAGTCGATTCCCTTAGGGTGAGTTTGCATCTTGGGGGAAAAAAATTGAAAAGGACCTTAAAAGGGATGTTAATCTTCAGTGACAGATTCTAGGTGTGCAGTCCTCAAAAGCATGATGAATTGGCCTGCTTCAGTCCTGTGCACTAATGATATATGTATAAGTAGAAAACTATGCTTCCAAAAGATTTTTAAGCCTTTCTTAAGAAAAATAAAATCAATTTTAATAAAGCAATAGAAGAGCATTCCTTTGGGTTCTTCATGAAGCTAACAATGTTCTCCACAGAGTACAGGAATCTTAAAGGATTCAGTTTTACTCTCTTCAGTAGGGGTTCTTGTTTTGTGGATCATTTGTCAGTCTGGTGAAGCCAATGAGCTCCTTCCATTGTCATCCCAGTCCAATAGCAAGACAAAAGTCACCTAGGATACAGTGGATAACCTTGGCATCTTCCATGTCTGACTAAGCTCTAAGCGTACCACAATGCCGTCTTCAGCCATCTTCATAGCCACTGGAACAAATGTTCTCATCCACCTGTTCCATCAGAGGAAGTCTTCATATGCTTGGAGTAGACCTCTCCCTAACGTACCAATGGGCTTGTTAACTGTCGGTACCCTTAACCTGGTTTAGCCTGTCTTGCCAAGACTCTTTTACTGGGGTGTCAATGCTACAGTTTCTTGCAGCCACAGGTGAGAATTAGGTGAAAGGTTGGACACTAAAAGTAGATGAGCAGCTCTAAATAGAGCTTAGCAAGCCCTCACAATAGAGATGCTATTCTACCCTGAACACCACATACTCAGAAGAGGGCTTTCAACTGGAAATGAGTGGAAAAGGTGGCTGGGGGACCTGGGGAGCATGGGGTGGAGGGGGGAGCAAGGAAGGGACAGAATCATCTACCTTCCAATAAACATTTTTGGTAGAGACTATTAATCCCAACCTGAGTTGCAGGTTAATGGATTAATAGTCTCTACCAAAAATCTCCCACAAGTAGATGACAGTCTTCCTTCTGGATATCAGGAAATCAGGGTACAACTCCACTTCCTCTGAGGTCTCCCAGGATCAGTTACAACTTGTCCCAAGCACCATGGAGTCCATCTCAGAGAGAGAGGCCACACTTCGTGCTTCCCCATTCCATTTAGAATTCCCCAGCCCTACCTGCTAGGTCTCCTAAATAATAATTTAGTAAACTTCCTCACAACAGTATGTGTATATAGGTAATAAAAAAGATCTTAATGCCTGAAGGGAAATATGACCTCATAAATAAAACCGGTTGGGAATAAAGCTATTATTTTTTTGTAAATGGTATACCTAGAGAATCCTAGAGAATCAACCAAAAAACAATTGAAATAATTAACAACTTTAAAGAAGTTGCAGGATATAAAATAAACTCAGCTAAATCATCAGCAGTTCTCTAGACTACCAATAAAGCCCAACAATAAGAGATTTAAAAAAAAGAAATCCCTTTTAAAATAACTGTAGACAATATAAAATTCCTAGGAATCTACCTGCCAAGACAAACCCAGTTTATATGATTATAACTACAAAACACTTTTCACATAAAGTCAGAATTAAACAATTGGGAAAACATTCATTACTATGAGTAGGAGAAGCCAATATTATAAAAATGATAATTCTACTTAAAGTAATTTACTTATTCCATGCCATACCAATCAAATTATCCAAAAACTATTTCACAGAACTAGAAAAAAAATAATTACAAAATTCATCTGGAAGAACAAATCAAGAGAATTAATTAAAGTAATGTGAAAGAAAGTTGCTTAGCTATACTGGATCTCAAACTATATTATAAAGCAGCAACTAGTAAAACAATCCAGTACTGGCTAAGAAATATAGTAGAGGGCCAATCAAATACGTTAGTCATTCAACACACAATGGTAAATGGCCATAGTAACCTAGGGTTTGACAAACTCAAAGATCCAAGCTTTTGTCAGATGAATTCATGATCTGAAAAAAACTGCTGGGGAAACTTGAAGACAGTATGGCAAAAATAAGGCAAAGACCAATAGCTCACACCATATATCAGGCATAAAATAGTTAATTGTCAGATCAATGAATAAGCGGGGGGGGGGGGAGGGAATAGGTCAAAACAAGACCTATTAGAGGACAATGTAAAATTAATAATTTTGACTACATTAAATTAAAAGGTTTGTGTCATTTACACAAACAAAATCAATGCAACTAATATTAAAAGGCAAACTGGAGAAAAAATCTTTATAGCAAGTGAGTCTGACAAGGGCTTCATTTCTAAATATATAGAGAACTGAGCCAAATTTATAAGACACAAAGCATTACCCAGTTGACAAATGGTCAAAGAATATGAACAGGTAATTCTCAGATTCAAAAATTAAAACTCTCTTTAGTCACATGAAAAAATTCTCCAAATCGTTATTAATTAAAGAAATGAAAATTAAAGCAAATCTGAGGCACTACCTCACATCCACCAGACTGGCTAATATGCCAAAAAAAAAATTAAAGAAAATGATGAATGTTGGAGGGGAAGTGGGAAAACTGGGACATTTATACACTGTTGCTGGAGCTATAGACTGATATAATCATTCTGGAGAGCAATTTGGAACCATGCCCAAAGGGCCATAAAACTATGCATACCATTGTGCCATAAGAAATGACAAACAAGATGGTCATAAAAAAACCTGGATTTATATGAAGAGTTACAAAACAAAGGGAGCAGAACAAGGAGAATATTGTACACACTAACAACAATAATGCATGATGATCAACTGTGAATGACTTAACCATTATCCATAAAGCAAAAATCAAGGATAAGTCCAAGGGACTTGTGATTTTTTTTTTAAAAGGCTATCCATTGCTATAGAAGAACAGAACATATCATTCCTCATTTTATTTCTTCCATGAATTTTTCTCTCATGTGATATATGCCTTCTTTTATAACATAATAAGCATGAATTTATTGTAGAATAACACATGTGAAACCCATATCATATTATCTATTGTCATGAGGATGGAAGAGGGGTAGGAGAGAACATAGATTGTAAAACGTCAAAAGAAGAATATTAAAAATTGTATTAACATGTAATCTGGAAAAAGTTACAATCAGAAAACTAGATGATATGACCCATGGCAAAATTAGATGGCCTATCACAGTAGAAGGGAATCTTTCAGAGCTATGTGACCTAAGGTTAAGTTTCTGAGAACACCAAACCCATCCACTCCATCACAATGAACCAAGGATAAAAGGAAAGGAAAGCTGATATGAACACTATATGTGTGTGTATATCTTTCATCCTCTGCCTATATCTCTCTATATCTCTCTGTGTCTCACTCTCTATCTCTGTCTCAGTCTCTGTATTTGCCTCTGTCTGTCTTTCTGTCTCTCTCTGTTTCTCTATGTAGATAGAAAGTGACCTTATAAATAAGGTAGAGTGTATGGTCCAAATCCTCCTCCAAACACCAGAGATGGCACAATCTGTGTGTGCTTCAGGGTTCTAAATGGTGGTGCAAAGCTACTACTAACAAGATACTATATACTAAGACAAACTATTTGTGATGGAAGGAGCACCTGCCGAGATTCTTTCCTTTAAAAATGTTGAGAAATCTGAAGGCTTGATCAGCTCAGGATCCTAAAAGTTCAGAGTGCTAAGATCACTTCTTGCTCATCTAAGTACAAGGAGTTTCACAGGCCTCTGAAGCTTGGCTGGTGGGTCACTAGGGTAACTCAGGCTAGGCAGGACTTCAAGGACCAGATTAAACAAAAAGAGTGGTAAAATAGCATTCTATATCAAGAAGATGTGATCTTAGAGCTCTAATAATAGCTAGCATTTATATGGAACTTTAAGGTGTGCAAAACACTTTACAAATATTATAACAAATATTAACAGCTCCTACTTCCCAGGATTGTTGAAAGAATCAAATGAGATTTTTAAGTGCTTAGGATAGTGCCTGGCACACAGTAAATGCTATATAAATGTTAGCTGTTAGTATAACTTCTATTATCTTACATATTAAAAAGAAGACCAATGAGACAATAATTGTAAAATCCTTAGCACAGATCATGGCACACAGTAAGTACTATATAAATTATTAGCTATTACTATTATTATTATCTTCACAATCCTAGGAGGTAGGGGCTATTATTATCCCTATTTTACAGAAAAGAAAACTGAGTTATGTCTCTTGCCAAGGGTTACACAGCTAATAAGAGGTCTGAGGCCAAACTTGAACTTAAGGTTTCTACACTTCAGGCCCAAGGCTCTAACTACTGGGCAACCTAAGTTTGAGGTTTAATTTCCGATTAAAAAAATGTGAGAAGATATTTCTCCCTACATTTATGGAGGTCATCCTTGGATATGGTACATTTTAAATAATGGCAGATGTTTTCAATATGTGGATTGGTTTTGCTGCATTTTTTCTCTTTTTCCTTTTGTTTTATTCTTTATTATAAAGGATGGTTTTCTGGGAGGAACAGGGGAGGCGTACAGGAAAAAACATAGTGAATATAAAAACAAAAGATAGCAATAAATATATTTTAATAAAGAAATAGTCACATAAAGAAATACATAAGCAAGATGGAAGAAGCATGGTAGAAAGCATTACCTGATGACCAACAAAGAAACAATATTGCCATAAGAATGTATTATAGACCATCTACTCAGAAAAAGGAAATTGATCCTGAGTTTTAGAAGGTTAACAAAAATGGCACAGAATTAGGATTTAGAGGCGATAAAGGACTTCAGTTATCTAGAAACTTTCTTTGAGTCTTCTCTACTAATGATAGAGAAGCTAAAAAATTCTCGACTTACTTTTCTGAGAATTGTATCCCTCTTAAATTAGAAAATTGATGAAGAGTATTATTCTTATGGATATGATTTTTAACAATAAGAAGGAATTGGTTGCTTAAGTATAGATAGAGAGAACCTTGCAAGAAACTACTCCATCTTGGAGTTCATAAAAGAAAAGAACAGGAGGGGAAGCTAGGTAGCACACTGGATAGAGAATCAGGCCAGGAGTAGTTTGACTCCTAACTTAGGTTTGGGGAAGTGTATTCCATGTGATGCATAGAATCCCATAGTCTAAGACTTTACAAAGGAAGCCAACTCAAGATGAGTTTCTCAAGATTCCTAATGACACTCTGTGTCTTCCAGTTTGATGGAGCTAATCAGAGCTGGCCCTTCACTACTTTAGCCTTCTCTAACCCAAGGTCTTTTGATGATGAGGCATCAGAGTAATGGAGTTTATTCTATCCTCCGAGTTGGCTTTTTCCACTGTTGCTTATACATTGAGTGTTAATATGAGTTGGAGGTTCCCAATCTCTACAGTCCCCTGACTTTTAAGAAACTTTACCATGTCCCCTATGCATTGTAGAAGCATACAAACCTAAGCATTTACCATGGATATTCTGATAAGAAATAAAGATATGAAATAATCTCTATACTCAGAGTGGTGTAATAAATAGAGAGGGCTGACTTCTAAGACATGAAGTCCCATCTCTGGCACATACTGGCTGTGTGACCCTGGGAAAATCATTCAAATGCTCAATGCCCTAAGCAGCTATCTAAAACTATAAACTGAGGCAGCTATGTGACTCAGTGGATTGAAAACTAGGTCTAGGGATGGGAGGGGTCCTGGGTTCAAATCTGACCTCAGACACATCTTCTCTGTGTGACCCTGGGCAAGTCTTAAGTGATTCAATTTGCTCACCTTTACCACGCTTCTGTCTGGGAACCAACTAAGAATATCAATTCTTTTTTTTTTTTTTACATTTTTAAACCCTTAACTTCTGTGTATTGGCTTCTAGGTGGAAGAGTGGTAAGGGTGGGCAATGGGGGTCAAGTGACTTGCCCAGGGTCACACAGCTGGGAAGTGTCTGAGGCCAGATTTGAACCTAGGACCTCCCATCTCTAGGCCTGGCTCTCAATCCACTGAGCTACCCAGCTGCCCGCTAAGAGTATCAATTCTAAGACAGAAGGTCAAATAAAAGTATAGATTTTGGTGAAGGAGCTGCTGAACTACATTGGTAAAAGGAGTTTTTTCATCCTGGATTTCCCTATACTAAAGAAATACCATATCCAGTCCATATCTGGAATACAGCTATTTACAAACTATTCCTTCCATCCTGTTGGGGTACATGCACCCCAAGCTGGAAAGCTGTGGGCCTTTTTTCCCTGGTCAATACAAAGACAGAAACTAAATTCTTTGTTCCTCTCAGGTCTTAATGTGGGACTTCAAACACAGCTGAGATTTAAATATAAAAACAGTTGGGACTTAAGGAAATTAGTCTAAGAGTTTATGTGGTTTCAGATGTGTTCTTTCCCACATTCTCCAAAACCACAAACAGTCTGGTTTACGAGAGTGAATAAAAGCAAAGAATATTTATAGATCAGTGAGAAGCATGATCATAGAAGGAGTGGGGAACAGGATATGAGAAGGGAATAGGCATTTATACAGTGCCTGCTATGCCATAACAACTCTAGGATACAGGGGCTATTATAATCCCCATGTTACAGATGTGAAAACTGAGGCAATGCTTAAGTGACTTGCCCAAGTTAGGAAGTACCTGAGGCCAGATTTAAACTTAGGTCTTCCTAACTCCAGGCCCAGCACTCTCTTATTCCCTGTGCTACCCACTAGCTTCCTCCATAGAAATACCAACAAGGATATGAAAAATATGACGCCTTAAAAGGAACAAGAAAGGCAAATTCTTTGGTGACTATCAGGATTTCTAGTGCAAGCAGTTAGGGATCTGACAGTATTTGGTAATAGGAGCCCTTCCCCATTTGTGGGGAAATTTTCTATAGCTTCCAAAAGAAAAAAAGCCAGTGCCTCATACCTGAGGTGGGTGGGAGAAATCTTTCAGTTAATGACCAAACTATAAAATGTTATTTTGTGGAGATTTTGTAGACCAAGAGAGATCGATGCTTGTTTATAAGCCTAAAGGTGGAATGTAGCATCATAGGAACTTAGCTTTGAGGTTTGAAACCAGGACCTCTGAATCCAAATGCAAAAACACTTCTGCATCAGAGTTTGAGCTATGTGTCTCTGAAAGGGCTGCCTGTAGCACTTTTATAATAAATTATAAAACTCTGACTCCAGTATGCTTCCTAGATATTAAGTATCACCCTGATGTCAAAGGCCTTCACGTAATATCAAGGGTCCAGTTATATTTTCAGAGGTTTCTCATCCCTCTGGGAATTAGAAATTATTCTTCTTCATTAATGCCTTATTATTTCTACCCAGAAAACCGGGGGAATTCACTGTATGACACCACCCCGAGCACTGTCTTCAACTCTCTCTTTGAGCACAAAGTACAAAAAACTCACAAAAGGAAGTTTTATTGACAGGTCAAAGACAATTCAACTCTTATCAAAGCTCATGGAAAATCATGCCCAGCAGTGAACATCCCCTTCCTCATAGATTTATATAGTCTCAATTATTGATAGCCACGTATTTAGAAGGGCTCCCATAGTTTCTCGTCTGTGAACCCTCAGCTCATAGCTCTTCCCACTGTTCTCCAAGTCATTACCCATCATACTTTTCCCCATCTTTCTGCCCCAGAGAAATCATTAATCATTAAACACTTACATGTCTAACATGGACTAGCACTGTCCCAGGTGCTAAGGGTACAAATATAAAGTGAAAATCCTTTCTTTCCTCAAAGAGCAAATATTCTATTAAGAAAGAAAAAATGCACACATATGTAAAATGAAGAAAGGAGACAGCTAGATGGCTCAGTGGATGGAGTGCTGGATCTGGAGTCAGAAAGACCTGAGTTCAAATCCAGTCTCAGACATTTCCTAGGTGTCTGACTCTGGACAAGTCCCTTAATCTCTGATTATCTGACAAAAGGATCCACTGGAGAAATGGTAAAGCACTCCAGCATCCTTGCCAAGAAAACCCTACGGAAAGCTCTGACCCATGGGGTCATAGACATATTCTTTAGGGTCTATCAGGATTTCTAGTGCAAGCAGCTGGGGATCTGACAGTATTTGGTAATAAGAGCCCCTCCCCATTTGTGGGGAAATTTTCTGTAACTTCCAAAAGAAAAAAAGCCAGCGCCTCATACCTGGGGTGGGTGGGAGAAATCTTTCACAATGGATCAGACTGATCAATGACAAAAATAAAGAAAAAAGCAAATTCAAGGCCAAGTGTAGTGGTACATTTTGCCCAAAGTAGCAAAAAGGGAATGTTTCAGAATTTCCCTGTCATTAATAACATTATGACTAAAACTCTAGGCCAGACCACAGTGCCCCTGCTCTGAAGATTCTTTCTTGTACTATGGTTACCTGCAATCTCTGACCTCACAAGAAGTTTGCCCATGATTCAGGAACTATCTCTGTCAGGATCTCAGGCTGAAACTTGATGACTCCAAATCTTGATGCCTTTTTCCCAACACTTAGCTACTGTATCTCCCAAACACACAAATTTCACCCCAATTGTCTCTCCAGCTCCCTTAAGTCTCTTTCAAGGCAATTGAGTAGTTATACAAATTACCCAAGAACATTTACTGCCCCATCTAGATTGGGAGCGTTAGGAAGGAGGAGGGAAGTGAGAGAAGTTGAGTAAGTAACCCTCGTTTCAGTCACTTATGACCTCTGTGATATTGGGTAAGTTAGATTTAATTCAATAAATATTTATTAAGCATAGATTATGAGGCACCGTGCTAAGAGTTGGGGATACAAAAAGAGATAAAGACAATTTCTGCCCTCAAGGAGCTTTTAATCTAAAAGCAAGTCATGTCCTCTCTGAGCTTTACCTTCCTGACCTATAAAATGAGGGAACTAGATCATATGGTCTCTAATATCCCTTTCAGCTCTCAATCTATGATTTTATGTATGCTTTCCACCCACCCACCATCTTAAGAGAGCAAAAAGAAGAGGGGGGAAGTCCCTGAGGCAAAATAAAATTGGAACGTAAGTAAAAAATGAAAAAATAATGGAAAATATAAATTTTTTGGTCCCAGGCCAGTCTGCCCCCTAATATATATTTTTTCCATAACTCTATCCTCCCTTACAAGGGAGCATGAAGTGCAGCTAGGTAACACAATGGATAGAAAGCCAGGCCTGGAGTGAGGAGGACCTGTGTTCAAATCTGTCCTCAGTCACTTCTTATCTTGGGCAAGTCATTTAACACCCATTAACTAGCTCTTACCACTGTTCTGCCTTAGGACTGAGAAGGTAAGGATTGGGGGGGGGGGCAGAGAAAGGGAGAGAAGGAGGGAGGAAGAGAGAGCAAGAGAGAGAGAGAGAGAGAGAGAGAGCTATTTAATCAATATGGAGTTGGCCTAAACTGCAGTGAAATAGCTGATCTGAATTGGTAAGAGGAATTTCTTCATCTGAGAGTTGCCTATACCAAAGAAATTATATATCTGGTCTCCACTATCTCTATGAATTTTGTTTAATAAGTCTTAAAGAAGCCTGAGATATTATACAAATTCAATTCAAGAATTCTAATTCAACCTCATATATTACCTTCCTCCAGACTAAAAAGGGGACAGGAAATAGAGAAAAAGAAAGGTAGAGGAGTGGTAAGAACTAGGCAATCAGGCTTAAATGACTTGCCCAGGGTCACACAGCTAGGAACTATCTGAGGCCAAATTTGAATGCGGTACCTGCTGTCCCTAGGCCTGGCTCTCTATCCAGTGAGTCACCCAGCTACCCCCAAAAGAGTATATTTTAGAGGAAAGTTTATACAAGTATATTTAATGAGCTTCAATTTAGTCTGAGTTGTGAATGCTTGGGAAAGCAAAACCAAAATGCAAAAAAGAAAAACCCATCATCCTTCATGAAGCTCTTCCCAGGGAAGAGATATTCCGGGGCCTCAAAATAAAACTCGGCTATAAACATTTTATTCCAAAAATCTATTCATAATCATAGCTCTACTGTTAACTATTATCTGCCTGATTTTAGACCCCCTGTTCTAAGAGCAGTATAATGACAACAGGAAGCTGATTGCTTACCTGGCTGATGGATTTTGCTTCTTGAATTTAAAAGACACATAAAAGAGAGAGCAGAGAAAAAAACAAAGAGAGAGAGAAGAGGAAAAAAGAGTCCAAGAAGAAGAGACAGACAGTGAGAGTTAGAGAGAGAGAGAGAAAGAGAGAGACAAAGTACTTCTTTAGCAGACTCAGGATGTGATGAAGAATGATCTTCCTGTGATTCCCAAATACAAACCCTGAGCCAAGGAATAATGAATTTGATCCACCAAGATAATAATTTTTCTTAACCAGCACCAGTCCTGGACATTCAAACTATCTGTTCAATTTAAGCAAGTTCCAAAAAGGACTCCCTTTCAAAAATTTCAAATGTCCAAGTGCCATGAATTTATGTCTTTAGTTTAACTGGTGTTCTTCCTCTCCTTCCTTTTGAGATTTAGTTTCTTCAACTGTAAAATAAAAAAATTTAAAAAGAGTGTTGTACTATACATTCTCAAAGGTCTCTCCCATCTATTAGATTCTGTTTCCGAATGGTGACACTAAAAGTGTGAGAAGGTCCATATCTCAAATCATAAACTTTATCTTGTAAAACTTATCCCTGAAATTTATCATTAGAACTTCATTCTTTTGAGACAGTAAGGTGGCTCAGTAGATTGTGAGCTAGCCCTAGAGATGGGAGGTCCTGGGTTCAAATCTGGGCTTAGACACTTCCTACCTGTTTGACCCTGGGCAAGTTACTTTACCCCCATTGCCTAACCCTTACCACTCTCCTGCCTTAGAACCAGTACACAGCACTGATTCTAAGATGGGAAGGTAAGAGTTTAAAAAGAAAAATAACTTCCATCTTTGATCTGGCCTCAGATATATCCTAGCTGTGTAACCCTGAACAAGTCACTTAACCCTTATTGCCTAGCCCTTACTGCTCTTTTGACTTGGAACAGATACTTCCTATCAATTATAAGACAGAAAGTAGAGTTTCTTCAAATATATACAACCTTCATTCTTTGGGTCAATAATTTGGGTCAATTTTGGGTCAATGTTCCATATTAAAATGCAAATAACTTTAGAAGCAAAATAAGGTCCTCATTGTAGATTAATGGAAGTAACATTATATTTGTAGTAAGAAAACCTGGGTTCTATTTTCCCTTCATTACTTAGTACTGGTGTGGCCTTGGGAAGACCACACTTACTATCTGGGTCTCCTTTTTCATTGAAGGGACAAGATCCCTTCTGCTACCCACCTTGTTATCATTCATTTATACTTTAGTATGAGTTAGTTTACCAAATCCTTTTCAACAGGATAATTATGCTGTCAAAAATCAGTTTTCTGATTCGGTTCAAAGGGAAAGAAGTAGACAGGGGCACAGATTCTGGCCTAAGGTGAGATATTCCCAAAGTAAGGGATAGGAACAGAAAAGGAAGATGGGAGGAATTAAAGGCAAATTTCTCCCACCTGGGACGGACCCTGGAACTAACATCAAATTGCTGTTTAATGGCCAGCTATTACACACCACAAAGGAAAATGACTCAGTTGTATCAGTTAAAAAAAAAAAAAACTCTATATTCTTTAGTTCATTCACTGCAGGCCTCTTGGGAATTTCCATTTTAGTCGAGATTGAACTGACAAAACTGAATGCAGCAAGGTAATTTTGTGGCTAATTTCCACCCACAATCTTTTCTTCCTAAACATAGACTTCTCTATAAAACTCTCATTGGAATTTTCTGATTCCATCGGGAGTCAGGGGCCCCAGACGCTGATTGCTGGCACTTTCTCAAACACTATCCTATTAGGAAGGTCAGTTTTGAATTTTTAATCTCTCTGGTGTTTCATATGATAAAATGATCAGCTTTAATCAGTCACCATTTGTTCAATGGATTCTATTTAAGACTTGAGGGTAGAAGAGAATGCAAACTAGTAGAGGACAGGAATTATTTTATTTTTTGGCTCTGTTTTTTCAAGGTCTAACACAATGTGTGTATAGTGGGAGTTTAACGATAATTAACTTGAATTGACATGGTTCCACTCTGTGTGAAAAATGACCAGCATCTCCTGTCTGAGTTACCAAGTTGTAGTGAAATAACCTTAGATTTGGAATCATATAAGGCTTTGGTTCCAATGAAGGTTCTGCTATTTATAAACTATATGCTTTTAGGAAAGTTTTACCCTCATTAATCCTTATTTTTTTCTTTGTAAAATGAGGGAGTTGTGCCAGAATATCTCTGAGGTCCCTTCTATAGAGTCCCAGGCTTCAAGTTGACCTGAGTTCAGTTTCTGCCCCAGATACATACTACCCATGTGGCCTTGCACAATTCATTTGGAATTTTCTCAGGGTTGCTTAGAGAATGAAACGGCCTAATATCTGTAAAGCATTTAGCACACTATCTAGAAAATAATGTTGCTCTTGTTGTTAAGCCATTTTTCAGTCATGTCCAACTCTCTATGATTCCATTTGGAATTTTCTTGACAAAGATATTGAAGTGGTTTGCCATTTCCTTCTCCAGCTCATTTTAAGAATGAGGAAACTTGGGCAAGCAGGGTTAAGTGACTTGCACAGGGTCACACAGCTACTGTCTCAGGGCAGATTTGAACCAGGAGGATGTCTTCTTGACTCCAGGTCCAGCACTCTATACACTGCACCATTTAGCTGTTCCCTGGCACATAGTGGACACTTAATAAATGCTTATTCTCTGTAATGGACTTTTCTACTAGCAGCAATGCGATAATCCAAGATAATTCTGAGGGACTTATGAGAAAGAACACTATCCTTATCCAGAGAAAGAACTGTGGGAGTAGAAACACAGAAGAAAAACAACTGCTTGATCACATGGTTCAATGGGGACATGATTGGGGATGTAGACTCTAAGCGATCACCCTAGTCCAATTATCAATAATATGGAAATAGGTCTTGATCAATGACATATGAAAAACTCATTGGCTACTGGGGGGCGGAGGGAGGTGGAGGGGAGGAGTGGAGGGAAAGAACATGAATCATGTAACCATGGAAAAATATTCTAAATCAATTAATTAAATAAAATTTTTCCCAAAAAAATGCTTATTCTCTTCTCCTTCCCTTTCTTTTAGTTTCAGTTTCCTCTATTGCAAGATTAGGGGATTAGACAATAACTTCTAAAGTCTCTTCCAACTCTAAATCTATCATGTTTCTAGTACTACCCCTCTTGCTGTTAGGTATATTCCACCTAGACCTGTCCTCTCTTCATGCTCCCACACCTTTCCAGGTCCCTTCAGATAAATTCTCCTGTCCAGGGACCTTCAGGAGTCTTTTAGTATCATTCCATGTTCAATCTGGAAGAGCTCAGAGATCACCTGAGCCAATCCTCTCATTTTTTTGAATGATAATACCAAAGACATTGATGAAGTGGCTTGTCCAAGGACACATACCTAAATAGTGGCAGAACTAGGACTTGAACTCATGTTCCCTAATTGTCCAGTCAAGGACTCTTCTGTGGCACTACTGAGTTTGGCTAGGTTCATTTTTTGACTGGATTACAGCTAGATAATCTCACAAACTCATTGAAATAGGCTAGCAATATACAGTCTAATGAGAGTTTTTCTAACAAGGCTTTCCCCCCATTTCTAATGGGGGAGTCAATGTCTTCACCCAAAGGTGTGGCTCTAATAGGAACTTCAGGCAGATGAAAAACTGCTGGAGGAGAGATATGACTTGGACTAAGTTTCTCAATGCCCCTCAAAGCAGTACATTGAACTCCTACTCCGCCTTCCTGCAAACTTACAGTCAAATATCAAATCCTGCTCAAAGTGATGAAGAAAGAGGCAACAGCATTCCTAATTCCTGAGTCTCCTTGGCAAATTTCAGCCCTTTTTTTGGAAAGAACCAACCATATTTGTCCATGTTTTCTAACATGCTTAGAAAAGACTTTGGAGAGAAATTCCAAAGAATAACTTTGGTGTTTCATAAAAACAAAGGGAAGATAATCCACAATTGTTGGGACTATAGGCAGAATGGTGGGGTACTTTTTTAAAGGACAAAAGTATTAGACATGCATGTACTGTATGTGGGAAGCTATGCATTCCACATCTGAATCATCATTCCAAAGACCCACAAGTCAAAACGCATATCTGCTTGGGTAAAAGAACAGCTATAGGGAGCACGCTTTCTCTCTCTCTGCCATTTCCTTTGGTAAACCCTAGAAATAAACTACTGGGAAACATGTAAAGACTAATCTTTGCTTTCTCTTTCTTCCTAGTCCCAAACCTTAATAACGGATACAAAATCCTGCCAAGGAGAAACACCCTGTCCTCAAAGACAAAAAAGGACAGAGTTTGGAAATAATAAATGAAAACTCCATTTGTTTCCTTTCAGAAGCCGTAATTAAACTAAGACATCCTTCCAGACTTTGATTGATGAAGCCCAGCAGGTCTGAAAAATCAATAGGAGCAAATACCATTATCACCACAGCTTAAGAGAGCTTGGAGAGGAAATAGCATTGACTACTCTGGAGTGAAAGTGATAGAGTCCTGAATCATGTCTGTCAGCTGAAAATTTTTAGAAATGGCCTCACTTATTTTACTAGGAGAAGAGGGAGGGAGAGGAAAAGGGGGGAAGAGAAGAGAGGAGAGGGATCCTGATGGATGGACAGTTCTTCTCTACTACTGAAAAGAGTTCCTAAGAATTCAGATAGCCACAAAATGGAGAAAATGAAAGAAAAATAGACCAAAATGATCATCCCTGTCTTCACTAAAAAATTCATTGATAGAATGGAAAAAGTTTTCCTTGGATCAAAAATGGAAGATGCCAAGGTCATCCACTACATTCTAGGCCATCACCAGTCATTCTGACTTTCGTCTTGCCACTGGACTTGGATAACTCTAAAAGAAAGAATAAAGGCTGATGACCTGCCTCCCATCCAGCAATGTCATTTTGATCTTCTTCAAGAGCAAAGTATGACAACATACAAACTGTCCAGAATAGTGCCTTGCATTAAGGATTACAGTAAAGAGTATTAGAAAACCTGAGTTAACACCTTTCCTTATTTGCTTCCTGGTCAAGTCATTTAATTTTTCTCAGGGTGTAAAAATTTTTCCTGTTTTCTCTGTGTAAAACCAAGGGGGTTGAATTTGATGGTCTCTAGTGTCTAGTCTCTAAATCTAAGATCCTATGAAGGTAGCAAGATGCCATGTAGTCTGACAGTTATTTAGGGACCATAATACATGTTTGGTAAATTTAATCAGCAGTCCAGTTGAGTCCTTTTATCAGTGTCAGGAGGACTGGTGATGGTCTGAAATGCAGTGGATGACCTTGGCATCTTCCACGTCTGACCAAGCTCTAAGTATCGTGCCTGCTTCCATTGCCTTCGTGTTCACTGAAACAAATTGTTCCAATCCTCCCATTCTGCCAAGGGAAGTCTTCATATGCTTGGCATAGACATCCCCCTAACTCACCAATGGGTTTGTGGGCCTGTTGCTTACCCTCAACCTGGTTTAGCTCATCTGCCAAGACAGTTTTGCTGGAGTGTGGCCTCTGTGAATGCTTCTTGTAGCAACAGATGAGAGCTGAGTGGCAGGTGGACCCCAAAGAGGAAGGCAATCCTGAAATGATGCTAGACAGTAGCGATATAAGACAAAACTGAACCCTGCCCTCATTGAACTTCTAAAACAATCCTATTGAAATCTGAACATGTTTTCCCTTCTTTGGACCAAGGAGGAAAAAGACAACAGTTGGTTTCCATTCTCTGTAGGAGAATTTGGTAAAGGCCTTCTGGAAAATCTACTAAGCTTTGCTTTATAAGAGGATTAGTTAGTTTGATTGTATTTGTTCCTTTTGAAGTCAAGGAGAAAAGAAGGAGAGAGGGAGGAAATAAGCATTTATTAAGTCTGCTATAAGCCAGGAACTATGCTAAGCACCTTACAACATTATCTCATTTAGTCAGGTTAATTCCTATCTACTCTCCCTCTCAAGTTATTTCCCAGCTGATTTCTTCTAGTATTTTTCTAAGTATGAAAGTGTACATGTTTGTGTCCCCTTTCCTTGCTTAAAATGGCCGTTTATTGGTGCTTTTCCCAACCTTTAAACAATTCCTCAGTCTCCTGTGAGCTTTCAAAAATGTAACTAGTTTCATTAATGACTATGACTGGGTAATAAAATTAGTATAAGACCTTGGCCATTCTGCCTTTAATTGTAGCTCTGTCCCTTTAAAGAATCATTCTGGCTGTCACCTAAAGTCAACTTGGACTGCTAATTAACAAACAGGTAACTGAATGAAGATTTGAATCAAAAGCTAGGCACTAAAAGAGCCAGTGGGAAGGGGAAATTAAAGTGAGTTCTTTTAAACAGATGAATACTTTATTCTATATGAATTAAGCAGACACAAAGATTGCCACCCCCAGAAAAAGAGATATTGTGTCTTGGTCATTTTTTTCTTGTTTTGTGTTCCAGGAATGGATGCGAAGGAGAGCAAAAGCAGGTCAGGGATGTCTCTTAGCTAGAAGCCACAGGAAGGGGATTCTATTTGAGAGCAAAAACTAAAAAGAAAAATTCATGACTTCCCCAGTAAAGCAACAAAGTAAGGCGGTTCCCTTAGCTGAGAAAGATTACAGAAAGAAAGGGAAAAAAAACTAGAAACTAAGATCAAGAAAAGAAAACGAGTCTACCATTGGACTAAGAATAGAACCATGCTTCAAATGACCACCTTATCTACCTGAAAACACAGCTTCTTATTCAACAAACATTTATTAAATGACTACCATAAGAAAAGCATTTGCTAAGCCTTCAGGACAATTTTAAAAATAATGATCCCTTCACTCTATGAATTTACAAAGATCAATGTGGTCATTCAGTCCTCCCACCACCCTTTTCATAAGTCTTTCAAAAGTGACCAGTGCCCTGGGATTTCTTAGGACACCTGTTCAAAACAGAATCCTGATGGGTACATTAAGGCTGTCTTCCTCTATCATTAAAAAGCCTTTCCCTCACTTTTTCCCATTAATGAGTTCCTTCTGAAGCCACCATTTTGTAGAGGACCTCAGGATGTTCTCCTGGTCTGTCCCCGACTTCCTCTGGATTTCAAAACTATGGCCCTGTGCCAAATACTTTTGCCTTTCCCCATCTGAACATAAGCTCCTTCCAGGGAGGGACTGTCTTTCTTTTTGCTTGCATTTGTATCCTAAGTGTCTTAGCACACTGCCTGGTACATAGTAAGCACTGAATGACATCCATTTCCTTCCTTCCATTAGTATCTCATAGTATATTCACTTTGTAAATTCAATAACCAGCTAGATATAGTAGTGGATAATATTCAAAGTTATAAAGACTTGAGATTGAACTCTACCTCAGGCACCATATAAATTGTGCAATGATGATGACTGATTTAATCCATGATCTATCTATGGTTTGTTATGATCTATCCCTAGTTTATTTTTTCCAGCCAGTATTACTCAGTTTAGTGTGATTACATAAGTGAATATTCAATATACTCATATTCATACATAGTTTGATCATATTAATATGGATCCATGTTGTACTCACATCGAGTTAAAGGGATTCATTCTTGTATTGAACTTTTTAGGCTAAAAGAAGCAGGTTTAAGACTGTTTACTATGGAGACAGCTAGGTGGCTCAGAGGATAGAGAGCCAGGACTGGGAAGTTCTGGGTTCAGATTAGATCTCAAACACTTCCTAGCTGTGCAGCCCTAGCAAGTCACTTATTCCCAATTGCCTAGCTCTTGCTGCTATTCTGTCTTGAAACCAGTACCTAGTATGGATTCTAAGAAGGTAAGGTAAGGGTTAAAAAAATGGATTATAAACTAAGAGTCATGAGTGCACTTGCTTAACCACAAAAATGTCTAAGCTAGAGAACTTTTACCCATGTGGCCTGATGTGTAAATACCAACATAAGGAAAGGGATCAGCCAGACCTCAGGACCTCCACCCTCTGACATTTTCCCCTCACCCAACTTGGGGAGCTAAACATTCCTTTGCCTATGTTTTGAGCTCTTAGTCAGCATGGGTGTGTACTCAGCCTGTCCTGTGAGTGGGGACGACCTTATCTTGTTCTTCTTGTGACCATCCATGGAAAATCTCCAGGTTATTTTAGAAGCCCCGTGAGCCTTTGTCATTTCTCTTGATTGCCCAACTTTGGGGGTGGGATTCTTCTTGCTGGATAATTGCCCAACTTCTGCCTGTTGCAAGGGTACAGGCAGAGATCTGTCCCCCTATTACCTCAAGATCACCAACATAACCATGAAACCACCAGTAAGAATTTATACTTTATGGCACATCATTTGGACTGTCTGAGACCTAAAGGTTATAAAATCCATCCTGGGGAACAAGG
Organism: Gracilinanus agilis; assembly: GCF_016433145.1. NCBI lineage: Eukaryota > Metazoa > Chordata > Mammalia > Didelphimorphia > Didelphidae > Gracilinanus > Gracilinanus agilis. The sequence goes on from NC_058130.1 coordinate 217,789,034, forward strand.
GGAGGTCTCAGACAATGAGGAAGGTCTGGGATACTATTTGTGGAAGGGAGCTAGGTCCCTTTAATAAATAGTTATTGGCTCAGAGCTCTGCCTCAGTTGTTTTATTGCAAATTGGAGAAATTTCTGGTGTATAGATGACAGTGATGATGATGATTAACAATGACAGTAAAGACAACAACAATGGCAAAAGTGATGATAGTGGTAGTGATAGCACCAGAGTTGCCTGCATTGACACATGCACCAAGAGCCCCACTGATAACCCTCATACTAAAAATATTGTAAAGATATCAGTCCTTTAAGAAATTAAGGCAAATATATAAGGAGATAAAAAGTGAACATTTAAAAAAAATCACCACCACAAAATTAAAAGAAAAAAGGATCCAAGTAAAACAAATCCAAAGGGAACTCAAAATCGGAGGATGTTTATAATAGCATATTTTAAAATAAATTGTAAACAATGTGGAATTTGAGGTTTGCAAATCATTTTTTATGCATTTGTTTGGTTGTTTTTTTTGGGGTAGTAGTGATGGTTACTAAGTATACAAAAAAATAAATTTAAAAAATAAAAGATATCAGTCCTGGCCCCAGTGTAACAGGGTAGAGGTGAAATCAATGAGAAACCTTAGTAACAAGACCAAGATAGCTAAAATTAGAAGCAAAGTAGGTAACTGGGAAAAGGAAATCTCTGCAGCAAGTTTCTCTGATAAAGGTCTGATTTCCCAAGATATATAAGGAACTGATTCGAATTCATAAAAAAAGATAATTCACGAGTTGATTGAGAGACAAGTAGGTAGTACAATGGCTAGGGCCCCTAATGAACTTGGAACCAGGAAACACTGAAGTTCAAATCCTACTTCAAATACATACTGGCTTTTTATCCTGTGTAAATCATTGAAACTTTCACAGGCACAGTTTCTTCATCTGTAAAATGGGGATAATAGTCATATCTATTTTGCAGATTTGTTGTAAGGATATGTATGTAGTATTTTGCAAACCATAAATCATTATACAAATGTTAGCTATTATAAAGCTGCAAACAACCGGCTGCTAAGCAAACATACAAAGACATCTTTAACGTGTGGCATATAAAACTGGCCTGTTGCAGGGTTCTCTTGTTCAATGTCTATTAGTTTGTATGTGCCTGACTCTTCCTAGTCTTCTTCCTTATCTCTACAGTACTGTGGGCAGAGCATGAGAACTAAAGGACTCTATATGATTATCTAGACGATGAAAGGGATTCATATTTAGCCAGTTATGGACTCTCTTCCTATAAATCAGCAAATGGATTTTCATAATCGCAAACCACAAAGACGAGTCAAGGAAACGGGAAGGTTGCATAGTTGCCATTATTAGCAGGAGATAAGGCTTTCAAGCAAATCCAAATGGAAATAGAAAGACAAGTAAGATTAACATTGCTCAGTGTGCTCAATAATCCAGCTTCCTGAAAAAGAGAAGCCATTTAGGACCCACTGAGAAACAAACCACCACCTTGACTTCACGGAGTCATAATAACATTCTGTATTCTTCTGTCTGCTACTATAGGTTCCCAAGAAGTGGTTGACTACTTAAAATGGAAGATCAAATCAATTGTTAACTCCCTTACATGCAGAGAGCTAATATGGACCAAAGGACTTTAGGGAAAAGCAACTCTTACTTCATTCTTTTTTTCCCCTTAAAATATCCTCAATATTTCTGAACACAAATTAGACAAATATAGTCTTTCTTTTGAAGAAATAGCTGAGCCCACACCTAATAATTGCCATCAAGGCTTTTCTTTCCTGCTCAGGGGAAAGTTTGCTGATGATGATTTAATTAGATGGTTTGGGTAGCAAAGAGCCATGTGATGTATCTGCAGAGGGAAGAGTTGTAGTAAGAATTATTTTGCTTACAAAAGAAATATACACTGTTTTGAGACTATGGACATATCGTGCACACACACACACACACACACACACACACACACACACACACACACACACACACACGAAATAGGAGGTAGTAGGACATAGTGAATAGAGAGTCAGCCTCAGAATCAAGAAGCCCTAAGTACAAGTCTTAACCTTGACTCATTCTGCATGACACAGAACCTCTCAGCATCCCTATAGGCAATGCTGGAACAGAGGGCAGAGGGAGCAGTCAGTGATGTGCTTTAGTGGTTTAGTTCCCACCTTGAGAGTTCCCTAAAGCAAAGAAATAACAGCTTCAGGCCCCTCAAAAGAAACAATAGTAACAAGTCTTTTTCACAATATTAGATCACTGAATTTTTAAAAAATGATACAAATATTTTTGTTGAAGGTTTGGTACTTTAATATTAATCACCAAGTAACAAATCAATCAACAAGTGTTTATTAAGTGGGTACTCTGTTCCAGGCACTGTTAGGTACCAGGGCTATCTATCTATGTGTAGATGTGAAGGCTATCTATAATATAGTCCTCTTCCCCAAAGGAGCTTATGTGGCATCCCATCCAGAATAAAATCTCTCCAACTTGCATTTCCCAGAAAGACTGAGTGCTGCCTTAGATCCAAGGGTTCTCCTAGAAGTCCACAAGCCTAACCAGGGCTCTTAGCTTTATAACTCATAAGCCCCGACTAACACACTTGGCTTTTCATATTTGACTAGTGGGGGCAGCTAAATGGCTCAGAGGATAAAACACCAGGCTTGCAGATGGAAGGTCCTGGTTTCAAATCTAGCCTCAGATACTTTCTACCTGCATGCCCCTGGGCAAGCCACTTAATTCCAATTGCCTTGCCCTTACCATTTCTCTCCTTGGAACCAATACTTAGTATTGATTCTAAAATAGGAAACTAAGTATATGTGTATGCATATATAGATGTATATATTTATATTTATAAGGATATGTACTCTTACTTATATATACAGATATATCTATATTTAGATGTATGTAACTCTATATTTATATTTATACTCATATGTGTATATATTTATACACACATATATACTTATTTATATTTACATGTATGTAGACATATACTTATGTTTATTTATACTTAAATATATAAAGATATATTTATATTTATACATCTACATGTATATAGATTTATATTCATTTATACTTATACATATATAAAGATATATTTATATATAAGCAAATAGATTTATATCTATTTATACTCATATTTATATAAGTACATATTAATATTTATTTATAATTACATATATAAAGGTTTATTTATATTATCTATAAGTATATATAGATTTCTATTTATTCATACAAATATATAAAGATATATTTATATGTATACATATATAAGTATATAGCTTTATATTTATTTATACAAGATATATTTATAGGTATACATATATAAGTATATAGCTTTATATTTATACAAGGTATATTTATATGTATACATATATAAGTATATAGGTTTATATTTATTTATATACATATATAAAGATATATTTATATGTATACATATATAACTATATAGGTTTATGCCTATTTATACTTACATGTATGTAAGTATATATATATATGTACGTATGTATATAAAGTAAGTATATATGACTCAATGAGCTCAAGACCAGAAAGCATTTATTAAGATACCAGAGTAAGAACAATAGTACTCTCTCACAAATCCACAGAGCATCAATGGTAAGAACAGTAGAGCACCAACAAAGTATATTGAGAGTGAGTCACACATATAAGACCAAGGCAACTTTTGCCTCTAGTACTAGAGGATCCCAATGTCCTTTCATGATGGTCTCTCCTGGATCCAGCCTAACTGCTGAGAAGGCCACTGCTCTGAGATCCCCGAGTCTGCTCCTTTTTGCAAATTAGCTCTGTATTTCCAAAGTTATCCCTTCAGTTCATGATTAGCCGTCTTCTCTGCTGCCGGAGATCAAACTCCTTGAAAGTACTTCTTGTCTTGAAGGCTGTGACAACTTCTCTGTGTCTGTGACTGCTTAGAGGGGTAGCTGTTCCTTACTGGAGGAGGCCTCTCCTACTGTAGGAGTAGCATAGCTGCAAGGTACTGTGACTGGTGGGAGAGAGGAGCAGGCCAAGAAGGGTGAGTCCCTTCTCCCCGCTACTGCCTTCTGATAGTGGAGTATATGTTACACTTCACATAGCTGCTTCCAGTTTTTAATATGCCTTGACTATTGACTGTCTCCAAGGATTAGCAGGCTTAGGATTCAGAAGAGTGGTCAGTCTTCCACTAGTCAGCACCAAACTCCCCATCCAATTCAATCAGAAAAACTTTATAACAGGGTAACAGGGTAAAGGTAACAATAAGTCTTTGCCTTTCCTTAACATTTTTCTGTTATTCTTATTTATTATCGGCCCTTTACTTTTTTATATCAACTTATCTAGGAGGAGGGTGATGTGCCAACTTCTCTCTCCCCCCCTCACTACACTATATTATATTATATTATATTATATTATATTATATTATATTATATTATGTTATGTTATGTTATGTTATGTTGTGTTGTGTTGTGTTGTGTTGTGTTGTGTTGTATTATATTAATTATGTAAAAGATAAACCATTAAGAGGTGGAGGGGGCATCTAGGTAGCAATAGCGGATACAGTGATGGGTCTGGAGTCAGGAAGACCTGAGTTCAAATATGACCTCAGAAACTTTCTAGCTATTGTGACCCTGGGCAAGTCACTGAATCCTGTTTATCTCAGTTTCTCATCTGTAAAATGAGCTACAGAAGGATATAGCAAATCACTCCAATATCTTTGCCAAAAAAAAACTTCAAATAGAGTCAAGAAGAGTCAGCCATACTAGAAATAACTCAACAACAACAAAACCACTGTGGTCCAAAAAAAAAAAAGAACAAAATGATAAAGTTCTCCCTGTGTTTTCTTTTCTAAATTTAATGTTCTTAATACTACCATTTTTTCAATGTGGGTCTTACTTCTTTTGTGTTTTGTTTTGTTTTAGATGACACAGTTGTAAGGAATTATATTTAGGGGTTTGACTAAAATGTGAGAATTCTAAAGTAATATTGTGGTCACCAATTTAAAAAATATTATAGCTCAAGTCAAGATGACTTTTAATAGCTTTTATTTACAAAGAGGTGGAAAGAGTGAAAGTAGAGAAATGTAAGAAGAGGGTAGAGAAAATGTCTAACCTATCACACTAAATGTTGCTCCAGTATCTGGCAGGGCTCATTAACCCTCAGCCAGAGGACCCAGTGATGTCTTATACAAAGGTTCCAGCAACTCAGCCTCCTCTAGGAGAAGAAGGCCTCTCCAGAACTACTCTCCAGAAGCCAGAAAGGGAAGACCAGCTACTCACTCACCATGGCAAAGTCCAAAGGAGAAGATCCAAGAGCCAAGGTCCCAAGTTGAAGCCAAAGTCCAAGTCCAAAATTACCTCTAAGAGGCAAGTCACCAGCCAAAGCTCCAAGCCAAAGTTTCAAGGCACAACCCCTTGGACAGGAAGTTCAGGACTTTTTATAGTCATTTTTCCATGTCACTTCCTGCCCCTTCCTCCACTTCACAGGGGCCAATCACAGCTTCCAAATGGCAGTGCCTGTGGAATCTACCTCTCATCCTCTGAGGGCGCAAACTCTTATCAAAGGATTCACAAGTTTCTGACTAATTGAGTTAAAAGGGTAGAGCAGGGGTCAGCAACGTATGGCTCTTTCTGCAGGAGCGAGAAAGTAAATTTTTTTTTCAGGCGCTGTTACAGGAGCGCACTGTGAGCACTGTACGGCTCTCACGAAATTACATTTTAAAAAATGTGGCGTTTATGGCTCTCACGGCCAAAAAGGTTGCCGACCCCTGGGGTAGAGCAATTTGTGAACTCCCTTACTTAGAGTTGAGTAGGGATGTTTAAGTTTTTGGTTGATTAATTCAAAATAGACAAAGAGAATAAAGAATTCCCTTTCATATAATCAAAAAGCTGAGATAAATAGTATACTTGATATTCAAGGAGTTCTTTTCTTGGTCTATATGATAAAAATTAAAAATAGATTAGTAAAATAATATCAAGATATATTTCATTTACCCTTGCAAATGAAAACTATCTATATAATTAGTAAGGTTCGCATTCAAAATTATAATGATTTGAAGAACTTGATTTTAGTATTGTCACCCTTAAAACTGTTTTATTAATTGTCTGGATTTAAGAAAATGATGGAGTATATATTAATAATGCAGATTAAATTTGAAAATGTTTCTTTTGTGATGAGGTTATTAAATATATTCCAGAATACTCATGGTCATATCTCCCCCATTAGTGAGCAGTGTTCTAAATAAATGACATTTTTTAAACCCTTACCTTCTGTCTTAGAATTGATACTGAGTACCTGTTACAAGACAGAAGAGCAGAAAAGGCTAAGCAATTGGGGTCAAGTGACTTGTGAAAGGTCATGCATCTAGGAAGTGTCTGAGGTCAAATTTCAACCAAGTACCTCTTATCTCTAGGACTGGTGTTCTATCCATGGAGTCCCCTACCTTCCCCTAACAAGTGGCTTTTGAATGAGTGAATGAATGGATTTAGATCCTTTATTCCAAAGAGGATACTCACCTTTCTATCCATCACACCTTCTCTCAGAGGCAGAATGGCAAAAGGCCTAGTGTTGGATTTAAAATCAGTAAGACTGAATTTGAATTCCACCACCAACATTATTTTATAGCTGTATAACTTAAAAGGCAAGTTATTTAAACCCTCTGAATTTGAATAGCCTCTTCTATGAGAAATAGTATATAAAATGTATAGAAAGTACTTAGGTTTCTTTGAGGCATAACATAAATATTAGTTCTTAATATCTCCTAATGTTTTCTCTTTATGTTACAATGTCTAAGACTCATGGTTTTCTACCACCAAAAACACCCCCTCAAATGTCCTCCTACATACACTTAAACTGTTGTCTTCATTGTCAGTTATTGTCTAGGACAAGACACATCCACTCTGAAACCTTCTCTGAGAAACTTTGCCAAATGCACATCATACACAACAACATTGTGTTCCTTCAGCACTTGAGTTACAGCTTGATAACTGTATAATCCTGTACTCCTGATCATCCCAATTGCTAGTGCTCCTCCTCTGTCTTGAACTAAAATATATATTCTGTTTATTCTCATGATATCCTTGTGGTCTTTTCCACTATAATATGGAGTAAGTGTAAGGATAGTGTTATTCTTTGTATCCTGTCAACCCTTAAAAACCAAAGATGAACAGTTATCCTATACTCCTGAAAACCAAAGAACCACAGTATGCTCAGAAAATTTGTTTATTTCTTTTAAAAGAGAAAATTCAATCACACATGTGGTAGTTTGGGATAAAACAAAGTCTAGGAAGGAGGAGGAAGGGTTATAGGTTTTATAGTATTTCAAGAAAGAGGGAAGGAGTGTAATTGTTAAAATTAATGATTTGGCTAAATAAATGAAAATTATAAATACTTTATTTACAAAAGAGGTGAAAAGAGTGAAAGTAGAGAAATACAAAAGGGTAGAAAAGACATTAACCTATCTAACTAAATATTGTTCCAATGCTTGGCTTAGCCAGGACTTGTTAGCCTTCAACTGGAATTAAACTCTCTCCAAAAGACAGGAAGGGAAATCCAGTTATCCACTCAACCAAGTTCCCTCCAAGAGGCAGGTCAAGACAATGACTTGAGCTCAAAGTGACTCCTGAGGCCCACTTTCTTCTTTAAGCCACCCTTCTTCTTGAAGCCAACCTTCCTTCCTGGAGTCCACTCTCCAGCCTCAGAAATTCAGTGCCTTTTATAGTGGCTTCTTGTCTTTTCCCCTCTTCACAGGGACCAATCACAGCTTCCAAACAGTCTAGCACTGCCCAAAGGGCAGTGTTTGTGGGAACCAGTTCACACCTTCAGGTGGGGTGAATACTCATTGAAAGGGTTCACAGTTTCTGAGGGTGTGAACTCTTAAAAGAATTCACAAATTTTGGACTTTTTGAGTTAGAAAAAAGGGTGGAGCTCTCCAAGAATCTTGTTGGCCCCTTTTACCAGAGGTCTCTGGGATTGGGCAACAAGGGAGAGACTTCTGACCAGCAACAGTAGATGTTTGTCAGCAACTTGGAATGTACATAAACCAGAGAAAAACTCTGATAATATGAAAGAAGGCAGCCTTACTGTTTTCTGACTTGCTGCAAGGTCTCCATGATCTATCAGATCAGCAGAGTTGCTGCCAGGGTATGAATTACTGCATTATCAGGCTAATCCTGATGTTCCAAGGGAATTCTAAAGCCATTAGAAACCTGTTAACCCTTGACAGTCCATATCCCCAGACCTAGCATATTGCCCAGCCCATTTTAGGCACTTACTTGCTTATTGGTTGATTGATTGGTTACTTTTGTTCTCCTTTGCTACCAAGTTATTTAGTCTGTGTCTCCCCAACTAGACTATAGTTTCTCAAGGTAAAATACTATTTCTTCTACATCTTTTGTATATTTCCCAGCAACTAACACTGCAATAACTTCTCCAGGTTCTAAGGAAAGTTTTGTCTCCTGAAACAAGATTGTTCATCTTGACAGTGATTGAAACATCAGAAATATCAAATATCCTAAGGATTTAGCTGGTTTTTACCACCATCACCACCTCAAATCACTGAAAAGAACAAAAATATTTTTGATAGCTGAAGGATATATGTGCAATGGAGAGGTGGGCATGAGGAAGCTACTACATGATCAATGAAAAACTGGGCAGGAGAAGTAGATTAAGGGATATCATTTCACTTTTCATCTGCTACTCTGCCTGGTTTCAACTCTACTGGACAAGACAAAATGCCTCTCCCATGGATAAACTCATCACTTCTAATCTATCACTATGCTTCTAAAACAAGCCCAGATTCCAACTCCCTCAGATGCCCCTGCTAGGATAAACTCATCACTTCACCTCACTCCACTTTACATCTGCTGCTTTGCCTAGTTTCAGTTCCACAGAACACTATACCTCCCTTCCTGCCTCCTTTTGTGACGTCTACCTCATTAGATTGCAAGTTCCTTAAGGGCAGGAACTGTCTTGTGCCTCTTTTTATATTCCCCTGAGCTTAGCACAGTATTTGACACATAGTAGGTACTTAATCAATGTTTACTGAACTTATTGAATGTCATCCCAGAAATGTATAGCTAGGGGAAAAAAATAGATGAACTATTCTTAAAATGAGGAGCAGGATGACCAATAGACAGCCCATATATACCATTGGCATCCAAGTGTTATATAAAGAGTTCTAGGAGGAAGACCTCCAATACATTGGGTGGACCATTTATAAAGGATTTGTGAGATAATATAAAGAAAGGCACAGGATAGGGAGACAGATAGGTTTTGAGTCTAATCACTGGATGTGATATTTATATTAGTGTGATCAGAGGACGAAATAATTGGTGGATAGTTTTTTAATGTTAATTATCTTAGAAACTGATCACAAGAACAAGATTCCTTCCATCTTAGATTTTTATTTTATGTATTTATATACTATATATATATTATATCAATTTTAGATGTAATATATATTTTACTCTGCCTAATATATATATATAGGTTTTGTTTAAAAAAAAAACAAACCTCTTACCTTCTGTATTAGAATCAATATTATCTATTGGTTCTAAAGCAAAAGAGCAGTAAGGGTTGGGCAATGGGGGTTAAGTGACTTGCCCAGAGTCACACAGCTAGTAAGGTCTTAAGCCATATTTGAACCCAAGATTTCCTGTCAATAGGCCTGGCACTCTATCACTGAGCCATCCAGCTGCCCCTCTCCAAATAGACCTTTTCAACCATTATGACAATGTTTTCAACAAGATATGTGATAATCTGGAGTCCAGACTAAAAACAAACATCTTCAGGATTCTTATATATCATCTCCATCCCTGCTTCTCTACCAGAACTCCTGCTACTCTCCACCTCTCTTCTCTCTGATAAGTCCTCTGTTTCCTTAAGGCCTAGTTCAATCCCTCATTACCTGTTAGTTGGTCTCCCTGACCCCAGACTCTCCCTTCTCCACCAGCACATAGCAAGCACCATTTGCTTACTTAGGTGATACCCCCACATTTTAGTCAAGTCATCCTACTTGTTAATTGTTGAACTTGACATTCAGTCTCTGGATCCCATGACTGTATTACACAACTTGTCCCCAGGCACTCTTAGCTCTCATTTGCCTTTTCAGATTGAATTCCTTTAAGACTCTATTAGGTGCCACCTCTTACAGGACATCTCCTATAGGAGATCTTTCCTTATACTCCTGCCAGTTTTTAGCACTCTGTTCCACTGGAAATTGGGGGGAAAAAAAGGGGGAGACCTCATAGTTTCAGGCATAATGCTCTCCTTCTGTTCTACTCTGTGTGTGTGTGTGTGTGTGTGTGTGTGTGTGTGTGTCTGTGAGAGAGAGAGAGAGAGAGAGAGAGAGAGAGAGAGAGAGAGAGAGAGAGAGAGAGAGCGCACGTGTATGTATGTATAAAAGAGTGGTAAGGGCCCAAGGCCACATACCTAGGAAGTATTTGAAACTTCCCATCTCCAGGTCTGGCACTCTATCTACTGAGTTACCAATTATCCCTCCAATGTATATTGAAACATATTTTATTTGATATTTGTTAAGTACAAAATAAAAATAAGTATTTGTGTTCCCTTGATTGTATAAGCATTTTACTTCTCCAGCAAAAAATAATCAAATTAAATCAACAAACATTTATTAAGCACCTACTATGTACTAGGCACTCTACTAAGCAATGGAGTTACAAAGAAAAACAAAAAATATTCTCAATTCTCAACAACTATTCTTTAAAAAATATATTACTTTCTATCTTTGAATTGATACTAAATATAGGTTCCAAGGCAGTAGGGCTAGGCAATTAGGGTTACATGACTTGCCCAAGGTCACACAGTTAAGTGTCTGAGTTCAGATTTGATCCCAGGACTTCCTCTTTCTAGGACTAGCTACTCCTTCAACAACTATTCTTAAAGAGCTCATAGTTTATTTGGGGAAAGAATATAAAAACAACTATTAGCAAACAAGATATATACAGGAATATTTGTTTCTTGAGGACAAAAATCATTGTGTTTTGGGTTTTTAAATGCCTTGGACTCAGCACAATGTCTAACATCTAGTAGATGCTTAATAAAGTCTTGTTGACTTGCAATTCCATCTCCTTCAAGAAGCCTTCCTGGATTGCTCCAGTTCATATCTGAATTCTTATGGTTCACTGTTGTCAGTGTCTCACAGTCTAGCATTTGAATATAAACTACCCTGGAATGATCTCTATTTGTTTCATAATAATGCATCTTCTGACCTGAACTAAATAAGAGATCCTCAAGGACAAGGACATCTCCTCTGATGTCCCCCAGGGTGCCTAGCACAAGGCCAGGCATGCAATAGAGGTTCAATCCACACTTGACAATTTGACTGAGCCAAGAGCTTCCCCAGGCACTTCTTGCAAGTACAAATCAACTCTGGCAGGTTAAAAGTGTCATCCTCACTTTGCAAAAGATTACAAGATTGGAATGCTGCTCAGCACACTTAATTTTAGCCTTGCTAATGATGACAGGCTTGCATCTGTTCTAAGAACAATTGAGAACAGACGTGGAAGAAGGTTTTTAAGTCAGTTTCTGATGTTCTCCTATATTAACTGTGTAGGGGACAAGCCTTGGGCATGCTCACCCGGAGGGGAGCTGCCTGGGGGCATGAGGATGGTAAAGGAAGCTGCCAGTGGGCATGAGGTCAGAGCAAAGGGTGTAGACTTTTTGGAAGCTCAAAGAGAGGGAAACAAAAGAAATGGAGTTCTGCTAGGATGCACTGAATAGAGCATCCTTCTCCCTCCACCTGGGCTAGACTGAGAGACCAGGGCATCCATCATTCAAGGTCCCAAAGCAAAAACTGCACCCAGTCACCACCTTATTCTTAAGTGACCAGTGTGAAATGTACAGGTGCGGGAGATGAGAAGTAGAAGCAGTAGTTGCCTGGAAGAAAACTAATTCATTCCTTGTTTATAGGACCTGACCCCCACACACCTAAAGCCCAGAGTAATATTCCTAGTCCCAGGATGGCACATTGTGCCTCTCTCACCTCCACTGGACACAGATCCACTAAGAAATTTTGCAGTAAGTGGAAAAGCTCTTGGATTAATGCCTTACTGGTTTCTCATGAGAGCAGTTGTGGGGAGCAAGGGGAAGGATGATTTCTGGTTTATTTGACCAGCACCAGATAGGTGGTTGTTGTCTGATTTAAAGAAAATGGCACACACTTGGAAGATATCTATGATGGACACATTAACAGTATTTACCTGTTTATTTCTAATATCATGAATAAAGTCTTAATATACTATATTTTAGAAACGAATAAATAAAGCACATAGCCAGTGACATTTGACTATAAGCTTCTTGAGGGCAGAGATTATATTTTTTGCCTTTCTTTGTATTCCTCCCTCCCCCAGTGCTTAGCACAGTACCTAACATATGGAAGGAGCTTAACAAATGCTTATTGACTTGTCCTGTGGTAAAGAATCAAACAATCAACAACTATTTAAGTGCCTACTAAGTACTAGGTATTCTACTGTGGGGAGGGGAGAATATAAGTATAAAAATTAAATTAACCCTATTTATAATTAGCTTACATTCAAAGAAGAGTTTTCCTAGCCATTTTGGAGAACCTATTGCACTGCCAGAGTATGCCAGAAGGGGCTGCTCTCTTCCCCTTCTTCATCCCAATGAGAGTGCTTCCTCCCTTCCCTGTCCTGGTTAAGGGGGTGGTAGGGAGAATGCTGACATGCAGCATGAGGGTGCAGTTTGGACACTTTGTCTCTAAAATGTTCACCATCACTGTCCTAGTGAAACCTGGACTGAGTCTAGATCTGGTTAGGTAAAGCTCATGTAGGTACCCTAGATAAGAGGTTCTTAATCTTTTTGTGAGTTATGGGCCCCTTAGGCAGGCTGGTCAAGTCTATGGAACCCTTCACTAAATAATGTTTTAAAGGCATAAAACATATAGGATTACAAAGGAAACCAATTATATTAGAAGTAGTAAGAATTTCTTTTTTAATTCATAGATCCCCGGGTAAGAACCCATAGGATCATTGATATAAAACTAGAAAGGGACCTTATTGGTCATCAAGTCTAACCCTCTTCGATTTATTCTTGAAAAAATGGAGGCCTAGTGAGGTTAAGTGATTGCCGAGGGCAGATTTAAGGAGAGAAAGAGTTTGTCAGTTACCCCAAAGCATCCTCTTGTGTCAGGAGTTGTGCATGCAGGTGAGAGGGGAGGTCCTGGATGTAAAAAAAAAAAAAAAAAAAAGAGTATTTGCTTGACAGTACCTGGTTCTTATTTCTTAGGACTCAGGATCTGATGACATCACCCCTTTGTTACTACAACTGCTGCTTCCTCTCTCCCAAAGACCAAAAGCCAAAATGTGTGAGGTCCAAGTAAGTGATAATGCCTTCCATTCCTCATCCCTCTCAGGGATACCCTCCTGAAGGCATCTATTATTTATTTTCTTTGTCATCCTTATCTCTTCCAGCAACTCCAATAGACATTCAATTAGTAGAATTTGATGAAACAAGGAGATGTTAGTTATTAAATTGGGGTTTGTGTGCATATGTGTTTTTGGAGAGGAGCAGAGCTATAGCACTACCAGATGGTGAAATGAGATCAGATGTGAGTGGGAGATCCGGTGATCAGTCAAGAGTGGACTTCAAACCTATCATTTTCAGTTCAGAACCAATCACTGTGATTTTGCTCCCTGGCCATCTAGCAAAATAGCTGGTAGGTGCTGCTTGGGTGGTTATTCTATTTTTAAAAGCTGCCAAGCAACAAGAAGATGAATACTGTCTGGTTTTTTTTCTTTGTTCCAAATAACCTGGATCATCAAGGAAACAATAAGGTCCAGAGGGCTCTGAGTCAGAAATCTGGAATTCTTTCTGCATTTCAGTCACTGATGCTGGTGAAAAGAGAAGTCATGGGAAAGTATCTGTTAAAAAGGCAGCCTAAAAGCATTAGATTTATCATAGACTAGGGTAATTTCTATAGGGAGGATGATCTAAAAAGGAACCAAATGCTAATGAATAGATTTCTCATGGAAATTGAACCATCTCCCTGAAGTTCAAGGAAGAGAGAGCAGAGAGTTGAGGATGTCACAAAGGAAAATAGTTAAGAGTCTGCTGATTTTCTCAGCTTCCTATTTGGCTACCTCTGCCAGTGCCCACATATTGTTTGTAGACTTTAAGTCACCTTGTTCCAAACTTCCCAGTAGGACTCCTTCTTTCTTCAGAAGCTGTTGATTGCTGTAGGCCAAATGGGGCATTTTTCAGCACAAGAATGAAAGACAGAAATTTTACTCAGAAGGTATCAACTACAGCAATGGGAATTAGCCAAAGGAGAGATAGGACCCTGGACTCAGTTACTCCCAGGAGCTACCTAGGAGCATTCAAAATATTTCAAGAAGCATTTGTTAAATGACTACTAGGTATAAGGTACTGTTCAAGGCACTGGGGCTACAAAAATGAAAACAAAACTGCAGATTACCTGCCCAAAAGGAGATCATACTCAAATGTGGATATGAAACATGTATACAAATAATAATTAGAATAGAGTGTCCTAAAAGTCTTAGTGCCATTTTAACTGAGATGTGGAGTCAGGATAAACTTAAATTTAGGCCTAAGTTCACTCTTTTGTGAAAGCTTTTAACGTTTGGGGTGGATAGTCTGTATTAATAACAACAACAATAATATCTAGAATTTATAATGTACTCTAAGGTTTGCAAAGCACTTTACATATATGATCTGGTTTGATCCTCACAACACCTCTGTGAAGTAGTTGCTATTATTCCCGTTTTGGAGAAAACTGATGCTAAGAGAAAGGTTAAATGACTTGTTCAGAGTCACACAGCTAGTCAACAATGAGGGGGAATTTGAACTTTGTCTAGTCCATCTCCAAGTTCCAATACTCACCTATTTACCACCTACTTCCTTTAATATCAAAAACTATAATTCGAGTTAGGAAAGGGGTCGCCAACCAGTGGCACATAAATCACCAGAGGTTATGAGAAGCTTTTCAAGGGGGGAATGGGAATATTTAATAAGTAGCAATATTATCCTACTGAGGCACAAAAAATACATGCATAGACATGGAAAACTATAGAGTATATTTTTTCATATTGAATAGGGACTATGGAAAATTTCCTAGAAACCAATGGGAACAAGTTGGAAATAGGACAGATAGGTGGCTTGGTGGATTCAGAGCCAAATCTAGGGATGAGAAGTACTGGGTTCAAATCAGGCCTCAGACACTTACTAGCTGTGTGACTCTGGGCAAGTCACTTAACCCCCATTGCCTAGTCCTACTGCTTTTCTGTCTTAAAACATTTTAAGACAGAAGATAAGGGATTAAAAAAAAACTGGAAACCCCTGAGTTAGAAAATTATTAGGCATACAAGAGAAGTCATAGGTGTCTGAGATAATTGAGGACAAAAAGATCACTTCTGGCTGGGGATAACCAGGGATGAAAGCATCCAACTTGAAACCTATAAAAGAGATAATATCCAGACTGGAGATTAACTGGAGACAGCGCCAATTATCTCAAAAGACAAAGAAAAGAGAAGTGGATTAGAATGCTTAGTGCTAGTGTGTGAGTTAGATCACTATTTCTCAGGAACACAGTCTTATTCAGAAATGGGCTGAACCAAATGGCCTCTGAGGACCTTTCCAATTCTGAGATCTTGCAATTCTGTAAGATCTCTCTTAGGACTTTTTTTTTTTTTTTTTAGACCTTGGATAGAGATCCTGAGGTGTTTGATGCTAGCCTTCAGGTGATTGACTAAAATTCAGGCTAGGTTCATAAAATCCAATGGAAAATAAGAATTAAAATCTTAATCCCGTAAAAAAGGATATCCACATACCCTACCCTTTCCTTTTGATGAAATCACAGAATCTTAACAAAGGTTTGTTGGAAGCCACCAAGGTGGTGGCTATTAGAATTACCTAAAAAAATCTACTCAGTCACTCTAGTCTGACCCTGAGGAATCTGATCAATATAACAATGTTAAAGAAAGACGCCTTTGTTCTGACTTTGAAGAGCCAAAAAAAAAAAAAAAAAAGCTGTGGGAAAACCCCACTGACACCATTGGATAGCACTAAAATAATAGAAGACAGTGCAGTCCCTAGGTGAAGTTTACCTGAGAGAGAAATAGAATTGTCTTCACTGAATTTGGACTCCAAAGCAAATCCTTTGTGTTTTGTATTTTCTATGGGGTAAAATAACCCCAGAGTTTATTCAGTGTGTTGTTAGCTTGTGGGCTGAATTTGTTATCTTGTCTGTAGAGTTCTAAATAAATGTTACAAAATGATATTAGTCTGGATGGAGTCACAAGCTAAGGAGGGATTTCTGGAAACCTACCTAACATGGAAGCAGAACTGTATAAATGCAGAGAGGTTCTGGGCTCAGTATACGCAACAACCAGAGATTTCTTTTGTAAAGAAGCAACTACTTCAGATGAATAGTATTGGAACTCTTCAGCCTTCTACAGTTCAAGTTCAAGGCCCTCTATAATTCACACGGACCTTCCCCATTCAACCTCATCTGTCACTGCAGTGATCCCTCACCTATTGCGGGAGTTACCTTCCAGAGACCCGCAGATAGGTGAAAATCCACAAAGTAGCACTGTTATATGTATTTTATTATTTGCATATTTTAAGGCATTATAAACCCTTCCCACTCTCCTATAAACCTTTTCCACACTCTTATTAACCTACAGTCACTGAGCCGATCAGTGCCCAGGATACAGAACACGGTGCTGTGGTTGGTTGCCTTTCATTCCATCAGCCAATAGTGCCACGATAAGTGTAACTCCCCAATACAGAATTAGATTTTTTTTTTAAATCCATGATACATTGAAGCCAGGATAACTGAAACATGATATAGCAAGGGACAACTCTATTTCCCCAACAGGAATCCTCCTCTCTCTTTAGCCTAAATTCAATCTCCAAATAGAGCGTGTTTACGTTTATTCACACATGTAACTTTCTTTAAATTTAACTGGTCAGTAAATCAACATTTTCTAAGCACCAACTATATGTCAGGACTAAGAACGCAAAGAAATACCCCCAAAAAACCCTCAAAAAACAGTTCTTGCTCTCAAGGAGACCACAGTCTAATGAGAGGGATGATGAAACCCCTTCGTGATACAGATCATTTAAAATATATATTCCAGTACAAGTAGGTAGCTCAGTGGTGTTAGAAGGAAATTTTTTTTTTAAAACCCTTGTACTTTCGGTGTATTGTCTCATAGGTGGAAGAGTGGTAAGGGTGGGCAATGGGGGTCAAGTGACCTGCCCAGGGTCACACAGCTGGGAAGTGGCTGAGGCCGGGTTTGAACCTAGGACCTCCTGTCTCCAGGCCTGACTCTCACTCCACTGAGCTACCCAGTTGCCCTAGAAGGAAATTTAATTAAAGCAGCCTTTCATTTGTAGTAAGAATCCCTTTAGTTTGATGCTTTGCAACCATGTGATTTGTAATAAGAATATAGTTCCAGGCAAAAGTCTGCTTATGTAGCCAGAATAAGAATGTAGTCCAGGGCAGCTGGGTGGCTCAGTGGATTGAGAGGCCAGGCCTAGAGCCAGGAAGTTCTGGGTTTAAATCTAGTCTCAGACACTTCTTAGCTGTATGACCTGGGCAAGTGACTTCACCCCCATTGCCTAGCCCTTACCCCTTTTCTGCCTTGGAACAATTCTAAGATGGAAGGTAAGGGTTTAAAAAAAAAATAGTCCCGGAGTAGTAGCTGAGTAACAATTTTAAGTGTGTGTTACTATCCATAAGTATGTTACAACATTATTGATGTGTGTGATTATATTCTTTATATCAAATTAATTCATAAAGGAAGGCAGCAAGTCCAGAAAGGTAGTTGGAGACTTCTCATAAACTGGGATGTACCATGTCAAGAATGACCTATCAGAAGCCCAAGTCAAAGTGTCCTGACTCTTCCATGACCTGTAAGTTCCTGTCACTTATGAACCCTCTAAGTTTTCCCACCCACCCCACCCATACTCTGTAAATTCCTCTTTTTGCCCTTAAAAAAATAAATCTGTCAGAATTGATGATCAGGTGCCTTTCAAATTTAAATGGGGAGCCTGCAGCCCTCTGATTTGTGTGCTCTGGCCCCCAAATAAAGTCAGAGAATATTTTGCCCAGTCTTTTTCTTTCAGTGGATAGAGAGCCAGGCCTGAAGCTGGGAGGCCCTGGGTTCTGAAGGGGGTAGATAAACACAAACACATGCACAGGGGTTCTTTTGGGGGGAAAGGGATGAAGGAAGAAATGAAGGGTGAAGATGTATAACTCTTAAACAAATACAAAAGGGGCTGTGACAATGTGAGTGAGTGGCTGTTACTTAGACTAAATCAGCCAGGGATATCTTATTTATACAGGAAAAGACACAACAGGAATAAAAAACACTTTTTAATAATGACTTCAAAGGGTAAGGGCAGTAGAGAGAGGTCACCCTAACCTAGTTATCTAAGGACAAACTCAGGAACTGGGAGTTGGGTCAGGATCTACTCTATTTTAACCCAAATCACTTAACTAAACTAAATTAAATCTCTAACTAGAATAAGAGAGGGCTGGAGAGGTGGAATTCTCACTACACTTGTCCACCATGCTCCAAGATGTCACAGATGTCACAAGAAACCAAGATCGAGTTTTATCCACAGCCTTGAAATCTCTAGGGAGTAAGGTAGAAAAATCTACTGTCCACCAACAGATATCTAAAACCTTTCTGTACCTAGGCCACGATAGTTGATTGAAGTATCTTCTTCTCGATGATATCCCACTCTGTCAGCTCCTTGGATATTTGGCAAAGCTGGATCACACAGTCAAAACCACCTTCCTTCAGCCTGGTCAAACCACACTCTCTCTTCAAACCCTGGCTTCATTCCATTATGTAATATCCATGAAGTCCAAGATTTCCTCAAGCTGTCATCTATACTCTTCCTCATAACAGTTCAAATCTAAATTCAAACACTTCCTAGTCATGAGATCCTGGATAAGTAACTTGATCCTAACAGCCTAGCCCTTACTGCTCTTTTGCCTTGGAAGAGATATTTAAAATCCATTCTAAAACATAACGTAAGGGTTTTTTTTTAATTTTTCAATTAAAAATTATTGATCGACAAATCAGTAGATAGATAGATACATAGATAGTTGGGAATCCCTTTCTTCATATATATTCATAATATTAAATATGTAAAAATATACAAAACAACAAATTTCTTTCACCCATGTTTCAATACATCCCCCCTTGTCCTAATATTTAGGGATATGGTGAACAAATCCATAGCTTTGATCAATACCATAAATATTTGTTTTTCAGTTGTTTCAGGCTTATCTGACTTTGGCTCCAATCAAGTTTTCTTGGCAAAGATACTGGAATGGCTGCTGTTTCCTTCTCCAGTTTATTTTATAGAAGAGGAAACTGAGGAAAACAAGGTTAAGTGATTTACCCTGGATCACATAGTTAGTATCTGAGGTTGGATTTGAACTCATGTCCCCTCATGACACCAGGGCTGGTCCTTTATCCAAGATGAGGAAACTGAAGGCAAGCAGGGTTAAGTGACTAGCTGTGATATTTACACAACTAAGCTCAATTCATAAGCATGAAAGAGCCAGGCATAACTGAGATGACTGAGCAACAAATATTCACGTATAGATCAAAGCTCTCTGTATGACAGTTCCCTCATCTCTAAAATAAGGAATTTGAACTCTGAAGCCTCTAAAGTTCATTCCAACTCTAAATTTAATCCTTTGAACCTCCCTCCTAATCCCTCTTATCAGTTTAGTTGTCCTTCCCATTGGCAAATACTTTCACTGTACTTTTTGAAGGGCACTGAAAAATATAGAATATTTACTTGATCTTGCCTTGAAGAGTCCTTTGAAGGAGAGGCTTTTACTTCCCAGGCATTCTATGTTGTTGTTCTTTACTCATTTCAGTCATATCTGATTCTTCGTCACCCAATTTAGAGTTTTTAGCAAAGACACTGGAGTGGTTTACCATCATTTCCTTCTCTAGTTCATTTTACAGATGAAGAAACTGAGGCAAACAAGGTCAAATGACTTGCCCAGGATCACACAGCTAGTCTTGGCGCCTAGATTTGAATATAGGAAGATGAATCTTCTTGACTCCTGCACTAGAACTCTACCTACTGTACCACCTAGCTGACCATCCATTTTATACTCACATCTTTATAATATTTTAATATATGTATATATTGTTCCATATTGTATCATATTTATCACATGTTACATCCAAAATATATTTATCTCATGTTGTATCATATATATGTATGTATGTGTCTATATACATTTGACTCTCTCCTCTTAATTCTCTCTCTCTGTCTCTTTCTGTCTCTGTCTGTCTCTGTCTCTGTCTGTCTGTCTGTCTCTCTCTCCCTCTCTCTGTATATATACATATATATATAAAGTCCTTTTGACTATCTCCCAGTCTTCTGCATTACATAACGCAGTTATCCTTGGCATCACATCTGTCATCTATTCCCACATGCTTCCCCAGGTTGAATAATAAACAATAGCAGAAGGAGAGAGCATATGAGTGGCTCAGGCCAGGAAAGGGGGAAGATGGGGGGAGGAATCCATGTGTTCTGAAGAGAATTGAGAATAGATGGAGAAGCAATGAGGCAGAGAGCTATGGCGAGGGATTAAGAATTGCAACACAGGCTTTTGGAACCAAAAATGATCATTTTGCTTCAAATCACTTTAAGTTGCCAGGGCTCCTCCACCCTCAAGAGAGTCTTTCCCTTTGCTAATTTCTTCAGTGACATGTCATCCAGTTTTAAAACTGCATATGAAAAGAAGGATCTTGGGTGGTAGGTGTGAGGGGTAGAGAAATATATAATAGTGGGAAGTCTACAGGAGGAGAAAAGACACTCAGGAAAGCTTTTAGGAGCTGAAGAGATTTTAAGTCACCTCTGTGGCTTCCAAGGATACTTCAATAAAATCCCCTGGTATCTTTTATAGAAATGCCTATTTGGTTTCTGATATATAAAGGAAAAGAAAAAAAGGGGGAAAAAACATATCGTGGAGATTTTCTAAAATACCTGGTCCAAAAATTGAATTTTCCATTACCCTTCCTTATCTTAGAGCACCTCTGAGAAAGTGATAGAATCCATATCTTAGCCCTCATCCTTCAAAGTCACTATAATTGTTTTGTTCATTTAATATTTTCCAGTCTGTGTTATTCCTCTATTTTATAGACTCCTACAAAGCTAGAGATAGCAGAGCTCTTAGAGGTCAATTAGGCCAAAGCTCTCTTTTTTTAGGAGCAAGGAAACGGAGGTCCCCATCAGTGAAGTGACTTGCCCAAGGTCATCCAACTAAACACTGATGCAGTATGGCCCTGCTAGGCCAACATTTTCTCCATTACACCCCATGATGACTTTCCTTGAATGTTTCAGTCCAAAGTCCTTGACATTATGCCAACTGGTCATATTATATTCAGAGAACTCTGGATGATTTCTTTTTTTCTTTCAAATAATATTTATTGAGCTTTTTTCCCCTAACACCACAATGATTTCCAGATATACCTGTTCAATACTAAGCCTTCCCAGTAAAGAATGAAAATAATTTAGTAGGAACAACCAATACAATGCCTGACAATGTATGCAGCATTCTCCTCCACTAGCCCCCTGCCAGAAGAGGTGTTTCATTACGTGTTCTCCAAGAACAATCAATCATTGAATTACCCAGGATTCAGCTTGCCTTTAGTGTTCTTTTCATTTACATTGTTGTAATCTTGGTTTATGTTATTTCCCTAGTTCTGTTTACTTCATCTTGCAGCTGTTCAGAGAGGCTTTCCCATGTTTCCCTTACCTCAGTCCCTCATGTTCATTATTTCTTCCTGAACAATAACAATCTATTACATTTGTATACCCAAGTTTGTTCACTCACTCCCTTGCTGATGAGCACTCGTTTTGTTTCCAATTGTGCTCTACCCATGTGAATACTTTCATAGAATGGACCCTAAGAGAGTAGGGAAAGTAGATCAATTAGTCAATCAAGGAAAAATTATTAAGCACTTACTATGTGCCATATTGGGAAGCCAGTAGATAGATCACTGCATCTCCCTGAATTCAAATCCATCCTCAGTCACTTGCTAGTTGTGTGACCCTGGGCAAGTCACTTAAGCCTGTTTGCCTCAGTTTCCTCATCTGTATAATGAAGTGGGGAAGGAAATGGCACATCCAGAATCAGACACTTACTAGTTGTGTGACCCTGGGCAAGTCACTTAAGCCTGTTTGCCTCAGTTTCTTCATTCTTAAAACAAGCTGGAGAAGAAAATGGCAAACCACTCCAGTGCCTTTGCTAAGTAAATAGGAATCAGAGGAAGAGTCAGCCCCAATTGAAAACACTGAATAACAACAATAACATTATTGTGCTGAGCTCTCGAAGTACAAAGAAAAGTCAAAAACACAGTTCTTGGGGCAGCTAGGTGGGTCACTATCACTATCACTAGATAGAACTCCAGGTCTGACATCAGGAGGACCTGGGCTCTGCCTTAGAGTTGTTGCTAGGACAGAAAGGAAGGGTCATACACACACACACACACACACACACACACACACACACACACAGTCCTTGCCCTCAAGGAGCCCCCATTCTAACAGAGGAGATGCCATCAATAGCTAAGTGCATAGAAGATATTTCCAGAGTAGCAGAAGGTACTAGTGCCTAGTAGCTTAAGAGCAATAGATGAAACCTCTTCAGAAAATGGGGTTTGAGCTGAATCTTGAAGGAGAGCACTGAATTTTTCAGCCCAAAGTCCTCGGCGTCATGCCAGGTGAGGATGTTGTACTCAGAGGCAGAGGAGAAGAGGGGGTGCATTACAGACATGGGGAACAGTTGGTGCAAATGCACAGAAATGAAAGAGATAGTTATCCTCTCCAGGAAAGTAAGGAGGTCACTATAGCTGCATTGTGTAGGACGTAGAGGAAAATAAAGTATAAGAAGACCAGAAAGGTTGCATAGGGGCTACGGCATGAATGCCACACAGAGGGGTTTATATTTGAACCTTGAGGTAATAGGTATTGAGGCAGCTGGACAGTACAGTGGATACAGTACCAGGCCTGGAGTCAGGACTTGAATTCAGATTTGACCTCTGATACTTCTAGGCAAGTCCCTTAACCTCTGTTCGCCTCAGTTTCTTTATCTGTAAAATGAGGGTAGTAAAGCACCTACCTGCCATAGTTGTTATAAGGATCAAATGAGATAATTGTAAAGCACTTAAAGTATCTAGCAAATAGTTAATGCTATATAAACATTAATTCTTATCATCATTATTATTATGTAAGTAGGTGACCTGGTTAGATCCAGGCTTTAGGAAGATCATGTCAGCAGCCACATGGAGGATGTGGGAATAACCTTGAGTGTGACATCCGGACCACCCCCATTTGTCCCAAAATGTGGCCTCCCTCCTACCTGTCAAAGGGCTTGAAATTTCACTATTATAAACTTATTCTCTTAGGTCCCTCCAGAGTTCCCTATTAAAATGCAAGGCGGCCCTACTCCCCAAGGCTAACATTCTAAGCCATTATCAGCTTACAAGTTAGCAGATATTGGCTGACAAACTAAAAGAGATTGCCAAAGGCACTAGGAGAGTGTGGAGACTCAGAAAAGGAAGGTCAAAGAATGCTGACAGTCCATCCTGGAGGGCTGTGGGACTCAGGGGACAAAGTTCACTGTAAGCTATTGTTCTCACTCTCCTTCCCCCAAACCCTTCCACCAACTATCTCAACACTGGAGTAAAAATCGAATTACAATGAACATCAAGGACATCAGACAAAGAGGACAAACACCAGGCCTGGCAGTAGGGAAAGTCACTAAGTATCTAAGGAAAAAGGAAGTCACGAGAAGGAAGAACCAAAGCTTTATATATTAAAGGGCAATGTACACACACACACACACACACACACACACACACACACAAACAAAAGGGGGGGAAAGGGGGAATATAGCTGGGTATCTCAGTGGATTGAGAGCCATGCTTAAAGATGGGAGGTCCTAGGTTCAAATCTGGCCTCAGACACTTCCCAGCTGTGTGACCCTGGGCAAGTCACTTAACCCCCATTGCCTATCCTTACCACTTTTCTGCCTTGGAGCCAATACACAGTATTGATTCCAAGACGGGAAGGTAAGGGTTTAAAAACAAACAAACAAACAAACAAACAAATAAAGGGCAATGTACAACTTTAGAAGAAGGGAATTGAGGCCAGGCAGCCAGTCTTTGTGCCATCTAAAGCAGAGTGGAGTGTGCCAGGCCTGATGTCAGGAAAATTCATTTTAGTTCAAATCTGCCCTTAGGCACTAGCTGTTGAACCTGGGCAAGCCTCTTAACCCTGTCTGCCTCAGTTTCCTCATCTTTAAAATGAACTGAGAAGGAAATGGGAAACTGCTCCAATATCTTTGCCAAGAAAACCCCAGATGCTGTCATGTAGAGTCAGCATGACTGAAACAACTGAACAATGAAGGAGTTGATGGGAAGTTTATAGGTAGCAATGGTAGCAAAGAGTCCCCTCCGGAAAGATTCTATCACTGGAAGAGTGAATTGAATTCTTCTTGGAGCCTCATCCAAAGGGATTCCATTTTCTTTTCTTTTTTTTTTTTTAGACCCTTGTACTTTGGTGTATTGTCTCATAGGTGGAAGATTGGTAAGGGTGGGCAATGGGGGTCAAGTGACTTGCCCAGGGTCACACAGCTGGGAAGTGGCTGAGGCCGGGTTTGAACCCAGGACCTCCTGTCTCTAGGCCTGACTCTCACTCCACTGAGCTACCCAGCTGCCCCCTCCATTTTCTTTTAATTCATGCCATGACCTATGTTTCTGCAGGAAAGTCTAAAACAAAGCTTAGGTACAGCTCATGTCTTGGATTTTCTCAAAAAATGGGTAACAGGGTCCCCAGCTGCCTCTGATAGACGAAACTCAGTGTATATGTGTATTGGGTATTAGAACCATTTTTATTCCACTTACTATAGAAAATGTACAAGATCCAAAGACCTCACATACACCAATGAACAAATATAGAAACATAAAACACTCAAGTAATCCATTAAACTCATGAGACTTCCCCAGAAGGTAAAGACATTTTGCAGGAATGCTGAACAAATACTTCCCATTTATCTCAGATCTGCACCGGTGAAGCAGCACAAAGTAATATCATGGAGGACTGGCAAAGTCCACGTGGCCAGGGCCCAATTGGTTTTAGTTCTTCAGCTATAGAATCTCTTTGCCTTCTCTGAAAAACATGGAAGTCTTCTCCCTCCGGAAGACCAATGTTTAATCATGGAATCAGGAAACTCTCCAATTCAGGTAACCCTTAAGGCTAGAAGTAGGCACTATCAGAATTATAAACAAAAAAGGCGTAAGGTAGATGGGACTGAAAGGTCCCCAAACCACCCTCTTGAGCCTGAGTGAGCTCAGTTTGCCTGCCATGTGTTTCTGTAAGTTGCCCTATTTTGCTCCTGTAGGAAGGGCAGGATGGAGAGAAGGAATAAGAAACCCCTTCCTCCATTTTGCTGCTGTTCTATTCTAGAAGTCCGAAGTAGAAAAAGGAGAAAAAGCAAGCTATTTCGCAGTTTGCTTTATAGACTACAAAGCAGTCTAGCCACTGAGCTTTGGACAATCAATCATTGCAAAGCAGTCTCAATCACTATGAAGCAACTAGGAGAATTCCTAAGTCCACAAATGTCTAACTTCATGACATCTGACCCCTTCCAACAAGCCAACTACGTACATCTGATGCTGGCTATGTTTACAGAAAAGCAACTGACTTTCCCTTCACAACCCAGCAGCCTTTTTACTCTCAAATATTCCTCTGCTACTACCTGCCTGTCCTCTCATTGTTGAGTTCCTTCTACTGCCCTCATTATGAGGAAGCTGGGGTCCAGACCATTCATGATCATTAAATTGTTATTCAGCAATGTTCAACTCTTCCTGATCCCATTTGGGATTTTCTTGGCAAAGATACTAGAGTGGTTTGCCATTTTCTTCCCCAGTTCATTTTACAGAGGAAGAAACTGAGGCAAACAGGGTTAAATGACTTGTCCAGGGTCACATAGCTAATAAGAATATGAAGTCAAATTTGAACTCAAGTCTTCCAGACTCTTGGTCAGGCACTCTATCCACTGAGCCACCTACCTACCCATTAAGAGGAACTAGGAAAAGCTTCTCCAAGGAAATAGGATTTGTTATTGCTATTATAGTGGCTACTGAGTTGTTTTAGTAGTGATCACTTCTCATTTTTTCCCATTTCCACTCTTTGTTCTCTAGACTATCCTTCTCAACCTTGCAAAGCCAAAGCAGAAATCATTTTTTAAAAAAACACTGCCCCCATTTTACACTTGTCTGATATGGTATTACTTAACTGTAGTCAACACAGAAGATGAAGGACAAGCCAAGAAGTTGCTAAAATTAATGGCAAGTTCTTCCAGATGAGTACCTTTTCTCCATACTGTCCTTCTTTATTAGAATGTAAGCACCTTGTGGCCAGGGACTCTCTTTTTGCTTGTATTTTTATCTCTAATGTTTAACACACATGTCGTTATCCACTCGTTTCACTCATGTCTCTTTCTTTGTGATCCCATTTGGAGTTTTTTTGGAAAAGATACTGGAATGTTCTGCCATTTCCTTCTCCAGATCATTTTATAAATGAAAAACTGAAGCAAACAGAATTAAGTGATTTATCCAAGGTCGTCCAGCTAGTAAGTGTCAGAAGGCAGATTTGATATCAGGAAGATAAATCTTCCTGACTCCAGGCCTATTGTTCCATCCATTGGGGGCCATTTAGCTACTCCTGCTTAAAACATGTAATATGTGCTTAAGACACATAATAAGCCCTTATGAATGTTGATCGACTTGATTCAATTCAGGCAGCATGAATTCATAGAGTAAAAGGTATCGAGTTGGCCAATGAGTATTGAATAAACTGAATTCCTTACCAGTTTAAATTGGATTTTGAGCTGAAAGTGATGTTAGAGGAATCTAGGTTTAATGGATAGAAGACCAGGTCTAGAGATGGAAGGTCATAAATTCAAATATGGCCTCAGACCCATCTTAGCTGTGTAGCCCTCGGTAAGTCACTTAACCTCAACTGCCTCCACTCTTCTGCCTTGGAACCTTGTATCAGTTCTAAGACAGAAGGTAAGGGTTTTTGTAAAATAAATAAATAATAATAAATTTTAAGAAAGAAAATGACTCGAGAGGCCATCTAGTCCAACCCTCTCATTTTAAAGTTGGGGTATAAAACAGGGAGATTTGAAGTTAAGTCTTCAAATTCAAAATCCTGTGGTCTTTCTATTGTATCTACAAAGCTTCTATGGTTCATGATTGAACCAGAAGTCTCAAGTTGGAAGGGACCTCTCAGAGGCCATCTAGTCTTTATTTTACAGATCAGAAGGTGAGGTCCAAAAAGACTATGGTTTGCCCAAAGTCACATAGAGAGTTTAAGAAAACAGGATTTGAAATTTAGGACCTCTGACTCAAAAATCCATTGTCCTTTAAAGCAGATCTTCATTATTGTTTGAAGGTGAGAGAGGAAGGAGAGGAGGGGAGGGAAAGGAGATAGCTTGACTTTGCTATCCTGGGTTAAAAAAATCAGAGAAGAGACCTCATATGATGACAATTGGGAATATTAGCTGCTCAAGGGGATCTAATTTTGCAAAATAATATATCAGAAACCAGTGTCTATAATGAAAAAAGCTTTTGCCCTGGGATATGTAATTTGACTCAGTGCTCTACATGAAGTATTAACAAATACAATAAATAATGGAAAAGGCTGACATTTGGTATTAGCAAAATCCATCAGGCAGAAACTTTCGAGGCTGATGAGCATTTGATGTCCCCAGAATTGGTTAAACTTTCACTCCCAACCCTTGTGGTCAGTATGGCACAACTGATCATAAATAATCATTAATCTTTACCTTCTGTCTCAATCTATTCTAAGGCATAAGGATAGTAAGGACTAGGCAAATGGGGGTTAAGTGACTTAATCTGAGTCACAAAGCTAGAAAGTGACTGTGACCAAATTTGAACCTGGTTTTGAACCTCTGGTCTCCAGGCCTGTCACTATCCATGGTGCTACCTAGCTGCTCCTGAAATAATTTTTTCGAATGCAAAAACTTTCACTTCCTCCAAGATTTTCTCAGCCTACCTCTGACCTTACAAAGCCCTTGGCTTGCTCTCTTCCTTTGTACTCATCTGACACTCTTTCTCTTGGACCTGTGATTTCAAGGAGCTCTAGCTAAGGAGCTCCCTCTGTTGAAGAAAATCATTACTTACTTTGCAACAGCTAGCTAGTCAACTCTTAGTTACCTGGAGCATTAGAGTCATAGTAATGCTCCCAGAGTCACCCAGTTACTGTGGTCAGAGACTGAGCATAAACTCAAGTCCCTCTCTATCCATCACTCTTTAGAGACTGAATATCCTCTTCTACCAAGGACACACAAGGAAGAAACAAACATTTATTCAATTGAATTAAATTCTATGTCAGATACCATGCTAAGTGCTTTACAAATTTCATTTCACATGATCCTTACAACCCTGAGAGGTAGTTCCTATTGTTATCCCCATTTTACTTTTGAGGAAATTAAAGCAGACAGGAGTTAAGTGATTTATTGTTCTTTAAGTGTTTTCAATCATGTCAAATTCCTCACATCCTTATTTGAGTGCTTTGATACTAGATTGCTTTGCCATTTCCTTCTCTAGCTCATTTTACAGATGAGGAAACTGAGGAAAACAGGGTTTAGTGACTTGCCCATGGTCACACAGCTAATAAGTGTCTCCAGCCAGATTTGAACTCAGGAAGATGACTCCAATCTTGGCACTCTTTCTACTGTGCCACCTCACTGACTTGCCCAAGGTCATAGAGTTAGTGAGTGTCTGAGGCTGGATTTGGACTCTGGGGCCAGTATTTTATCCACTATGTCACCTAGCATAGCAAAACTGTGAACCATCCTTCACATTATGCCTAGCATATTATAAATATTTAATAAATGTTAAATTGAATTGAAGCTATTTACTAAATGGCATTTGCTTAAAGAACAGGAGGACTCAACATATTGTTCTTCATTCAGCATTACTACAGAGAAAGACTAATAAATGGAAATTATACTCAAATCCTTTACATTAAAAATTCATAATTCTTCATCTATGAAGATGGTACTATATTCCAGCCAAATTGTCTACTAATTGTGCCCCCTACAAAGCCTTTTTACTGGCTGTTCCCCAGGCCCAGAATGGATACTTCCTCATCTCTCTCTCTTGAGAAACCCTAGCTTGCTTGCTTGCTTGCTTTCCTTCTTTCTTTCTTCTTCAACTCTTACCTTCTGTTCCTTTTTTTTAACCCTTATCTTCTGTCTTAGAATGAATATTAAGCATCAGTTCCAAAACAGAAGAGTAGTAAGCACTAGGTAATTAGGGTTAAGTGACTTGCCCATGGTCACACAACTAGGATGTATCTGAGGCCAAATTTGAACCCAGCTCTTCCCAGATCCAGGCCTGGTACTCTATGCTAGCTGCTATTTGCCACCTGACTTTCTTTCAAGGCTCAGCTCTAATATCAGTTCCTAAACGAAGACTCCTTTGATTCTCTAAACCAGTGATGGTGAACCTTTTACTGCCCAAACTGCAACCCTCACACTGCCTGTGAGCTGCCCCTTTATCTCAGTCAGGGGAAGGAGGAACCAATCCCATTGGGCTGCTGGGCAGAGGGGCAGATCATGTGAGAAATATCCTCAGGCATGGTGGAGAGGGGGAAGGGAGCAGCCCCCTCCGGAACATGTGCCATAGGTTTGCCAACAGCACTCTAAACTGACCACTACTACTTCCTAGAATTATCATATCTGGTTTTGTATATGCCAATCTACAAACTATGCAAATATACATTAGACAGCTAAGTGCCACAGCAGATAGAATGCTGGGTCTGAAGTGAGGAAGACCTGAGATCAAATCCAGCCTGAGACACTTAGTAGCTATATTTCTTTGGACAAGTAATTTAATTTGTCTGCCTCAGTTTCCTCATCTATGAAATGAGGATAACAATAGTACCTACTTCTCAGGGTTGTTGTGAGGTTCATAAGAAATAATATTTATAAAGTTTTAGCCCAGTGCCTGATGCATAGTAGATGCTATATAAATGCTAGTTGTTATTATAATAATTATTAAATATATATGCATGTTGTCTCTCAGAAAAATTGTAAGCTCCTTGAAAGTAAGGACTATTTCTCACTTTTTCTTTGTATCCCCAGCACCCAGTGCATTACTTAGCACATAATAGCTTAAAAAAAAACTCTTACCCTATATCTTAGAATTGATAGAAGGTATTGGTTCCAAGGAAGAACAAGGATAAGGGTAAGGGCTAGGCAATTAGGGTTAAGTGACTTGCCCAGGGTCACATAACTAGGAAGTGTCTGAGGGCAGATTTGAACCCAGGTCCTCTTGACTCCCTGCTTGGCTCTATCTACTGTGCTACCTAACTGCCCCAACATATGTATGGCTTTAACAGACTAAGTGGGAACCAAGATGGAGGAAGGAGGAGAATACAATCTTGGCTAGGAAACAAGGTACCCAAAATTTGGAAAGGATGTTACAAGTTCAGGAAATGGTGAACTGACACTAAGCTACTGTTGTTTCTGGTCTGTTTTTATTTAGCTGATGCTTTTCCATTATAAACAATTCACCCCTTCTATCAGAAGATAAACTGCCCTTGGCCACACCTCCTCAAGGTAACATGGAACAAAAGATTCTGACCAGCTAAGGCCATGCCAAAGGCTTGGAGAGCTACATAGATGATCTGAAATGCCGCAACCTTGAATTACTTAAGAGGAAATTCGATATGTTCTTGCCTTAAGAAAACTGTAACATAAAATCTTCTGAGTTAAGACAGAAATTTAGCTGGTGGTGATTTAAGCTCCTCACACTCACCCAGTGTGATCTACTCAAAAGAGAAGTGCCATGAGCAGAATAATGAACCTCTGCTCCAAAAGAAAAAGACAAGCAGAAACTTAAGTTTTTGTGTCAACCATGGAAGAGATTGACTTCAAAGTGCAGTATATACAGAAAGGATAGAAAATAAAGGTAGCTAATAATTGTAAGAGATAAAAATAAAAACACATCATGCCACCCCCTTTCACCTGAAAAGTAAAAGTAGAAAATGTAAAAGAACAAGGTTTTCCATTTGCCAAGGGTATACCCTTTGGAACTTGTTATTTACAAGCTAGGATAAAAGATATCACATTGGTTCATCCCATATTTAGTTGTCATGTCTTTCAAATGCAAATCGTTTGGGAGGAAAACACAATCATGAATTTTCACTGTCATAATTTTGAATGAAATGTCATATTGCCAATGGAAATCAGAATAATAGCATTTAACAGTTTACAAAATGCTTTCTTCATAACAACCTTATAAGGCAGGTGATGTAATGATCATTATTCCCATTTTTCATAGAAAAGATAAGTTTTCCCTGAGTTTTCCATGCATTCCTTGATATAGTCTCCTGGTCACCCAAAGATATTAAAATTGTCTAATCCCGTGTTGGTGAACCTATGCCAAGATGCTTGGAGGGGGCTGTTCCTTTCCCCCTCTCCACAAGAGCTTGAGGACATTTCTCCCATAACTGTCCCTCTGTCCAACAGCCCAATGGGAGCATTTCCTCCCTCCCCTGTCTGGGGTAAATGGGAGGTTCACACACAGCATGAAGGTTTTTGTAGTTTGGGTACTTGTTCTCTAAAAGGTTTGCCATCACTGGCCTAGTCTCTCCTGACTTGGTAAATGTCTGAAGATCACATGAATGGTCTAACCAGACTGTCTTTCTCAATTGAACAGATTCATTTCCATCCAAAGACAAAGGTGTGGGGTAGTTGTCTATAGCAAGTAAGTGCCCCTATATCTTTGTTATGTCAGGACTAAGAAAAGCTCCTTTTGTTGTCTGTTCAGTGACTTACAGGTGTCTCATTTAATCCCAATGTCAAATCTAAACTAACAAGATGCTGGCTTAAGGCCTGCCCCTAACAGCGGGATAATGATCATTTTATCTTAGAATTGTTGAGCATAAAATTTGTCATGGACCCTAGAATTTTAGAGGAGACATCAATTTTTTTTCTAGAAAATAAATTAGTTAAGATCACATGGGCAAAACTAGTATACAGGAAGTCAGCCTAAAAGAAAAAAAGTTTTCATGAATAGAATCCTGAAGAAACAAAGGGGAAAGAATTTTAATGAGAATTAAAGGTAGGAGTTATCTAAAAAGAATGATGTGGATACATAGGGAACTCGGATGAGTATGATTTTTAAAAAAAAACTCTTACCTTCATCTTAGAATCAGTACTACATATTGGTTCTAAGGCAAAAGAATGGATAGGCAATGACGTGCCTAGGGTCACATAGCCAGGATATGTCTGAGATCAGTTTTGAACCCCAAGATCTCCCATCTCTGGGTCTGGTTCTCAATCTGAGTCACCTAGATGCCCCACCACTTTGATTTTTAAAAGGCATGAAGAGGAGATGGGGAAAAGGGCAGGTAATAGAGGATGGATATAAAAACTTATTACAGTTTCATAAGAATGGTGTCAAGAATGCTAAAGTTCAGAATGACCTGAGGCTGCCGAAGAAAGCAATATATATACATAAAAAATTTTTTAAAGGTTTTTGTTGTTGCCAGTGTTGTACTAGGAAAATGTAAGGGATCAAAGTAATGCTCAAGAAGGAAATATATAAATCAAACTAGAGAAAAAGCACTTCCATCTAGTCAAGGAATATACAAGAAAATTCTCTGAAGCCTGCTAAAATTCTGAACAGACATGAGCCAGGAGAAGAACAACAAAACCTGAAGCCTAATTCCTGTGAAATCTTCGCCCTGGTGTGTCAAAGCAATAGAAAACAGAGCCAGTCCCATGCATGTTTGAGAAACACAGTAGAACATAGGTCTAGTGCAGTGATTCCCAAAGTGGGTGCCACCGCTCCCTGGTGGGAGCTACAGTGATCCAGGGAGAGCGGTAATGGCCACAGGTGCATTTATCTTTCCTATTAATTGCTATTAAAATTTTTTAAAAATTAATTTCCAGGGGGTAAGTAATATTTTTTCTGGAAAGGGGGCTGTAGGCCAAAAAAGTTTGGGAACCACTGAGCTAGTGCAATGACCAGTCAGCTGCATTTGAGTCAAACTAGAGACAGGGCTCCGATCAACATGTTCTACACCAAGAATATGGTTCAAATAGAAATGGGGGCCACTAATTCATGTGTTAAGCAGCTAGATGGCACAGTAATAGAGCTCCTGCTCTGGAGTTGTGTTCAAATCTGGCTTCCAATGCTTATTAGTTCTGTGATCCTGGGCAAGTCCCTTAACACTTGTTTGCCTCAATTTCTTCATCTATAAAATGAGCTGGAGAAGGAAATGGCAAACCACTTCTACTATCTTTGCCAAGAAAGCCTCAAATAGGTTCATGAAGAGTCAGAAACAACTTAAACAATGAAACAATAACACATACATAAGAATCTTTGTACCTGTGGATTGACTTAATTTTAAAACGTAGTTATGGAATATATTTGTTTTGTTAAATATTACCCAATTAACATCTCAATATGGTTTGAGCTGTACTCAGAAGTGTTGATGGGCACATATTTGACACCATCATGTACACTACTAAGCTAAATTAAATGGACTGTTTGACTGCCCCCTTTCCAGAAAAAATATTACCTAGCCCCCTGGAAATTAATTTTTAAAAATTTTAATAACAACTAATAGGAAAGATAAATGCACCTGTGGCCATCACCACCCTCCTGGATCGCTGCAGCAATCAGGGGGTGGTGGTTCCCACTTTGGGAATCACTGATTTAAATGTAAAGGATGCTATCATAAGCAAATTAGGGGAGCATAGGAAAATTTACCTGCCAGATCTATGGATAAGGAAAGAGTATAGGACCAAAGAAGAGACAGAGAAAATCATAAGAAATTAAATAATCTTGACTACATGAAATTAAAAAGTTTTTGCAGAACCAAAACTAATGCAGTCAAAATTAAAAGGAAAGCAGAAAACTGAGGGAGAGTTGAATTTTACAGCATATTCTACTGCTAAAGTCTTGTTTCTCAAATATATAGTCAAATTTATAAAAGCAAGAGCCATTCCTCAAGAGATAAATAGTTAAGGATATGAACAGGTAGTTTTTCTTTCTTTTTTTTCTTTTTTTTTAAACCCTTACCTTCCATCTTGGAGTCAATATTGTGTATTGGCTCCAAGGCAGAAGAGTGGTAAGGGTAGGCAATGGGGGTCAAGTGACTTGCCCAGGGTCACACAGCTGGGAAGTGTCTGAGGCTGGATTTGAACCTAGGACCTCCCATCTTTAGGCCTGACTCTCAATCCACTGAACTACACACTAAACAGGCAGTTTTTCAAACAAGAAATCAAAGTTATCTATAGTAATATTAAAAAATGCTCTAAATCACTACTGATTAGAGAAATGCAAATTAAAACAACTCTGAGGTACCACCTCAGAGACTAACATGACAGAAAAGGAAAATGATAATTTAGCAATCAAGTAGCCAGCATGGGTTCTGGACACCTTTGGGCTAGCAAAGGCGGTGAGGATGGGAAAAGCAAGGAAAGAGCACCACAAGTCAGGGCAGGTCTTCCTTGCTATGCTAGATCCACTTTATGTCAGGCTTTTGATTGTGGAAAAATCAAGGTTAGAGTTCAGTGCAGTGGCAGAGAGGCTCTAGGAAGGGGGAGGAAAGGAGAGAGAAGTCAGTCAAAGACTGGAGGAAGGCCCCTTTGCTACCCCATACAACTTGATCTAGCCGACATATAGTAAAGGAAGGAAGGAATGGAACCTCCTTACATTTTACTTTTCTCATCAATTTGCAATGACTTTTTTAAAAGTTCATTGTGATTTGATTTTGGTTTTGTTTTCCCCAATAGCTCTGGTCACATAATAATAAATGCTTGTTTCTCCCTACCCCATTCTCCAATGTGAAGTGAGAGATCCATCCCCAGAAATCCAGGCTGCCACAGAACTAGAGATACAACTTTTTTTTTTTTTTAACTCTTACCTTCCGTCTTGGTATTACATATATATATACAACACTGTATATTGGCTCCAAGGCAGAAGAGAGGTAAGGGTAGGCGATAAGGGTCAAGTGACTTGCCCAGGGTCACACAGCTGGAAAGTGTCTGAGGTCAGATTTGAACCTAGGACCTCCTGTCTCTAGGTTCTCAATCTACTGAACTACCCAGCTGCCCCCTAGAGACACACCTTCTTGAGATGACAAGACCTGGGGAGCCAAGTTAAAAAAAAAAACTGAAATTGTTTCTCATCATTTAATAGGCATATTTTATGAAAAAAGTTAAGGTTCTGTTGTTTGTGACTTATTTCTGAGAAGTCAAATGGCTTAAATTCATTGGGAGGTTTCTTTTTTAAATAAATTATTCCCACTCTGCCCCCTAATCTCACCCCAAAAATCAGATTCATCACATTAGGTAACTGGAATCAAGAAAGTGAGGCCAGGGCAGGTAGGTGATACAGCAGATAAGAACCAGGACATCGTTCAAATATGTCCTCAGATACTTCCTAGCTGTGTGACCCTGGGCAAGTCACTTAACTTCAATTGTTCAGCTCTTGCCCCTCTTCTTAGAATCAATACTAAGATAGAAGGAAAGGATTTTTTAGAAAGAAAAAAAAACTGAATCAATTTAGGTGTTTATAACTTTTCAGGTTCCCCTGGTGGGTTTCCACTTATGAAAAAAAATAAAGCCATATAATTAAAATCATATACCAATTGTTCCTAGGAAAACAGGGATGAAATGAAAGGGAATGAGATATTGACCTATTTTTTTTTTTTGGTTGTTGTTCTTAATGTTTTGGATAGTCATTTCCAAACCAACATCATGATTCTTTTACCTTCCCTGCTTTAGCATGGTGACAGCCTAGAGCTATGTTGGTGAACCAATGGTAATGTGTGCCAGAGGAGGCTGCTCCCCTCCCCCTATCCACCTCACCTGAGACATTTCTCTCATCACCCATCCTTCTGCTCAGCAGCCCAATGTTTGGGGTAAGGGAACAACTCACATGCGGGTGAGAGTCGCAGCTTGCGCACTTGGTCTCTAAAAAGTTCGCCATCACTGGTCTAGAGGAAGGAGACAGAAAACAGACGTAAAACAATTGTGGAAACTCTGGGTGGTGATCATAATTTGCAGAGAAATTTTCCCTTTTCATAAAGTAGTTTTCTAGCAGAAATTGCAAGGGAGGTTGTCTGTATCTTTAACCTTAGCATCAGAGGAAAGAAGAGCCAAATGGAAAAGTCTCAAGATAACTTTGCCAAATGCAACTCTTAAATTACTTACCTGTGTAGCAGGCTGAGAGAATGCTTCGAGCCTGCAGGTCTAAAGACAACAGTTTGGGTTTTATTTTTTATTTGTTTTTGTTTTTTTTTCAAATTGAATCCTTTTGACAGATTTTTTTTTAATCTCCAAAACTGCTCCCATTGGAAAAGACAGATTCTTTTCAGATAAAAACATCATTGTGCATTTTCCACTCCCCAGTGGTCAGTTCCCTGGATAAATACAGTTTAACCTATGCTGTCTTAACTCTTCTGGCTTGTTTGTTATTCCCTTTGGGCTATCACAGGGTTTGAATCTCTAGGCCTGAATCTATTTATTTCCAGATAAAATAAAGCTTTTACAATTGGATATAAAGCTTGTTTCCACCCTCATTCCCTCTACAATATTTAGTTCAATCCTGGAGTAATTTAAATTTTGTAAGAAAAGATTCTAGAGAGTCCCTACTTTAATGGCTTATGTTTAAGCCTAGTTTGAAAATTAATGCAAATATATATTTAATTTGTTTATTACACTAAAGTAAAGTACTTTTAACTCCCTTCCACTCTCCCACATTAGAGAAGGCATCATTTGACAAAAAGACATGTGTATAGGGGGCAGCTGGGTAGCTCAGTGCATTGAGAACCAGGCCTAGAGATGGGAGGTCCTAGGTTCAAATCTGACCTCAGACACTTCCCAGCTGTATGACCTTGGGCAAGTCACTTGACCTCCATTGCCTATTAAAAAAAAAGAAAGACATGTGTATAGATATCCCTTCCAGACTGTTGGGTTTAGGAATGATGAGGTACCCTTGTGATCTAGGAAATCTGCATAAAATTTTTTGGTCGTCCTGTCCTGCCAGAGAAAAAGTCTGAATTTTTTCTTTTCTCTTTTATAGGGTGTTTACAGTACCTTATTATAAATTTCGTGCTAAATATTTGGTCATAGGCTATAGGTAGGTAAGTGTTAATTAAAATATTCTATGAAAAAGAAAATGTAAAAACAAAATAAATTTTAATTTTTTAATGAGACAAATTTGAGGAGAATACTGAACATACTTGATAAATAATACAAGGCTTTTTTTTAATAACCTTTGAAATTTCATGCTGGTATTCATTATTAGTCAATTGTAGTTCTCTGCAATCTAACTAACTTTTTACTTTAACTTTAAAAGAGAAATTCTATATTTTGATGGTATTAAAAGATAAAATATGTTGACATATGATACTGAATTTCTAAACTTTTTCTGTTATCCACTGACCTTCACATGCCATCTGCAACTTTTGCAAAATTCCCAAAATATTCTCATTCAATTTCTTATGCCAACTCACATTATATCAAAACTCATTATAAGAAAAGTGGTGATGTGGAAGGGATACCTCGCTATACAAGATGATGTCTTACTTATTTCTTTTCATCAGTTCTCTCTGGAAGTCCAGCCTTACCACTTCTGTTTATAAGATGAAAACAGATAGGAAGCAAATGAAAACTTTGACCCAAATACTATGGCTGCCAACAAATGTGGAGAGTCGTTGGATGTAGAAAAGCCATTGGAGAAATAGGATCAAATTTAGGGCCTATTATCTGGATTCCCTACATGATCAATCTAGACTGAGGCAGTCTTTGTGTTTGGTCCTGGTCACCTGAGCCCCAAAAAGCTCTGGTACCAGCAGGTAGGTTAATACAAAATCAGCTTGATCCCTCCAAGAGGCTATTAGGAGTCATTTAGAGAAACAGAGTCTGTAACAGATATTTTATCTGGATCCCATTACAAAATCATCGGCAAGTAAAACTGTGTGTATGATTTTTCTGCACTGCATGTCAGGACAGACAGAATGGGCCATCTAAGATAAAAATCTGAGGCTCCTCTTTTGACTCAGTCTTTGATCCCCACCTTTCTTAGAATTCTTATTGGAGAGCTTTGAAGTGGCAGACCAGCATCTACTGAGTTAATGATTCCTTTCCTTGATAATTGAGAAGCCTGAATCCTAACAAGTGTTACTTAGATAAGATTGCATATTTAGATTAGAACTAGTGCCTTTAGTCTGGACTTCATTTGGCCAAATGCAGGATTCCATTGGTGAGCATCTCCTTGGGGTATTTCCATTCCCAGAATTGTCCCCTACTAAATTGGTGGTTGGAATTTGGCCATTTGTCTTTGCACCTTTACTCTTTAGACTTCAATGGGTTATGTGTGATTTATTACCCCCTCACAACTGTGACTCTTTTTGTGTTCTTTGCTTGAAATCAGTATATAATAAACTCCCAAGCCTGCAGAATTCGGAACAGCATGGGCTAACCACTAGTCTAGTTGTTCTCATTTTCTTTCTCCTGCCTTAACCACCCTATGCCACCAATGTGGACCCCAAAATCATATAGGGGGCTGGCTCCCTATAAACAAAAGGCTTCATTTAACAGTTGAGAAAACTGATAACCTGGGGTGGTGAAGGAACCCATCCCCAGCTACACAAATAGTAGTATGTGGCAACATTTCAACCCTTGTCCTCTGGCTCCAGAACAAGTAAATGCTTCTTGCATTGGAACTGGACATTTACTTCCCCCTCAGTTTATTAGGAAATTCACTTCCCCTGCCATGTCCTCCTTTGCCTAAACCAATGAAATAGGGTTCCTAATTTTATGAGTAGCCCCATGGGTGCCCAATTCCACCAAGATCCCAGTGAGCAGATATGACCTGTTTCCTTCATTTTCCCTGACTGCCCTTTGTTTTGTATATTATCTCAATCTCACAAATTCCATGCTTTATGTACTGGTTGGTAATCCAAACCTTTCCAAGTATGAATACCTATGAGATTTCTTCCGTCTCTAAATCCATAATTCAACGATTCTGTGGTTGGGTTTTTTGTTGTTGTTGTTGTTGTTGTTGTTGTTCTAATAAAACAAAGAGATCAGGTCTTACACCAGTTGTGATTGGATAACTTCTTCAGAACCAATCAGCGACCAAGACCTGATTAGAGATTTCTCTCTCAATGGGCCAAGAAGTAGCTGGAGATCAAGGAGGAGATTGATGGGCAGAGCAAAAAGAAGGCTCTGTAAAAGTTGCAGATGTCTCTAGAGAATAACTCCAGTATTCTCTAGAGAAATGGAAAAATACTTCCTTAGTACTGTCTACTGCAGTATCTTTCGTCCCATATAAGGTTAAACATTCTATTTCATCTCCAAATTAGTTGTCTTAGAAACCTGGGACACAAAACAAATTCATGCTCAAATCATCCTGACCATGTTGCTTAGTTAATTTGACACCAGTTTATCTTACAATTCACTCTGAGGCAAAATGTAATTAAATATTTGCTTGGGTTTTGTTCTGTTATTAAAGCTTTCATTGCAAAAGAAAAGACTTATACAAGTATAAGTCTAAAATGCTATTTACAGTGTGACAGAAAGCTTGTGCATTTTTTCAGTTTCCAAAAAAGAAATCTTGATGGAGAATTGAGCTGTTTAGCATTTTGACAGGTTTAAGTCATTGCACTGACAGTATGCATATTTAAAAAGAGAAGAGGAAGAGAATGAAAAACACAGGTGTTTCTGGCTTCTTGCAATAGTGTCTTTTTTTTTTCTAAAATCTACTTAATGATATCTTTTGTTTTTACATCAACTTCATTTCTGCATGTCTCCCACCCAACCTCTACTCAAGCAAGTCATCCCCTCAAAACAGATTTTTAAAATAAAGAGAAAAGGTCTGCAACAAAGTCAATCAATATATCAACTGTGTCTGATAGTATAGGGGATATTCCGATGGATGTTTTCTTAAAATGTGATCCTTAAATAGGATTTTCCTTCTGAATTATAATTTCAAGGATGCTTTATCCTCAGTTTTGATTGTTCTTTTGTGGTTACTAATTCTTAACACTTTTGTCTACTTTTAATTCCCTCCCTACTCCCATCAGCCTGTCAAGATGCTTTGAGGCACCTGCTATTTAAAGGAACTCTACAAAGTAATCCATTTCTACTGAGGAAAACTATTTTCTCATGTGAATAATTACTCTCTAATTTGCCTTTTTCTTATAAGTCTGAATTCTCATGATAGGTTACCTGAAAGGGGGGTACATCTACACTGAACAGATGAACATGTGTCCCCTGCAATGTGTGAATGTTGGGTAGGAGGTTATTATCCCAAAGGTGGCCCACTGTTCTTTGTAATTCATCATGGACAATGGATTGAAAAAGCAGTTATATAGTTAAACCTTTGTGATGACAAATCACGCTTGTATTGGACTTGGAACTTTCTAAAGCATTATTCTCACCACAATCTGATGAGGTAGGTAGTATATGTGTTATCATCTCCCATTTCTCAGATTTGGAAACTTAGGCTCAAAAAAGGAGAAGAAACACAATCTCAGCTAAGCTATATTGGAACTAAGATTCAAATTCAGATCTTCTGATTCCAAATCCTACAGTCATAACCAGAGTAGAGTTGTTGGAATTTTGTCCTTGGTAGTTCTACCTGAAAGAATATATTCCTTTCCTGCAGGAATTAGTATAGATTGTCATCCCTGTTCCTTGTGATCCTTTGCCAGCCTGCATTCCCATGGTACTGGTGGAGAGGAGAAGCCTGAGAGAAGGGAAGAGATTGACCAACAGAAGTCATAGGAGAAGAGGAAAAGGACATACATCCCTTCTCCAAGCACCACTGCATTCATAATCTGATTGTCTCTCCTAGGGTCTACCTACCCCTCTGTGACCCCTGACCACAACTGAATTTGCTCCATGTGCCAAAATATGTAGTTATGGCTTTGGAGTCCAGTGGTCATTCCACCATGACATAATATGCTCAGAATGTTTTCTAACATACTAGCTACTTTGGGGTGCCATTATAATATCATGATGGTATCATAATATAATTTATCTACTCTCTATAAATACCATCCTAACTTAAAGGGAAGTCTAAGACTTTCCTTTCTCTGAATTCTACTGAACTCTAAAAAAAATGCATTCATACAAGATTCCAGTATATTCAGCCTTGAATTACTTGTGGATTAATCCCATTTTTTCTTGTGAGAAATCCTTTTGTTGCCCTTCCCTACAAAAACAGAATGAAAAATTACCCATAAGTCTGGCCTAGAATTCAGAGATAAGCTAATAGAAGTCTTAAGAATGTGAAGAGCAAACCAAACAACTGGTTGACAAATGATAGGGCCAAGATATTTCTTTGAACTGGGCAATAGCTAGTACCTGATATTGGCATTACCAGTTGTCATGACAATCTCCAGATAGTCATATCTGACTTCTGGATACTTACCTGACGTTATCAATTTTGGGAGAATGAAGCATGTAATTAATCTCTTAGCAAAAATACCGGAGCAAATAAGATGAAGCTGGGTAAAGATGCAGAAAAAAATGTTTTTTCATCATTGCCTATCCCAAGTAAATTTTTGAAGAATCCAAGCAGTAACACTAGAAAAGAGAACTAGAGTCAAATGGATATTTTCTCATCCCTCAATCCACAGTGAGCAGGTAAATTTCTAATGTGACTGTGTAAGGCCAGCTCTGAACATTTTCTCAAGCCTTGCTTAGTACATGGTACACTTCCTTTGAGCAATATGTGATGTAATGAGATTCCAGAGCAGTGAACTAATTTGGACTCCCCCTTGGCATTTGCTGCAATGGAACTTGACCTATATTTTCATTTTCTGCTTCATAACTATGGCCTTTACTTTGACAAAAATGAGTAAAATATACTCCATTTCTTTCATTCAATAAATATTTAGTAAGCACCCAACTGGGATATTTGGGAACATCTGGGTCTCATCTGGGATTCCTCCCTTCCCCTCAAGACATTTACTTGTTTATATACATCAGGATGATTTCTGGAACTCTATGAAGAGAAAGAGAATCTTCACAAAAGATCCTGACATCTATTTTGTACAAGATGTAATTCACTGGGCAAGGAGTAGAGGAAGATGCAAATAAATCATAATAAAATAAGTCACAATAAGTAAGGACCCCTCCCTTCAAGAAGAATATAGTCTACCAGCTTAGCATATAACAGCTCATGTTTCTACCTTGATTTTTGTTATTAATGTTAAGAATATGATTGTCTAGAGACTTTGGGGAACTTTCCCTCGGGTGAGATTTGGGACTTTTTTTCTTGGGTTAACTGAGTTATCTCTCCCAATGACAGAGTTCCTTCACTTTAGAGTTTCCTTTGTATATACTTTTCCCCCCCAAACTTTACCTTCTGGCTTTGTATTAATTCTAAAACAGAAGAGCAGTAAGGGTTAGGCAATCAGGGTTAAATGACTTGCCCAGGGTGGTACAGATTTGAGCCCAGGAAGAATGGTGAGGGATAGGCAATTAGAGTTAAGCGACTTATTCAGGATCACACAGCTAAGTATCTGAGGCCATATTTGAACCGAGGTCTCCTGACTCCAGGCCTGGAGCTCTATCCATTGTTCTACTAATTGTCCCTCCATGTATACTTTCTATGATTTCTATTTTTCTTTCAATTTGGTCAAATGGGTTTCCTTTGCTTAAAAAAAAAAAAAAAGGATAAATGGCAGCCAATACACAAGTGGTCATAGAGTTAGTGTTAAGTTGGGAAAGCCTGGTTTCAAGTCCCACCTCTGCCACATACTGGCAGTGTGATCCTAGACAAATCATTTAAATCTCTCAGTGTTCCAAGAAATCTCTTAAGTCAATAAGTTAATGATCAGATTTCCCTCTATAGTGACAAAGTTTCCTCACTGGGAGTTTCTGGTACCAATGAAATTATGAGTCTATATATATGTATATATATATATATATATAGTATATATTTATACATATAACTAATCATTACTCACATGTATATAACACAATTTTACAACTCCTTCATGACACATCAAACACATGTAATATACATTACTAATAATTAATCCTGTATATAGCACAATTCCTCCATGAAACATCCAATTTATATATCACGTAAAAATATATTGCTAATAATTACCCATATATAAATAGAATTTTATAATTCATGAAATTTCAAATATATATCAAATGTATGTTTCATGAAATTTCAAATATATATATATATATATACATATATAATTACTCACATATACCTGACACAACTTTACAACTCCTTCATGGAACATCAAACTTCCTTAATCACTTTCTAACAAGCCCCCACCACTCCCACACACATACCTTTCTACCCAATCTGTGCAATTAACAGTGTTAGTCTGGGAAACAGAACAACCCAGGAGGATATTTTTAAAAATCCTAACACAACAAAGTGCTGGCTTTTTTTCCCCTTCTTTTTAAAGGGACAGTAAAATCAAGTGAATCATCTCAGAAGGAAATGCCTCCCAAGTCCGATTCTAGACAACA
This sequence comes from Gracilinanus agilis, assembly GCF_016433145.1. Classification (NCBI taxonomy): domain Eukaryota; kingdom Metazoa; phylum Chordata; class Mammalia; order Didelphimorphia; family Didelphidae; genus Gracilinanus; species Gracilinanus agilis. The sequence continues at coordinate 217,832,640 of NC_058130.1, forward strand.
TCACAGTATTTGATGTATGTATTGTACTTAATAATTACACTAGGAGAGCCCTCTGGGACCAGCTGTCCTATTTTTCAGGCATACTGTGAGATAGAAAACGCAGCGGGATCTCCTGTTAATTTGTAGCAACAATCCATGGGGAGAGGGAGGAGGATCATTTCTGTGCATCTCACTACAACAAAATGTTTATCCAAAAATGGATAGCACTGAATGTTTCTTTTGATTAACATTCTCACTTTCAAGAACAGTCATCCTCTGCCTCAGTAAGGGAGTTTTTCCACCAAACTTCCCTCTTCCACAATGTTATTTCTTGCCAATAAATAATAATCAGCACATACATCTCTCTGATGAGAGTGATTTCTTTTTTCTTCAAAATCCAATCTGAAGGAGAATGCTCTCACACTGCCGGCATAAATATGGCCAAAACAACAACCACCACCACCACGGAAAAAAAAATACAACAATTCTGCTTGGTGTTTATACTATAGAAAAAGCATCCTGTGTTTAGCAGGAAGGATTCTGATCCAGAAATCAAAAGATCTGGATTCTGGTCTTAGCTATGATGTTACTTACTGCCATTTACTTTGTGGCATTGGACAACTCATTTAATCCCTATGAGACAGTTTCTTCATCTAAATAATATAGATAATAATACCATTTCAGCTGTATCATAAAATTATTATGAGGATTGAATAATGATGTATATGAGCTGCTAGATGGCACGACTGATGGAGTGCCAGGCCTGGAGTTGGAAGGACCTAGGTTCAAATGTGGTCTCAGACTTCCTAGTTGTGTGACCCTGGGCAAGTGACTTAACCCTTGTCTTGTCTCCTAGCCCTTCTAGCTCTTCTGTCTTAGAATTAATTAATACTTAGTATTGATTCTAAAGTACAAGGAAAGGGTTTTTTAAAATAATAATAATGTATATGAAATTGCTCTGGAAAGTGTAAATTAAGGCCCATCTTTTCTGATTTCATTACACAGACTCTACAGGCTATAAGAATTCAATTCAATTCAGCTGTCATTTACTTATCTATTTCCTTTTATAATATTGATATTTTTTCTTCTCCATCACTTCCATACTATAGATATGCAATAGCTCCCCCAAAAATTGTTTTTCACAATTCCTCTAATATTGACTATTTCCACCTTTTTTCATCTTTGTCCAATTTGCTTGTTATGAAATGGAACCTCAGGGTTTTTAAATTTTTTTTTCATCTCTCATACTTTTAGTGATTTGAGAGATGCCAAATGCAGGAGGACCAGCAATAAAACTCAAGTGCCACTTGAACCAGATTAAAATGCAATTGGGAAAAGCAACATAAATAAAAATACAATACAGCATTGATAATGTTAAGCTGTGGTTTTCAAAGTCAATATGAGACCTGGAGGATTTGATTTTGATAACAGTTTGGAGCATTCTCTCATATGGTCATTAATAGTTTTTATCTAGCATTTACTAAGTGCCTTCAATATGCCAGGCAGATAGAGGCAGCTAGATGGCTTAGTGGGTAAAAATGGGCATGGAATCAGGAAGACCTAAGTTCAAAACTAGCCTCAGACACTTAGTCACTGTGTGATCCTAGACAAGTCACCAAACCCTGTTTAACTCAGTTTCCACATCTGTAAAGTGGTCTGGAGAAGGAATTGGCAAACTACTCTATCTGCCAAGAAAACCCCAAATGAGGTCATGAAGAGTCAGGCGTGACTGAAAACAACTGAACAACAAATATGCCATCTAGACGCAACTAGATGGCTCACTGGACTGAACACTGGACCTAGAGTCAGGAAGAGCCGAGTTCAAATTTGACCTTAAACATTTACCAGTTATATGACCCTGGGGAAATTACTTAATGTATGTGTGCCTTAATCCATTGGAGGAGATGGTAAACTACTCTAGTATCTTTGCCAAGAAAATCCAATGCCCAGGAACAGCTTGCTGTTGTCTGTGGGGTCATGAAGAGTCAGACATGTCTAAACAACAGCAAAAATACCAGGCACAGAAGATGCAAAGACAAAATGAAACAATCCCTTGTACCCTGAGGGAGCCTGTTTTATTGGCAATATGCCATTTCCCACAAAGAAAATAAAATCTAAAAATATAATTAAATACTTTATTTTATTTTTATATAAAATATAAATTTTTATGCAAAATTTATATGAAATATAAAAATTTTATGCAAAAATTTTATATAAAATATATAATTTTATATAACATAAAATATATCTTGTATAAGATAATTTTTTGGGAAGGGCACACATTTCATATGTTGTATATAGTTAACAACAGAAACAAGGGTTCCAAACTGCACAATAAAAGAGTATTATAGAATGGGCTAGGGGTCCAGAAAAATGGAACTG
>NC_058130.1:217837076-217857990 GCF_016433145.1 Gracilinanus agilis
GGGGAGAGAGAGAGAGAGAGAGAGAGAGAGAGAGAGAGAGAGAGAGAGAGAGAGAGAGAGAGAGAGAGAGAGAGAGAGAGAGAGAAGGGTCCCAATTAGTACAAAAAAACTGGCTGCATTTTTTTAAATTTGCACTGCATATTTTCATTAGACTGAAACCAAATGCCATCTTTCATATAACCATGACTTCAAATAGTGCAAATTCAAATATATGTGACTACTTCAATGATTTATTTTTAAATTAAATTGTATTCAATGACATGCAGAAACAATTTTTGACAATTTTCTGAGATTTTGCGATTCAGATTCTCTCCCACCTTCCCTCCCCCAACTCCTTGAGGTGGTAAATAGTCTGATATCGGTTATTCCAGTGCTTTTATATAATAAAGATTTCCATATTCTCCATGTCATGACTGAAGACACATAGATTGATTAGTTGTTGGTTGATTTTTCCTCTGCACTAATCAGGATCTGGGTATAAATTCAAATAATTGTATCTACATTGACCCCCAACTATATTTCCTTGCACAGCACCTCTGTCCCAACTCTATTACTGTTAATAGAACCACCAGTCTGATGGAATACTGTTGTGCTGAAAGGAATAATAAACTGGAGGAATTCCATGTAAACTGGAAAAACCTCCAGGAACTGATGCAGAGTGAAAGGAGCAGATCCAGGAGAACATTGTACACAGAGACTGATATACTATGGTACAATCAAATGTAATGGACTTCTCTACTAGCAGCAATGCAATGATCCAGGACAATTCTGAGGGACTTATGAGAAAGAATGCTATCCACATCCAGAGAAAGAACTGTGCGAGCAGAAACACAGAAGAAAAACAACTGCTTGATCACATGGTTTGATGGGGATATGATTGGGGATGTAGACTCTAAACGATCACTCTAGTACAAATATTAATAATATGGAAATAGGTCTTGATCAATGACACATGCAAAACCCAGTAGAATTGCTCGTTGGCTACAGGAGGGAGTTGAGAGGAGGGGTGGGAAAGAACATGAATCATGTAACCATGGAAAAATATTCATAATTAATTAACTAAATAAAAATTTCAAATTAAAAAATAAAGTACACACAACCTAAAAAAAAATGAACCACCAGTCTTCCAGTCACCCAGCATACCTCTCACTCACCCCACATATCCAAGCATTAAAAGACCATAGAATTTGGGGTTAGAAGGGACCTCAGAAGTTATCAAGCCAACTCTCCTTCAATTTAACAATAAAGAAACTGAGATCTAGAAAAGTGAAGTTACCTGCACAGGGCTGTACAGCTAGAGTGTATCTGAGACAAGATTTAAGCTCAGGTTTTCCTGAATCCAAGTCCAGGCCTTATCCACTACACCACATGTCTCTCAACCACTCTCTACAAAATAAAAGATAATTCACACATTTTTATTTTATTTTTTATAACCCTTATTTTCTGTCTTAGTAATAACTCTAAGATAGAGGATGAGGGTTAGGCAATTGGGTTAAATGACTTGTCCAAGGTTATAAATCTAGGAAGTATCTGAGGCCAGATTCGAACCCAGTTTCTCCTAGCTCCACACCTGACACACTCTATCCACTGTGCCACCTAGAGCCCTCAGATAATTCACACTCACATATTACTTTACAAAACACCCTCTTCAAGATATGTTAGGTAAACAGTATAGGTAAGCCTTACCTTTACAAGTAGGGAAACCCTGGCTCTCTTTTGTCAACTGTCATACATGTTGGAGCCAGGACTTAAACAGACCTGGGCCTTCCTTCACAAAGTAAAGCTTTGACTCCCCTACTTCATACGGCCTCAGTTTCTGCCCACCTGACAATGTACAATATTCCTATTCTGCACAGTAGGGCACGTAAAGTAACAAAAATAAATGATGGTCACACAGAATGTTAGAGTTTGGTCAGACAGATCATCTAATCTGACACCTTCATTTCAGTGATGGAGAAGCTGGAGTCCAGAGAAGTGGGCTGATTTGCCCAAGCTACATGGCAAAATAATAATAATAATTAAAATGTTTTAACAAATACAATTCTATTAACATAATATTATTATAAGTTATATATCATTTTTAAGTTTACAAAGTACTTTATATGTTATCTCATGTCAACCCTCACAACTCCCTGTGAAAGAAGTGCTATTATCTCCATTTTGCAGATAAGAAAACTGAAGCTAAATGTAGATTGGTCATAGAACTAGTATCTAAGACCAGACAGGGCTTCTTGATTGCAAGATGAGTACTTTATCTACTGTACCACCCAACGTCTTGAAATGGAACTTGAATCCAGGTCGTTTGACTACAAATCTTGGGCTCTTTCCTCTATATCAGTGGTTCCCAAACTTTTTTGGCCTACCACCCCCTTTCCAGAAAAAATATTACTTAGCACCCTGGAAATTAATTTTTTTTACATTTTAATAGCAATTAATAGGAAAGATAAATGCACCTGTGGCCATCACCATCCCCCTCCCCCCGATCACTGTAGCGCCCACCAGGGGGCGGTGGCGCCCACTTTGGGAATCACTGCTCTATATCAACAGTATAGCATATCATGTATATGAGCACTCTAATTAGATTATATGTCCTCAAAGGCTAAGATTACTTCTTATCCTTTTCTGTATCCGTTCTGTATGCTTTAATAGGAATTCCTAACTTCTTTGGTGTTTTAGACCCCTTTGGCAGGCTGGTGAAGCCTAGAGTTCCTTCCTCAGAAGAATGTTTTTAAATGCATAAAACAAAATGAATTGGATTACAAAGGAAACTGATTATTAAAATAGTCATCGATTTTTTTTAATGAGCTCATGGACTCCCAGATTAAGAACCTCCAAACTAGAGGATGCAACCCTGGTATTCTCCAGTAAGATTCTTTATTTGGGTTTGGAAGAATATCCCACATCAAACACTGAACCAATGGCCTTTCGAAAATGACGCAGAGAGGGCAGCTGGGTGGCTCAGTGGATTGAGAGCCAGGGCTAGAGACAGGAGGTCCTAGATTCAAATCTGGCCTCAGACACTTCCTAGCTGTGTGACCCTGGGCAAGTCACTTAACCCCCATTGCCTAGCCCTTACCACTCTTCTGCCTTGGAGCCAAAGAAAAGGTAAGGGTTGAAAAGAAAAGAAAAGAAAATGACTCAAAGAAAGAACTGGTACATAAAAATAAGCAAGACATTGTTTCATATATTCATATATCTTTTTGCCAAATGATGCCTTCTTTTCTGTGAAGAACAGAAGGAGAGAGAAAGAGATACCTAAGAATTTTAATGTAATAAACAAACTTATTAATTAATTTTTTTAAATTTTAGTTAAAATTAAAACTAAAAAAAAGATGACCCAGAAGAAGATGCCCCCTTTGAAGATCAACTCCTTCTGCCTATGCTTCTTGCCACATTCAGTCCTACCAAGAGAGCGCATGCAGTCACCAAATAGAAACAATTATTCTTCTGACCATTCCCTCCTACCTTGCATTAGCTTACTGCCCCTCCAATAAAATTCCTTTAAAAATGCTACCTCAGTGAACGAAAACAGAAAGAATTCTAACTCAGTAGCTACCAAACTGGCTCATCTCGAAAGACCGGTCACCCCAGGGAACATGTCACGAAGTGGGGCGCCCGAAGTTAATTTGTACCAAGAACAAGACGAATCCCTTTGTTCCAACAAAGAACACCAAATGTATCCTTTTTTTTTTTTTTGTCATTTTTCCTTTTTCTTAACCAACTTTGCTAAGTGTCGCCGCTTAGGCTTTGTAAGGATTTCCAGTTAAATCATCACAAAATATGATGGTAACGAGCTACTCAGCAGTCTGTCTCTGTCAGATGGTAATAGAAAGGAGTATTTGTCTCTGTTCTCTCAGCTTAGAGACTATGCAGATATGCCAGTTCTCATTATACCTTGATAGAAACAGAACCCATTAGCACAGGTGCTGTAGATTTTAATGAGGGAGACAAGTAGGAACTAATCCAGGTCAATTAGAAGGAAACTGCTACACTTTAGCTGAAACTGATAACAATCTAATTAGGTTCCTATCAATGGACTATTTCAGGGATGCATTGTGTGTTGGAATGCATAATCATCTGTTACCCAAATGACTTTAATGTAATTCATAGGCAGCAAGATGACTGTGTGGAGGTAGGCTGCAATTCTAGAATGTATTAACAATAATTGAAAGCCTGTCCTTTGGTGAAGAGAATAAATACCAAGGACCCCTTTGTCTTCATTAAGACTCCAGCCCTATCAGAGGAATCCAACTGAAATGACAAAAAAGGTGGATGAGAAGTACGGCCGGAAAGATCAAAACAAGACTCTCCCTGATTCCAAAGCCAACCAATCATTTGCCAGAATTTAATCCAGACAGCACTGGGGTAGCGGGATAGCACATAAGAGCAAAATGCTAAGACCCGAAACATCAGCTAATGGGTCAAGTGAGACCCTAGAAACCTTTGAAATTTCGTGGGGCCAGAATGGATTCCATGGAACGGGAAAGCTAGAGAACTGGGTTTTGCTTACTCACGGACTAGCCTCCTTTTCAAATTTGTCTTCTTCATAGAGGGCTGTCAAGCATCAATTGGCTCTGACACCAACCTCAGAAGAATCAAAGCTACAAATGATTCAAAGGACAAACATAAAACTACATTGAATACTCGTGTGACTCCTCAATCTCAGTAGGTAATCCTTAAATTCACTAATTGACAAGCATTTATTAAGTACCTACCATGTGCTGTGTATTGCACTAACACTCCAGGGAAACAAATATAGAAATGAAAGCATTCCAGACCTGAAGAAACATGTTCTACTGGGGCAGAAAACATGAAAGATTAGATAGATAGATAGATAGATAGATAGATAGATAGATAGATAGATAGATAGATACATACATACATACATACATACATACATACATACATAGGATAGATAGAAAGATAGACAGATAGATAGATAGATAGATAGATAGATAGATAGATAGATAGATAGATAGATAGATACATACATACATACATACATACATACATACATACATAGGATAGATAGAAAGATAGACAGATAGATAGATAGATAGATAGATAGATAGATAGATAGATAGATAGATAGACAGATAGATAGACAGAAAGACAGATAGATAGACAGAAAGACAGATAGATAGACAAACACAGACAGACCAATATATAGATAGATAATAAATTGGAATGTGGATTCAAGATATTTAGTTTAACAGGAAAAAATAGTTACTTTCTCTTTGATGGCTCCCACCTTCATGAAGGTGGAGCCCACTCTTTCCCAACTCTTTCCTTCTGTCATGTGGTGTGACTTTCTCTTAGTCATCCTTCATCCAGGAGCAGATCTCTTATGAAACAATAAAAGAAACATGAGTGGGAGTGAACTTGCCTAAGACACCTACCTCTAGAAGTGTCTCTTGTTTTTTACTCAGGCAGCCTCTAGCCACCACTTTAATCTGTTTACTTCTTGATTCAAACTTCTGGCAAGGAACAATGCCAATTTAGTTTTTGCTCCACTTTTAAAATATGATAATCCATAAGATTCTATCCCATTTTGCTTAGGAGTCCCCAGTTGATAGAAGAGAAGAAAAAAAATCTCCTACCAGTCTCTATCCATCTCTAAAAATTTGCAGGACACTATGCCTCCCTCTTTTTGTAATTTTCACATTATGTGGCCGGCAAGTTCAAATCTAATTAAACAGAAATTATAAATATGACTTTAAAGAAAAAGAAAACTGGATTAAATATCTGTCTACACAGGCAAAGAGGAAAAGGGAGTCAACCACATGCCTGGTACCTATTCTCTGGAATGGAAAGTCAGCCAGCCAATAATATATGATGATCAATTGTGAATGACTTACCTATTATCAGGAGGCAAGGACCCAGGATAGCTCCAAGGGACTCATAACCAAAAAAGGCTATCCGTTGCCATAGAAGGAAATGATGTAGTCTGAATGAAAAATTAAAGGATACCATTCTTCACTTTATTTCTTCCATGAATTTTTCTCTGGGACAAGCACTCTTACTACTGTGCCACTTTTATATAATTCTATAATAATTTGTATAATGTGCCTGCTATATTCCTTTGCTAGGCTCTAAGTTCCTTTTCTAAGCTTTGTATTGTCCCCTCCTTTACCTAGTGGTGTTTTGCACATAGTAGGAGGTTAATAAAACAAGAGAGGTCTGGTAGGAATCGGGTAAAGACAGGAGAGAATTGGGCTTGGGAAATATGTAAGCAGACTGTCCTTCTCTTCTTAATCTCCACTTCCTGAATTTTCTTCAGGTTACAAAATATAGCACCTGCCTTCCCTGGGACCCCATTTCATTAGTTCTTAGTTATGCCAGGTGTGAAAGATTTGTGGTTCTAATCTGCTGTCAGATTGAATCAACAGCCTGCCCTTCAGACAGAGCCATGACTAGAGGCAGGCAAGTTAGACAGTCACCCAGGTGCAAAACTGGATTGGGAAAGATAGGAGAGAGAAACACAATGAGGGAAATGTTTTAAAATTACTTTTAATGAATTCATCTATTTTCATATCAGTCAAATCCTAGTTTCCATGTCTTAGCAATATTTATTTAGTGATAAGCCAAATTATATTGCTGTAATGAAGACCTGATGCCTCCCATAACACACAGAAGTACAATTTTCTGACTGTGGTTAGGAAGCCCAAATGTCTTATCTAACCCCCTTCAAACCACAAAGTATATTACCAAGGACTCCCTTCACTGGTCATTGAAAAAAGTCCATTTTTAAAGTGTCTATTTTCATCTAATAACTTGGGAATAAAACAATTGACTTGGGAAAGTCTTCTTTTGGATTGGCTTAATGAGACAAGGCCCCTAATTCTGTTCTAAGCCATCCTCAGAGAAATCTTCACAATACCTTCCACCTCTTTATTCCAAAAATCCTCTTATGATTTATAAAGTCTGAGGCGAGGCCTTTGGTGCCCCTCTACTTGAGGGTCCTACATTAGAAAATATGACCCTGAGTCTGAGAGTACTTATTTCTGTTTTGTTGTGACTGGTAATTAGAAACTGATAGCCCTTACTGGCTAAATTGCTTTAACTATGGTTAACATGGTAGTGAGATGACCCCATGGATAAATTGGCCTTTATCTTTCAAATACCCTATTTTATAAGGGATTTGTACAAACCAGGATCATCATAGCTCCTTGGAATCTTGTTTACTCCCAGATAGATTGTGAGATCTTGAAGAGCAGGACCTTTTATTCTTTTTTTTAAACCTTCATAAAGGGATAATTTTTTAAAAGATAGCAAGAACAGAAATACAAAAATTTTCTACTGCACTTGGGAGGTATACTCTCCCCTGGACCACTTCAGTCTCTAGAAGGGATGAACTTATGCATTCACCTCACCAGATTCATTCCCAGATATAACATATCCATTAGATAAGTCTAACTTGATTTAGTTAACTAAATTTAGTTAATTAAATAACTATAACATGGGGCTGTAGGTCATTTCTGCAGGGCCTCAATGCTGAGATTTCTGACTATAAAATCCAGTATGGATTTCACTCCTAGACTTCCCAGGGAATCACTCTCTTGATGTTTTATTTCTTATTTATTTTTTAATTAGATTTATCTAGTTCTGATATGGGAAGGCTAAGGTTCCCCATTAGTATGGTTTTGCTGTCTCTTTCCTCCATAAGCTCCTTCAGTTTCTCCTTTTAAAATCTGGAGATTATACCATTTGGTGCATATTTGTTAAATATTTTTATTACTTCATTATCTACATTACTTTTTATTAAGATATTATTACCTTCCTCATCTCTTTTAACCAAATTTATTTTTGCTTTGGTTTTGTCTGAAATCATAATTGTTACTCCTACCTTTTTTTTTTAATCTCACTTGAAGCGCAATTGATTCTGTTCCATCTCCTTACCTTTGTTCTATGTGTTTCTACCTGCTTCAAATGTGTTTCTTGTAAACAACATTTCATAGGATTCTGGTTTTTAATCCACTGTGCTATCCACTTCCATTTTATGGACGAGTCCATTGTAAAAGTGAAATTTGGGAAATGTATCAAACTACATTTCCCGTGGTCCAACGGGTTTCCGTTTCCGGTTTTTGGGCTTGGGAAGGCTTACGTCTTGACGCAGGGAAGGGTTTAAATCTCCTGGGTTAGGAGGAAGTGGTCTCTTTTGCCAGTAGGCTCGCTCTTTGGCGAGTAGGCGCTTGGCTAGGAGGCAGTAATGGAGGCGGCAGTTTTGAATGCTTACAAGCGCGTGGTCTGATAACTTTATCTATCAACATGGCTTTAATTAAAATACTAATTTATATTATTATCACAGCCTTTATCATTTTTCATATTTACACCATCCCATTCACATTCATAATTATGATTACCATCTGTGTATTCTTCTCCATCTTGTTTTCCCCTTTTAATCCTGTTCTTTTTTCTTCCACTCTATCCCTCCACACAAGTGTTTTGCTTTTTACTATTCCCCCTCCCTTATATTACTCCCCTTCCCAACCCCCTTTTCTTATTCCCCTTCTACTTCTCTATAGAGTAAGATAGGATTCTATACCCCACAGAATATTTCCTCTCTGAACCAATTCCAATGAGAGAAAAATTACTCATCACCACCCTCATCCTCCCCTCCATTTTCATAGTTATTTTTTCTTAAACCTCTTTATGTGACATCTCATTTTAATGCTTTATTCCCATTTTCCTCAATGCAATCCTCTTTTTCACCCCTTAATTATTTTTTGCTTATCATTCTACACAGCTTACTACCACACCCTCTGTCTATGTATACTTCTGCTAATTATTATGGTTATGATAAAAATTTTGAGTTACAAATATTATCTTTCCATGTAGTAATATAAAGAGTTTGACCTTATTGAGGCCCTTAATTTTTTTCTTTCTCATTTACCTTCATATGCTCTGCTTGAATTTTGTATTTCAACATTAGATTTTCTGTTTAGGTCTGATCTTTTCTTCAGGAATGCTTGGAAATCTTCTATTTTATTAAATGACCATATTTTCCCCAGAATATAACCAATTTTGATGGATAAGTGATTCTTGGCTGTAAATTCCCCTGTGCCTGGGCCAGTCTGGTCATTTCCATATTTGCTACAATCTGGCAGCATCTAGGAGAGGAGGTCCTTGCTACCAAAACAAATTAATGATATATTGCTTTGGACATTCCTGCTCTAGGTCCCTTCTCAAACAACCTATGGTACCTTAGATTGTGGTGATCCAAGGTGGTCCAGTAGAGGAAACAGGCAGCCAGTGAAAGGATTGAAAGATGGAGAAGAGACCCAAACCCAAAAGTTTCTCAGAATACCTCCTCTTACCAGTGAGGTATCCATAGACTAAACCTCAATTTTTATAAGAAACATCATTGTAAATTTTTAGAAACCAATACATCAAAGAAAATTTCCAGATTTAAGTGCTAATTTTTAAAAAATATGTGTGTGTTTCATTGTATGGACCTATGATATTATTCATGCTAGTATTTTATTTAAGATTTTTGCATCTATGTTCATTAAGGAGATTGATCTATAGTTTTCTTTCTCCGTTTTTGCTCTGCCTGGCTTTGGAATCAATACCATATTTGTGTCATAAAAAGAATTTGGTAAGACTCTTTTGCTAATTTCATCAAATAATTTGTATAGTATTGGGATTAGTTGTTCTTTAAGTGTTTGATAGAATTCACTTGTGAATCCGTTTAGCCCTGAAGATTTTTTCTTAGAAAGTTCCTTGATGGCTTGTTCAATTTCTTTTTCTGAAATGGAATTATTTAAGTATTCTATTTCCTCTTTTGATAATCTAAGCAATTTATATTTTTGTAAATATATACCCATTTCACCTAGATTGTCATATCTATTATCATATAATTGGGAAAAATAGTTCTTAATAATTACCTTAATTTGCTCTTCATTAGAGGTAAGATCCATGATATTATTCATGTAGTGAACTCCCAGTGAGGAAACTTCCTCTGTAAATGTAAGTCAACTTTTGCAACTTGGGATTTTGGTTGTCTAAATCACTGAGAGAAATCAAGAGTCCCCATGATCACAAAGCCAGCATTTAATAGAAGTAGGAGATTTGAACCTAGGTCTCCACTATTTCATCCTGCCTTCATAGAAACAGAGCTAAAGATGACAAAAAAAAGATATATATATAGAAATAGATGGCTCCCTAAAGGGAAATAGGCTGCCCAGCTCCCTAGCACTGGAAATTTACCACAGAATGAGTAATGAGCAAAAAAATTCAGTGAGTAACTTCTTCCACCATAGAAATGCACAAAAATTCAAATAGCAGCCCACAGCTAATGAGGAAGAAACAATTAGCAAAGTTAGCAGATGTTGCAAACCCATAGGAGGACACTTGGAAGAACCTGCTGGGAAGCCACAGTAACCAGTGCAAGTATAATTCAGACCAGACACCTTTGGGTTTTAAGAGCCAAAGAATCCTGTCCCAAGATACCATGGAAGGCCCTGAGGATTCAGTGCTCCAAACATTGAAGATCCAGAGGGACTTAACCCTAGGAGAAGAAGGCGAGTGAAAGAACATGGATGACCAAGGGAGACCAAGCAAGGCTACCTCACCCCAACATGTAGCCTGGCCCAAGCGTAAAGCCTGAGTACAAGTATTCCTTCCATGTTGCAACTTTCCCCTTCTCATTTTTGATCTGTCACAGATCTGCATGAGAAATTAAATGGGAATTTGGGAGGTGTTTTGAGGAATCTGAAGGCAACATGCAAAGGCCAGCAGATGACATAGAAAATGAAGAAAAGGCCTTTAATAAAATATTGACAGAAATTTGAACACAGCTAACATGAGAATTTGTTTCTCTTGAATAGGCATATTTATTATAATTTATTACATATTTATAACCAAGCTAGCATTCCTAGTCCAAATAGGGATAATTCTACTATTTCCCCTTATGTTTGACATAGATCTAGTAATGCTAACCTTAGTGAAATACAGGTTTACAAAATTAAAGGTAAAAACTTTGTGGGGAATGGAAGAAGAAAAAAGTTTTCAGATGATAAAGTTTAGAAAATCCAACAGGATTAGCAAAGAAAGTCATTGGAATAATTAATAGTTTTAGTCAGGTAGCAGAATATAAGACAAATACAAAAAGATGAACAGCATTTACCTGGAACTTATAAAAAGGCAGGGAAAAATTATCAAAAAAGAAAGTCCACTCAAAATAACTACAAAATAATTAAAATATCTGGGAGCCAACCTACTGAGATAAGTACAAGAGTTACAAAATATAAATATAAAATACTCTTTAAAGAAATAAAGGGAAACAAATAATTGGTAGAGATATTCACTGCTTATGGTTGCATCATGTCAATGTAATAAAATTGAAGAAACTACTTAAATTACAAATTTGGCATTATAACAATCAAATCACTGAAGTGATACTTTATAAAACTAGACATATTAACAACAAAATTCATTTTAGAGGAACAAATGGTTTAGGATCTCAAGAAAAATAAAAAGTACAAATGAAAGGTGAATATCAGTGTCAGACCACACAACTATTTTGTAATTCAGTTGTCATCATAACTATTTGTTACTGTTTAAATAGAAAAGTAGATCATTAGAGCTTCAAGAAATGGAAGGAACCTGCAGAAGGAAAATAGCAGCTGGTATTTGATAAAGCCAGTTGCATTAATTACTGGGAGAAGGTGCTCTCTTTTGACAGAAACTACCAATATATGTAATAGTTTGGCAGAAATTAGATTTAGAACAGAATCTTATACCATATACTACAAAAAATTCAAAAGAGATATATGACATGAAAATTAAAGATCCTACCATTTAAATACAAATACACAGAGATGTGAGAACTAAAATCACTCTATTAAGCCATTTATAGATCTGTAGAATCCTGGAAGAAGCAGAAACAGAATGAAGTTAATGAATCAAATGACCTAACAATGACTCGTTGAATCCTATGAGGGAAAGAAGAGTAATTTTTTTTATTGTTGGTAGTTTGGTCTCTTCTAGATCATATTGTCAGTCTTCTCTAGAACTTTTGGCCTGTTTGTCATTGGCAGGCGACAATATCAATCAAGAAGCATTTATTAAGCACCTAATATTATGTGCTAGACACTATGCTAAACAGAAAGGAGTAGGGAAGTAGACTACTTATGGATAGCCAAGGATCTGTGACCAAACAATACATTAGATCTTCTGTTAAAGTAATTGATTGATTGTGAGGTAGTCTGCTGTTCCCTGGAATAGCTGAGATCAGGAAAAGCAGCCAGATGTGACATTCCTATTATGTGCACTTTTAGCATAGCACCATTCTAACATTTTGCCACATGTAAATGACATAAAGATGAGATATGCTCTATGACAGGGTTAGTGTCCCCAAAGAACTTGACAGATTAGAACCAGTGGCCAAATCTAAGAATTCTATCCCTTAGCTTGTACATTTCAGAAATATTACAACAAGAGAAAAAGAGAAAAATTTGCTTTTGTTACTCATTAACTATTGATGCCACAACAGGGTCTGGGCCCACCGAAATTCGAGGGAGAGCTGCTTATTGGCCTTCTCTGATGCCAGGGGAAAGATGCAAATCTCCCCCCACCCCACCTCCTATGTCTCTATCAGTCTTTCCCACCTTCATCTTGTAAATCTTTGCCTACTGGCATTCCTGTATATAGTACAGGTCTCTGAGAAATCTTCTTCAGTACTTAAATATTTCAAAAGCCTTCTGAAAGATGTAAACCAAAGAATAAACTTGTATCTATCCATCCATCAGCCATCATGTTTTTCTTCTTTCATGCTTTTCTCTCTCCTCTCTCTTTTACTTCTTAAAAATAGACTACTTAGATAGCCATCAAAATGCCAAATAATCCAGTCTCTAATTTAATTTATTGGAAGCATTTCTTGAAAGCATTTCTCTCCTTTCTGGGTGTGACAATTCTCACTTTGACAATAGCAGTCTTGTATCTAGAGATGAAAAACAAATTAAATTCTAGACTCTGAGTCTATCCACTATCTGACATCTGGAATTGTTATTTCTCATCTTTCTCAGGAACTCAACTCCCACAGTAGTTTTTGAAATTCCTCAATATAACAAATATTCTCTAAATTCCTGAAGAAATCATGAATAGTTGAGAAGGCATACCCCTCTGCTCCATATAAAATGACTTAGAATTCAGATAAGCCATGAAGCACCTTCTTGCCTTCGTGGGCAAAGGAAACAGATAACTTGTACAAAAATTTAAAAAAAAATACTCCAGGCTCAGTATATATCACATTGAGCTAACAGCATTTCAGCTGTGGTGTTCCCCAAGTTCTCCATTAAAACTCAGCTTAGTTATTATGCTAAGGCACCAAATCTGTCACCTTCAAGATGTTCCTGTCTTCTGTTTATGAGCTTTAGCCCTCACTTCTCTTGAAGAGGAGAGAACTCATGCCCGTAGGGAAGTTGATGTAACTGGGTAATTCTTCAGTTATTTTTTTCTCCTCTTTCCACCTTCTTGGCTATCATCCCAAGACTTGTCAAAGAGACAACTTCTTATACTATGTCAAAACAGTTAACTTCCCACTTGCTACCTGCTTCTGGTGATTCATGTGGGCAAAAATTATACTGCCAGAAGGAACCTAGAAAACCTTGCCAAAGATTACATAGATCCAGACAAGACAAGGATTATAGACAATGTTTTCATCAGTGATACTCATCTAAGAAAAGATTTGCAGTAGCAAAACCTGATTTGAAAACTGAACAGCTAGCTAAGAAGATAATGTCTCAGGACCGGATTTGGAGATCTCAGCTATGGCTTCAAATGATAACAGAGTTTTCTGGCCAGGAATATGGTGTATATAACAAAGACTAGTAAGAATGTACCTGCCTAGTGTGTTACAAATGAATGGAGGAATGAATGAAAAAGAACTTATTAAGCATTTTGCACAATACAAAATCAATCTGAGTTTCAAATAGAACAGCAAGAGTCCCTTCACTCAAGGAGCTCACAAACTAAACAAATCAAAATGGCTTTAAAACAAAAAGAATATGAGAGGGAAACAGCATTGCCCCTTTATATCTACCAAGCTAGTTATTAGAGTAGCTGCTAAAATAGCATTTAGGAATACCCAGAAGTTCACAGGACCCAAAATTCAAGAAAAGAGCCGTTATTAAAACCCAAAAGCCTACAAACAAATCCACAAAATTAAGGTCCTAACATTAGGGGAGAGAATCTGATCTCATTGAGACTTGCAGGGATGAGATTCATGACTGGAATATGGCTAAGGGGAAGTGAACTAGTCTCATCTAGGTTGGGTGAGGTAGAGGGCAAGAATCTAGATGAGAACTAGTAGAAAGAACTAAAAGAAGTCCAGAAATGTTTCACTTTGTCATGACTTGGGTAGTGTTGTGAGGAAGATTAATAAATGAGTAATTTAGGAGACTTAGCAGGCAGGGCTGAAGGATTCCAAATGGAATGGGGAAGCAGGAAATATTGCCTCTCTCTCTGAGACAGACTCAATGGTGGCTGGGGGCAAGTTGTAACTGAACCCCTGGGAGACCTCAGAGGAAGAGGAAAACTCCTGATTTCCTGGGATCCAGAAGGAAGACAGTCATCTGCTTGTGGGAGATTTTTGGTAGAGACTATTAAACCCAACCTGAGTTGCTGGTTAACTTGGGTTGGTTTAGCTCCCAGATCTACCCACCTGAAGGAGTACAGCCAATGGTCCTGGAAGAGCTGCAACATCGCTGGAGTTTGACAGAACTCTGCAGTGAGGATACCCACTTCAGTCCTGCTATTCTTTGAGCCCTGTCTTTCTTTAGTTCTCAGTTCAGTGTAGATGAGTCCATTCCCTGACCTTGTGGTTTGCCCATAGTCTGGAAGCATAGAAACCCCTATTCCCATCCTTTAGATTATAGTTTTCTTTAATTAAACCTGTGTTTATAAGTCCTCTTGTCAATATGATTTACTTGCTAGTTTCTCTGACTCCCTGGCAAGGTGGGCCTATGTTGGCAGTTTGAACCCCTGCTAACTGTTTCCCCAACCTGTTAAGCTAATCCCAATAAATATATAAGTCCTTCCTACCTCTTACACATCATTTTACAGAACCCAGTTAATTAGTTGTTTTAATTAAGTTTAATTAGTAAAACCCCTAACTGTTTTTCCCACTTATTTCAGTAGGCTCAGGATAACAGTTTTGGGTTCTAGGAAGGGATGTTGTCTGGGAGGATGGTGGACTCAAAGACCACTGAGTTCACTCTCTAAGGGTTTCTTCTCTCTTTGTCTAAAGGCAGAGTGTATTATTGATCACTTGGATAAAAGGAGGAATTGCACGATAAGTTAGTGAAACAAGAATTAGCTTAACCCAAAGACACAATATAATAGTGATGGCGGGGAGGGCTTACAATTATTCAGCATCTGCTGGAGCAATCTTTCTTTCTCTGTCTCTGTCTCCCTGCCCCCCCTCTCTTTCTGTATCTCTATGATAATGATACTTAAAAAGGTGGGGAAATCAATAAGGAGAAATTCCATCCTAGATTTGGTTGTCACTACTAAGGGAAGACCTTGTTGTTGAGATGGAAATGTTGAAAACTTGGGCAGAAATGATGATTAGTTCTTAGAATTTGTGATAAAGATGGAGAGGAAACTTGAGTGAAGAAGTATGACATGCACCGTAGATTTCAAAAAGTTCAAAGGAAGGCTGGGTAGGATTCTTTAGACTAAAATTATACAAAGAAAGTCAACCTGAGGATAATGGGAAACATTGAAGTATTGTTAAAAAGAAAAAGGTGGAAATATCTTGGATCTTCAGAGAATTGATTGTATATATGGATCTCAGAGATAGTATGGAGGGAGGAGGGATTGTATGCCCAGGCCTGAGCAGGTTGTAGTTGGTGAGGAACAAAGCACACTCTCCTCTCACAAATGTTGTTGATATAATTTATGCCTCTCCTCCCTGACAGGCTTAATTGACTAAGCCTGTCAGTTGTTCCGTTCTAACAGTTTGCCCAAGCAGGGACCCCTTGAGAGGCTGTGTGGATGGTTAGCCTCTCTAGGTCCTAACCTGAGATTGGATTAGTTGTTGATAAGGGCTATTGATCAGCTATTGGAACCGGTATAATCTGACTCCTGTTGATCTCCCCTTTCCCAAGGGCTTTGGTATAATAACCACTCAGGAAAGGTACTTGTTGGTAAACACTATATTTGAATCTAATGATAGGATAAGGAAACAAGGAAACAGGATTCAGGATTTAGGAACCCTATTGCTAATTGGTTGGCTATTAATCTAAGTTGTTGATCAGGTCTAGAGATTACTAGGTTTGTAGAAAATGGAGGTTCTTCACCCTCTCACTAACTCTAACCTGACTTGGCTATAGCCAAGCCAGAGATTAGGGAAGGCTTTGATGATGTTAATTGATGAATCAGTAAACTCTCTCAGCTCTAATAGCAATGATGTTGATTGATCACTAGCTCTCTCAGTAGGATAACAGGTCACAGGTTTCAGGCCTACCCATTCACTCTTCACCTCCCACCTTCCCAAGCCCCTACTCCAATCTGAGCCAGCTTGCCTTTTCACTTGGAGGTATTTATAGGGCTGGGGCCAACTGCTTTTTGCCCTTGGCTCATGGCACCTGGGACATTCCGAAGTTCTCAACTGCCAGACCTGTTATTCAAAGTGGCATCCATCTTGTCCCAGATAGTGATTTTAACAGTATGAAGTTCTGAAGTTAAATAATTCTTTTTAAAGAATTTTTATTGATATTATTTATTTTATATCCTCTCCCATTACTCTGCAAATATATTCCCCTACCTACCTTCCACAGTCATCCCTTATAATAAAGAATAAAAAAGAAATGAAGAAAAAAAAGAATTTTAATATAACAGATTAGTCGTACATGATAATCTAGTCTGTGTTCCACACCCAGAGACTCCTATTTCTTCAGAGAAGGGAAGGAGGTATATTTTCTTTTCTCTTCTTCAGGGCAAAACTTGGTCAATGTAATCATACCATTTTTCTTCTTGCTATTCATTCCATTTACATTGTTGTGGTCATTGTATATATTGTTTTCTGTTCCTATTTACTTGATTTTGCATCAGTTCTTATAAATCTCCCCCTACTTTTCCATATCCTTCATTTTCATTGTTTGTTATAGAATCATGATTTCACACAGACAGGTGTAATGGGACCTTTGAAGCATGTCCAGGTTTCCTAACAGAGAGACAACCCTAAAGGGAGCTGCCTGGATCAGCCTAGATTTCCTAAGATGGAAGCACTCTTCATTTTTTTAAACTAGTAAGACTGACACACTTACTCTTTTTCTGCCATTCTTTCTGGCTCAAGCTCTTTCCTATTGCATCAAGGGGGTGAAGATCCTGATTTAGCTATAGTACCATAAACTAAATTAGTGAAAGGGGGAATGCTTCTCTTCCCCTACTCTCTCTCTCTCTCTCTTTTTCCTTAGCCTTGAGAAAAGACCCTGGGGGTATTTGTTTTTCTTCTGTGTTGTTTGTCCTCAGTTTTAGATGCCAGTAATGATCCCCACTGGGAGTTTGAGCCATAATGACCTTGGAGTCAGAATTCTAAGTGGGATGATGAAGCCAGATAACCTCATAGGGAAGACCAGAGAAGCCAGGATGCCTGGGAGTTTAGCCTAAGGTGGGGTTTGGACTTGGAACTGGAGCTATGCTCTAAATGAACTAACCTAAATTATGGCCCTCATCCCCAGAAAACAAGGTGGTATAAAGAGCTGGGCAGAGAATTCTGACTCCCATATGTTGGAGAATGATAGATCAGAATTTACATTTGTATATTTGTGATTATACATTTGAACTAAATATTTCTTTGTAAAAATTACTACAAGCATTAGTAGTAAAATAGAACTGGGGTATAGGGGGCCACCCCTATAAAACTGGGGAAACACTGTTAATGAGGACCGGAAACAATAGTAGAGAATTTAGATACACCCTAACTTCCCATAAGGGGACCAGAGAATCTGAGGTAAAATATAGAATATTTGGCCATTAGGCAGTAGGGGCCAGAGTAGCAAGTATTACACATGTATTACCCCTTGTTTGGCCTTTCCCCAAACAATTTGTTTCATTTCCAATTCTTTGATACTACAAAAAAATGCTACTATAAATATTTTGGTGTACATCCGATCTTTATTTCTACTTTTGGCTTCCTTGGGATATGCAGTTATCAATCAGAATGCTAGATCAAAGGGTATGGACATTTTAATTCATTTCTTAGCATAATTCTGAATTGCTTTCCAGTATAAATGGACAATTTCAGAATTCCCTCAACAGTGTATTAGTGGGCCCCTCTAACATGGACTCTTCTCATCTTTGCCAAGGGAGGAAGGTGAGCCTCAAGCATGTTTTAACAGATATTTCTCTTATTAATAAATTGAAGCAACACATTTAGGCACAGTTTTTTTTAATTCATTGATTCTAGAAACAAAAGGAAGATAATTAGGTAGTGCTTGGGCTAGTGAATGGGCCTGGAGCAAGTCCAGCCTCAGATATTACTAGCTGTGTGACCTTACTCAAGTCACTTAACTGCTATCTGCTTAAGTTTTTTCATCTGTAAAATGGGAATAATAATAGCACCCACATATCAGAGGTACCATGTAAGTTTTGCAAACTAGCTACAATAACCGCCACCAATGCCACTATTACTATCATTCCTACTATTGCTATTACTATTAATAAAACTATTATTACCATTAGCTTCACAATCACCAGCACCACCACTATTACTGTGACTACCACTCCTACCAAATATTCAGCTACTACTTCTTTTTTTAAACACTTACCTTCTATCTTAGAATTAATATATATATTTGTTCTAAACCAGAATAATGGTAAGGGCTAGACAATTGGGGTGACTTGAAAATATCTATAAACTTAGATCTTCCAGATTTCAAGCCCAGTACTCTATCCAAAGATCTAAGTTCAAATCCAGCCTTAGACTAGATTATGTGTGTGAGAGCAAGTTGCCTAGCCCTTGCCTTAGTTTCCTCCTTCTTGGAGAAATGCCAGACCATTCCAGTGTCTTTGCCAAGAAAACCCCAAAATGAGGTCACAGTCAAATATAACTGAAATGACTGAACAAACAACAACAAAAAACAATTAATGGTCTGGGGAAAAGGCACAAACCCTTATTGAAAAAACAACTCCTTGAAAATCAGAATTGGCCAAATGAAAGCCAATGACTCCATGAGAGTCAAGAAATAAAAAAGAAATCAAGAAATAAAAAAAAAAAACCAAAATCAAAAGAATGAAAAAAGTCAAAGAAAATATGAAATGTATCATGGGAAAAACAACTGGCCTGAAAAATAGATCAAGGATAGATAATTTAAGCATCATTGGATTACCTGAAATCCATGGCTAGAAAAAAGATACTAAACATCATATTTCTTTTTTTTTTTAAACCCTTACCTTCCATATTGGAGTCAATACTAGGTATTGGCTCCAAGGCAGAAGAGTGGTAAGGATAGGGAATGGGGGTCAAGCGACTTGCCCAAGGTCACAGAGCTGGGAAGTGTCTGAGGCCAGATTTGAACCTAGGACCTCCTTTCTCTAGTTCTGGCTCTCAATCCACTGAGCTACCCAGCTGCCCCCCTAAACATCATATTTCAAGAAGTCATAAAAGATAACTTCCCAGATATCTTAGAAACAGAGGGTCAAGTAGAATTGGAAAGAATCCATTGGTTACTTCCTTAAAGAAACTCCAAATGAAACTCCTAGGAATTTTACAACCAAAATCCAGAGCTCTGAGATTGAGGGAAAAACAAGCAAGCAACCAAAAAGAATTTAAGTTCCATGGAGTCACAATACCTGTAACCTTAAGAATGCTGTTATCAGTAGGAGTTACAGAGAGATTTTAATTAGACAAAGGAAGTAGTAATTCTCTCTTTTTTTTTTTATTGTTTAAAGCAATAAAAACTCTTGGCCTTATTACTCCAGTACAGGACTGTTTTGAGGCTCTGCTCATTGTTCCAATTGTTTTGAGATATGGCAAAAGGGAGTCTCTCTGGGAGGGCATCTCCTATTGACCCTTGCTTTCTGCAGCTGGTAAAAGGTCAGAAGACCTGGGTTTGACTCAAAACTCTGCCTGTAACTACGTGACCTTGGGTAAATCATTTGTCCTGTCTAGGTTCCAGTTTTATTGTCTATAAAATGAAGGAATTAGACTACATAACTAGGTCTCTTCCAATTCTAAATCTATTATCCTAATGTAGTAGGGGTCCTCAACTCCCTAGAAAGAATATTTTAACATTTTCCAAGGGGAAAAAGATCACTTCACAATGTAGGATATGTATTACCACTGGAGCACTGAACTTTACTCTTGAGACCACTGCCATCATTGAACTCTCAGGTATGGTTTGGTGGATGACTGGCTATTGAGAAACTATAATTCTCTGCTATGGGAGGTA
Source organism: Gracilinanus agilis (assembly GCF_016433145.1). Classification (NCBI taxonomy): domain Eukaryota; kingdom Metazoa; phylum Chordata; class Mammalia; order Didelphimorphia; family Didelphidae; genus Gracilinanus; species Gracilinanus agilis. The sequence goes on from NC_058130.1 coordinate 217,857,476, forward strand.
GAAACCTTTTAGAACTCAGGTGATGGAGCCATCCAAAAATGAATGATAGTACTGAGAAAAATGCAGTTGGATTTTTGTCTTCTCAAGCAAGTTGCCTTAAAATCAGAGAATGTTAGGCTGAGTCCAGCCCTGACTTTTTACAGAAGAAGCCCAGAGGGGTAAATCAAGGGCATGTCAACCAAGCACAGGTCTACTGATTCTTAATCCAGGACTCTTTCCAATTGACCACAATCTTATGAAGCTATAATGCTCATCTATGTATTTATCTTTCAGCATAGCACAGTAGGTAAGTGCTAGACTTGGTGTCAGGAAGCCCTGGGTTAAGTTTTAACTTGACAGAAGAATTACAGGATTCTAGGCAGGCCACTTAGTAACAACAGTGATATTTTCTTAAGTTTTTATTATTTTGTAATGATTAAAATTCCTTGGAGACGATATATTAATTTATAAATTACTTATTGGTAAAAATGAGAGAGAGAAGAGAAGAGGAGAGGAGAGGAGAGGAGAGGAGAGGA
>NC_058130.1:217867929-218063695 GCF_016433145.1 Gracilinanus agilis
TTTCTTTCTTTCTTTCTTTCTTTCTTTCTTTCTTTCTTCCTTTCTTTCTTTCTTTCTTTCTTTCTTTCTTTCTTTCTTTCCTTCTTTCCTCCTTTCTTTCTCTTTTTAAACCCTTGTCTTCTGTCTTAGAATCGGTGCTAAGTATTGGTTCCAAGGCAGAAAAGCAACAAGGGATAGACAATTGGAATTAAGTGACTTGCCTAGGATCACATAGCTAGGAAGTATTTGAGGCCACATTTGAACCCAAAATCTTCCTTCTTACTGTCTGGCTCTCTGTCCCCTGAGCCACCTAACAGCACCTAGGCCTTTCTGTTGTCCTTAAGCATATACACATTCCATGTACCAATAGTGAGTGGAATCCTATTTGTACAAGTTTTTGCACATTTTTTTGTGTTTTGATCACAAGGTAAAATCCCGGCCTGGCATAGTAAGCAGGACAGAGTTGGGTGAAGCAGACAATTTCTAGGGCACCTTCTCTAGTTCTTTCCTCCTGCTGCAAGATAAGGAATGTGGTCCTTTTAAAAAGGCTGCTCAGGCATCCAAAGGACTGCTAAATCTCACTACTGTGTTGGTCAAGCGAGATGACCCTATACCTTGGGTTACCTGTTTGTAGGGTTGTGACTACAGCTCCTAGGGTATCTGTACCTGCTGCTTCATCATTTGCCTATCGCCACAGGCCTTTGAGGTAGGAGTAAAATAATAAAATAAGGGGATAATAAAATAGTAAAATGGTTAATTTTTTAAAAAGTGATGTCTTTTGACTTTCACACAAATTGGATTTCAGTGAGATAGAGTTACACAAAGTCTTTGGTCTCACTCTCTTTCTGAATCATCGAAGTTCAACAGAAAGACAAAAGTCAGGACAACTAGTGCTGGTCCAGGATGCAGTGAATGACCTTGGTGTCTTTGGTGTCTAAGCAAGCTTTAAAGTACTCCACATTGTCTGCTTCATGCCCACTGGAACAAATAGTTCTGGTCTGCCCATTCTGCCAGAGGAAGTCTTCACATGCTGGAGGGCATACATCTCACTAACTCACCAATGAATCTGAGACTTGTTGGTTACCCTCAACCCTGTTTAACCTGCCTGCCCAGATAGTTTTACCAGGGTGTGACTGCTACACATGCTACAGCTTCTTGGAGTCATAGGTTAAAGCTGGGTAACAGGTGGACACCAAAGGAGAAAAGAGGAAAGAAACCCAGAAAAAAAAGGGCTGGGCGAGCCATCATATCAGAGGATAACAGTCTTCCCATGCCCCATCAGTGCCTTAAATATATCTGTGTCTTAAATATCTATTGGCAAAAGCAGAAAATATAGGGCCCATTTTCTATATTTATGATACTTTCCAAATGTTTTCACCCCAATGATAAGTATTCCACATTAAATATGAATCATATCATAATACAAAATACAACTTTATTCTCCCATTGTAAAAACAATGTTCTCATTATCTGTAACAGAATGCTTTGAGTCATCTTATTCCAATAATAAATAGTCTTCTCTTTGTATCTGCCAATTTATGGGTAGCTCAATTATAGGAAGCTAAAAGCAGCACCACATTTTAGGAGGGTGAACAGAAAACACTGAACTAAGACTAAATGATTCATTATGAAACATCATTTACTTAGGAAAAGCAATTGTGGATAATGTATTTTCAAAAGCTGGGTAAAGTAAAGCTTAAACAAATTACCGAATTGAACTTCTCAAAGACAAAATCAAAATACATCTAGAAGATGGAAACTATAACATAGCCCAGAGGATAACAAAGTATTCATTTGTAAAGACATTATTGATCCCAAATGATTTTGTCCTAAGAGGAAAATCTCAAGATGAGAAATATTAAGTGGGGTGAGAATAGATGAATGGAAACCTTTTTGAGCACTTTGATTTGTATTTTCTATGTCAATTTAGCTTTATAAGTATGGTTTTTTTTTAAAATAGTTATTGATATCTTTTGTTTTTATATTGCCAACATTTCTCCCAGGATTTCTCTCCTTCCTCGCATCTAGAGATCTATCTCAAGAGAAAGAAAAATGGTAAAATTAATCAATACATTGAAAAAGTCTGAAATATATGAAATATATTTTCCAGTGTTTCCATATACCTGGACCTTTTGTTTTTGGATAGGAGTGTAGTTGGGGTGCCTTCTCATGTCTTTCCTTTGAATGTGTTATGCTTGATTTGTAGATTTAAAACATTCACTTTTGATTGTTTTGTGGTTATTAATCTTGATCTTTCCATTTAAATTCCTGGGGTCATTGTATATATATATATATATATCCTTCTTGCCTCTGTTTACTTCATTCAATATCAATTCAGTAAGTCCATTCTTCTCTATATTCAACATGCTGTTTTTAATAGCACAGTTAATAGTCATCTTTGTTTCCAGTTCTTTGCTTCCACAAAAAGCAATGCTCTGAATATTTTAGTGCTTATGGAGACATTCTTATTATCAAGGATTTCTTTCAAGCATATGCCTACTAGTGGAATTTCCAGGTTAAAAGGTACACATATTTTGATCATCTTATTTACATAATTCCAAATTGTTTTCCAAAGTGGAGCAATGTACCAATGTGCCAGTCTTCCCCCAAAGGACTCCCAACATTGACTATTTCCATCTTTTGCTATCTTTGCCAATTTGCAGGGTATGAAGAGAAACTAGTTATTCTGATTTATGTTTGTTATTATTGCTGATTTGGAGCAGTGTTTCACATGGTTAATAATTTGCAATCTTTGGGAGGGAGAATTGTCTGTTCATATACTTTGACCCCTTCTCTATCGAGGAATAACTTTTGGTGAAACATACATATGTATGTGAATTATTATCTTGGCTATATGAGAAATTTGATCCAAAGAATTCCATCCTACCCCCATTCAACTGCTCTCCTTATTCTAGATGCATTTTCTTTTAGAGAAGTTTTTCAATTTCATATTAAAATTATCTTTTTATCTTTTGTAATCTCTTGTTTGGTTGCAAATATATCTCTTACCAGTAGTCGTGAAATGCCTATGATCTCCTCCTCCTTTTTTGTGCCATGTTCTTTAATAATCTTGACACTATCAAACTGATTTCCAGTTTTCTAACAGACCTTAACAAATAGGGAATTCTCTCCTAAATTTTTTCCATTTATTGAATATTGGGTTATTGAGTTCCATTGTTTTTAGATTGTCTAATGTATTATCTAACCCATGCATAACTAGTTACGTTTGGTTTGTTTTTGCCTTCATTTGTCTCTAAAAGTTTTCCGCCCCCAAATTAGGATTCTTATGGGTTCCTCTTCTAGTTGAGAGTTGCCTCTTTTTGCCTTTTGCCTTTGCCTCTTCAGTTATTTTTGTTTCTTCTACTTTAAGGCAACCCCCTTCCCAAAGGCTGTTTCCCCTTCCCTTTGAGCCCCCTCCCCCATTTGTCATCCTTTCCTCAGAGTTGTACTTCATTCCTTTGTCTTCTTTAATTTAGTAATCAAAATTTCCTCTCCTCTTCTTTCTCAGTTAAGTGCTTAAGTAAAATCTCCCTACTTTTACTCTCCTTCATCTTCTTTTGTTAGCTGCCCCACCACCACTATTTTCTGTGCTGTTTTCTAAAAAGAACTTCTTTCCCTTGCTCTTTCTCTTCTCTTTCAATGTATTCTATGCTTTTATTCTTTCATTCATGATACTTATTCATCTTTCTTTAATCTCTATGCTCCTCATGGAATTGAAGCTTTTAAAGTTCATATTTTTTAGTTCCTTCTAAACAATTTGTTGTCTTGTAGATCTCATACCATGGGCACTCCCTCTCCCCCTCCCCCAACCCCACCAACCCTCATCCTCATACTTTTTGTTCTCTTGTGCCTCAATCCTAGATGTATTAGTTCCTGCAAGAGATAGAGATTAGGAATATTGCCCCATGTTAGAGATTCTCCAGTGTCCCTGATCAATCCTGTGCTCATTTCTAACCCTGCCCATCTCAAGAACACTTTTTTGCAAGGAAGTCTGTTTTCCAAGTTCAAGCTCTCCCGCCCTTTGGGATGTTGGTTTCCCCCAAGAAACTTTGATTCTCTTTCTCCTGAAGAAGAATATTATCCTTGAAGGCAAAACACTCTCTCAGAAGTCTTTCTGAGCACCAAATCATAGCAGATTCTATTCTTTTCAAGGACTATATCTCCTATTACAGAAAACATCTCACCCTCTTTAGAAATATTCTTCAGTAGAACCACTTCCATTTCTGAGTTGAGACATCTTTTTCTCTCTTGATTTCAATCTCTGCCTTTACTTCTTTATTCTCCTATGGCTTTTTCTTCCCAAAATTATAGTTCTTTTCCCTTCAGTGTTTACCAATCATTTTAGAATATATCTCACATTCTCTTCTACCTTCTTTACCTTCTCCCTCTTCTCTGTACCCTCTCTCATTCTGTAGGTTACTCTCACATGAAACAGTGATTTACCTGTAGGCGGCATTGTGAAATTTAGTCTATGATGTTTCTAGCCTGTTCTTCCACCCTCACTTTAAGTTCCATTTTCTTTTTTTATCTCCAGGCATACTTTTAGAGAAAAATTTCTTAATGTCTCTTTGTTATTTTGTTCTTTTTATAACCACATGTATCTTTCTCCCAATTATTTTTCTTTTTTCTTGAGGTAGTCAGTCCTCCATCTTGTTGGTCACAAGTTCCACATGCCTATAATTCCTGGTTAAAGCTGATCTGCTATCAAGGAATAACACTAATCTTGAAATCCCATTCCTTATACTCCTGACTCTCAATGGCAGTATGGCTAGCATTTCCAATATTTATCTATGAATCATTTACAGGACTTTTTCTGCAAAGATGATCCTCATCTCCAGACATTAATTGAATATCCAAGTCAAATTTGATAGTATACCAGACACAAAAAAGATTACAAATTGTTTCTAATAGTCCATGAAATTTTACTCAATTTTTTGCATTTATACAGGTCATCTCCAATGCTTAGAGGGCATGGCCTTCTCATGTCTTTCTTTACTTTGCCCTCTACAAGGCTAAGCTCAAGAACCATGAAGCCTTCTCTGTCTACTTTGCCTCTTGGAGTTTTTTTTTTTTTTAAACCCTTACCTTCCGTCTAAGAGTCAATACTGTGTATTGGCTCCTTGGTGGAAGAGTGGTAAGGGTGGGCAATGGGGGTCAAGTGACTTGCCCAGAGTCACACAGCTAGGAAGTGTCTGAGGCCAGATTTGAACTTAGAACCTCCCATCTTAGGCCTGGCTCTTAATCAACTGAGGCACCCAGATGCCTCCCACCTCTTGGAATTCTTGAGGAGCAGTTTGCATCTGCTTTCCCCACCTACCATTCATGTTAATGTGCCATGCCATATAGACTATCCCCGTGTTGGTGAATCTATGGCATGCATTTGAGAGCATATCAAGGGGGGCTACTCCCTTCCCCTTTCCATGCGTGCCTGAGGACATTTCTCACTTCACTTGTCCCTCTTCCCAGCAGCCCAATGGAAGCACTTCTGGCACTCGGTCTCTAAAACGTTCACCATCACTGGACTATCCCTTCCAAGACACTATAACCTTAAGACCTGGGTTTAATTCTTTACTGTATCCCCAAGGCACACAGCATAACACATACAAGGATAGGGGCTGGACATATGATTTCATTAATATAGGGAGCTCCCAGGTGGGGAAAGCCTGTCTACAAATGCAAGTTAGCACCTTCTCTCCAACTTATGGTCTTAGAAGAGCTGCCTGGAACAATAGAAGATTTAAATGACTTGTCCAGGACTAACCAGCCACTGTGCAATAAGAGGAGAAACTTAATATTTATTTTTCTTGCTTCAGGAAGGACTCTGTTTACTACTTTCCATATCATCTGCATGGTAAGTGCATGATACTCACAGAAATGAACTAAACAGAATAATTTTGACTTGTTTTGCTATTCTTGGCATTAAAAAACATCTTCCTATACATTATTATATGAAATACACAACACATATCTACACCTATATATGCAAGTGTGTATAATGCACACATATATGTAACAATTCATATCTGGTCCAAAAAGGTTCAATCCACTTTATTGCTAACACAGTTCCTCTAGCTCAGTGGTTCCCAAACTTTTTTGGCCTACTGCCCCCTTTCCAGAAAAAATATTACTTAGCCCCCTGGAAATTAATTTTTTTTTTACATTTTAATAGCAATTAATAGGAAAGATAAATGCACCTGTGGCCATCACCGCCTCCCTGGATCACTGCAGTACCCACCAGGGGGCAGTGGCGCCCACTTTGGGAATCACTGCTCTAGCTGATAAAGCTTTCATTTATCTTAGTAAACCATTACTCCACAAAGCATTGTAAGACAAAGGCAATGTGAACTGATGGTTTATTTTTGAAACTATTCTGGAATTGAAGCATGATATTCTTTTACTATTGTAATGAGAGCCAGCTGACCAATGTTATGATAGAAGGGAGATAAGAGTCTGTGAGGTGAGACTCTCTTCTAGCTCTCCCCTCCCACCGAATATACACTTGGAGACTTTAAGGGGGTGTCACCCCGAAATTGGGTGACCTGGATAATCATGCCGCCCCACAGGAATTAGGGGCAAAGCTTCCCTATAAGATGAGGTATATGGTACCCCAATCAGATTCTGAATGAGGGCAGGGATCACACAAGCCTCCCCCAAGGTCAGTCAACTTCACAGCAGGGGATCTGGCTTCAAGATGGAGGCAGCCAGACCAAGCTGTGGTTCCCTCCTCCCTTGTTGTCTCTCAGGCACTCTGGAACGCTATCTGACTAATGAATGTCTTTTATTCTTCACAATTTATGGGTTGGGGAAAGGGGTGAAGGATTTGGGGGTGCCCTCTTCTCCATTTCTATGGGGTCCATCACTTGGGTGGGAAACTTTGGGGTTCCCACTCCGAAGCTTCTTCCCTCCTCTTCTCCTTCTATTTCTATCCTTTTCTATAATTGTAAGTTAGGGAAAGGGTCTCTCAGCAAGGCTGGGTAATGGGGAAAGGAGACTAAGAGATCGCTCCCAAAATGGAGTCCAAAAACTTAGCTTACTCGATGATTGAAGTCTTGCTGGGTGATAAGTAATGATTCCATTACTTATGGAATTACTTATAGCCTTTGACCAGGGAATCAGGGTTTCAATGTCCAAAGATCCTCAGGAAGCCCTCAGGACTGGATTGGAGCTGGGTTGTCCTCCACCGGAACCCTTTTTTCCTCCTCCTTTCTCCCTAGTCTTTCCCAGAATCCTCTGGTCTCAACGGCCAGTAACTGTCACCAATTGTCAAACACTCCTTCTTTGGCTCCATTTTCCATCCCCCTTGCACAAATCCCATCCTTAAACTATATAGATATAATATATATTATATAGAAAATCAAGAACCCTCCAAGTAACAATGACCCTTAATCACTAATATTTTAGGATGCTGTCTACAATCAATCCTCTCCCATCACCCTGCCTTACCTATAATTTCAAATACATCATTGCTATCTTTTTTAAAAAATAAATAAAACCCTTACCTTCTTAGTATCAATTCTAAGATAGAAGAGTAGTAAGGGCTAGGCAATTAGGGTTACTTGCTTGGGGTCACACAGCTAGGAAATTAACAGAGATTTGAACCCAGGTCCTCATGACTCCAGGCCTGATATTCTATCACTGGGCTACCAAGCTTCCCACTGCTATATTTCCAAAGTGGTATTGATGCTTCTGTTATACACCATAATTCAATGCTTGAATTCTGTTTTATTTCCCTCAAAAAAAATCAATTAAGAAAAAAACTAAAATAATGTATATTTCCTTCCCAAAAGACCATAAATTTTTAAGATGTCAAAGTTAATTTACCATTATCAACCAAGAATGACATACTAGGCATACATTTGGCAAAAGAGTAATATTAGCTTCTTTTGTAGATTTCTATGTAATTAGCTAGTGGGGGCAGGAAGCAGTATGGTATGGGGGGAGAACACCCCATCTTCTTATGCCTCACTCTACCACCACATATTTTCTGATCCTGTGACTGCTTACCTGGATGTTCCACAAACAAGCTGTTCCATCTCTTGAATCTGGGTATTTTCTCTTATTGTTCCCTATACTTGGAATGCTCTATCTCCCCATTTCCTCCTCCTGGCTTCCTTTAAGTCTCAACTAAAATCCCATACCTCTTAAATCTAGTGCCTTCCTTCTCATTATTTCCTATTTATCCTGTATATAGCTTGTTGGCACATTTTTTTTTTTGCTTGTTGTCTCCCCCCCATTAGTTTATAAACTTCTTGAGGGTATTAAACTGTCTTTTGAATGTTTTTTTTTTTTATCCCCAGTGCTTAGCAAAGTGCCTAACATACAGTAGGTGCTTAATATTTAATGACTGATTGTTGATGGGTTTTACGAAACTAAGAGATTTAAACATTTACAGATTACACAAGTCATTTTACAAAATATTTATTCTGAAAAAAATCACTCTGTACAAATTTAGATAGAACATTCTCAACGCTGCAGATTTATAAAAATGCTAACACAACATAAAGACTCAAGTAAACTTAAAACTTGTGTTTTTAAGTTAAAAGGAAAAATTGCTTTTTGGAAGCAATGTAACAAGAGAAGTCTAGAAGTGTCTTAAAAGTCACCCAAAACAACCAGGAGGTTCATTTAAGAACTCTTACCATCCTGCTTTCTTATCAGTTACATTCAAATACATAATGTCTCAAGGGATGGCATTTTCCCTATAGTATTATAAAGCCCTGTTTATACATAATGTCAAACACTAAGCTAGATTTCCAAAACTGGTTATGCTTTCACTGTACATAAACTTGTGCTCAGAGAAAAGTCAGCACACTTTGTTCATAATTTTCTGGTTCTTTAACAAAAGAGGGAATTCTATACACTTGTTACAAACATCTGTACAAACCAATATAGTTCCTATAAGGTGGTGAGGGTGGTTCTGAAAGGGTTAATATTTGACAGTACTGAATTAACTGCCCAAACTGTACATTCGTACAAAGGAAAACAATTCCACAACGGAAATCCAAACGTGGAGAATTCTGTTTCTTAAAAGGTATTAAAACGTTTACAGTAGATTTAAGATCTGCCATTCCTAATCATCTAGCCATTATTGAGAGCAAAATCTCTAAAACTAAATTTCATCTAAGTATAACTTGAGGTTCCTCCCCTTCCCATCCCAACTCTTAGAGAAAAATTTAAAAGCCATCTCTGCATAATAAATCACTTCTTTTGTACATGACTGTTTTAAGAAATGAATCAAAACCCAGTAAATCACAGGACTTGTGTAAACATGATTTGAAATAAACCCGGGAAAGAAATTAAAAAGTTAGTGACAAGCAAGTCAGAGTCTAAAAAGACCCTTTCACATTTTTCCTCCTAACACAATGCATGGCTCATAGTGCAAGCAGAACAGCTGCTGACATTTCCAATTACAGCCAGGGATGCCAGGCAGGATCCATGCGGCACAGATTATCCAGACTATTTGCAGCTGCTACAAGGGTGTTGACTTTGCTCTCCCCTCCTTCAAACTGAGCAAGATTATGTAGTCGGGTCATGATAGCAGTCACAGCTTTCTGAACCAGTGAAACCAGCTGCTGGCTGTCCATGTTCTCAGGCTGCCCAGCTGCTGAGAGTGGGGAGGAGGTATCCTCTTGAGTTTTCTTGTGCCAAGCAATAATTTCATCCCGAAGCACTGTTTTCAGGATGCCATCCACCTACGGTAAAGAAAGAGAAAAATGTTTTTAACTGAAAAAAGCACCAAAGGACAGTGACTTTCTAACTCAATCATGACTAGGTGCTGATTGACATTTTGAGCCCTTTTTATAATCTCAGTATCTTAGTGTTGGGTGGCACAAGAGCTTATGACTTAGTAACAACCTTAGAAATCCTTACTGGAAATAAGCAATTTACTTCTCTAGATCCAGTTATTTGAAATTTATAAAAACATTTCCTCAACAGTATGGCAGAAAAGAAAGAACATCATTTAAGAATTCAAAGATATGGATTCCAGGAGTCTCTAGGTAGCACAGTGTATAGAAAGCTAGGTCTGGAGGTAGGAGGACTTGGGTTCAAATCTGACCTTAGAAACTTCTAGCTATGTGAGGCTGGGAAAGTCATTTAATACTGATTGCCCAGCTCTTACTGTTTTTTTAATCTCAGAATTCATATTAAGACAGAAAGTTAAGGGTTCTTTTTAAAAAGGAAGAAGAAGAAAGGGATTCTGATCCTACAGCTGTTTCTTAGCTGCTTTTCTGTTCCAGGAAGTTCTTTAGTCATATTTTCCTATGCTTTGTGAACTTCTAAGTGCCACAGAAGCACAAGCTATTATTACTAATCCTACAATAGTGAATTGTAGCATTTTCAGAAGAAGCAAAAGCACCAGCACAAATGCATATACCTCCATATGTTATTTATATAGCCATATAATTTCACATATTAGTGTTTCCATATGTCACTGATACAGAGAGCTGCCTTACTAGGCTTGGAGGATTATGTGTACAGAAGATTAATCCTTTCTTCTCAAGACTCCTCTGCAATTTCTTCCTCTGGGTCATGCCCACTAACTGCTGGTGTCTCCCAAGGTTCTGTCTGGGCCTTCTTACCTTTTCATTTTAGATTAACTGACTTGATCTATTTGGCTCCCAATTATCATATTCATGTAGCCTCGATTCCCAATCTTCATTTCTTTTCTGAACTATATCTGTATGTCACCAACTACCTTTTGGATATCTCAAATTGAATGTCCCCAATCAAAACTTGACTTGTACAAAATATAACTCATCTCTTCCCCTCCAACTCTCTGTTATAGTCAAGGATAGCAGCATCTTCCCAATCACCAAAACATGCAAATAGAAGACTCTGCAATCTCATTCATTTCACCTATCCAATGTGTTGCCAAATTCTGTCATTTCTACCTTCATGCTTCTATTATATGTGCCCCTCTTTACTTTTCTTCATTCACACAAGTCATCTCTCTAGTTCATGCCTGTACAACCGCAATAGACTTCTAACTGGTCTCTGAGTCTCAAGTCAGCTCCCAAGGTGATTTTGCTAAAGAATTCGTCTCACCCTCTCTACAATGACGTCCAGTGGTGGACTTCCTATTACCCCTTGGATCAAATACAAACTTTCCTGTCTAGCATTTAAAATCTCTCATAACTTGGTTCTTTCCTATTTCTCCTGTTTCCTTACACTTTACTTCCCTCCACACATACGCTCTATTATCCTGCTATATGGGTATATCCTCTCCATTTCTTGAATGCTTCTCTGTGCTCATCTCTGCCCTTTAGTCTTCCTTCAAGACTCAAGTCCCATCTTCTTCTGGAGGCTATTCTTGTCTCCTTCTGAGAACATCTTCTATATTTACTCTCTATATATATTTTGTACATACTACATGTAGTATGTAACTAATTATTTGCATATTAGAATGTAAGCTTCTTGAGAGGCAAGACTGGCTTTGCCATTCTTTGTATTTCTGGTGCTCAGTAGATAGAAAGCACTTAATAAATACTTATTACTGGCATTTCCACAGTTTGTATCAAAATGATTTATTTCAGACAGGAAATTAATGTTTGCTACAAAGAAAATACATTTATTAATAGTAGACATATCATGTAGAATGTGTTAAGCTAGTTTGGAGTGATTGAAGTTCACTAATTTAAACGTCACCATTACCCATTTAAAAAAGACCCATAACCATCCAAACTAAACAAACAGGATCTATTTAAATTAATATATGGCATTTCTCTAAGCTATAATTCTTTTTCTCCATAAACTGGCATAATCTGAACTTTTAAAGAAAATTTTGTGTTAAATGTAGCATTTTAAAGACTACCCAGAAATGAAAACATATAAGTTTCTATGTCTACTAAGTCTAAAGAAAATGTTGCACATCAATCTTTAAGTCTGTTGATCAAATGACATTTAGTTCAATAAGCAATGTCCAATACTAAAGAAATTTAACATTCTTCCCAGTTCAGATTAGTCCTAATCTTATTCCAGGTTTACTTCACTTCTGCCTATTCTTCTATTATTCCTTTAAATCTGTTCTTTTGAAAGTAATTTTCACTAAGTCTTCTTCCATTTCTAAAAACTCTATTGCCTCCCTCTTAACATAGTTTATCATCTTTGGTCAACCCTATAGTTTCTTAAGCTTTTTCCTATTGGACTTCATGAGTTCATCAGGCTGCTTTCAGCTTATATTTATTCATTTAAATTATGGTCTCTAACATTTAAGAAGCATTCACCACCTTGATGATACCCATTACCTCTCACGTGGGAGCTGCCTGGTAATCCTTTCACTTGGCTATAGCAAGACTCCTCTCATCATCCTCTCTATAGGAGCTATTACAAACCATCTCAAATGATCTAGATTTGGAGGGAGGAGAGAAGCCCTCAGAGACCATTTAATGCAAAAATCTTTCCTTTTACAGATGAGGAAACTGAAGCCCAAGGAAGAGACTTACTCACAGAGTAAGAGTCAGAGGCAAGATTTGAGCCTAGATTCTCTGACTCCATCTAGAATCAGAACTCCTTCCAATCTAAAATTAAAATTCTTCCAGCTTTTGCCCTCTCATTCCTTTCTCAATCTCTGTAGATGACACTGAAACCCACTTTATTGAGAGGTAAACCTCTAATGAAAACTCTTCTATAAGACCCCTACATTTCACAATTTTTTGTTTTTACCCATTCTCTCCTTCTAACTCAGAGAAATAAATGCCCCTTTTCCTTTCGATGGCTTCTTCTTCCACATGTCTCCTCCTTTGCCTTTCCTGAATATTTGCTGAAATGATGTCATTAATCAACTCCTAATTTTAGACTTAGAAATAAAAAAATTTTGAGAAACAATCTTTTTGAAATGTTAAGCTTGCCAAAAATGTATTTTTAACCTTTGTTTTTCTTGTTTCCTCAGAGTACAAGAAAATATTTGTATACCCAGCCTGTAGCATCACTAAGTTAATTAGATGTTTATTACAAAGTTCCAGCTGTAAGGACTTGCTTCAATACTGTGTCCATTTCCTTTTTATATCTGAAACATTTTAAAAATGGTGAATGGAGCATAATTGAATAATCAACATAAAAAGCATAGCTGAGGGATAAATTACCCAGTGTAGCATTTTTTAGGTTTCTATTTTTAAAATATACTCCTCCATGTCTTAACATTCTTATATTAAGTAAATTCTGAAAATTTCCACTGAATAATAAAAAAACTTACTTAAAAAAACTTAAATCTTTTATTTTATCTTATTGAAATGCTGGCTTCCAAGGGCAGAACATACATTTCAAATGTTTTCTTTACATGGCACCACTTTAACAAGATCACTTAATGAACATAATGTATAAAAATATATTACAATATTATTTACCTTAAAGTTTGGCTGTGCAAAACACCGGGCAACAGCAATCATGGAAGCAGTTAATGGACCAGAGACTCCAATCGTGGTCAAGAATTCTGAAATATTAGGTGTGAGGCGGAATGGAACAGGACGATTGGCATCTAGATCTCCAGTAGCGTCATTAATGTCAAATCGAAAATAGGCAACATTAAGTTTGCCAGTATCCTAGATTTCAGGAGAGCATTTTAGAAAGGTTTTTAGAAGAATCATTCATTAAATATAGTCAGTTAGTGCTAAGTTTCATTTGCATCAAATTACCTGCGCAATCTGTAACATCTCTGGATTGAGTCTATTTAAATGAAATACAAATTCTGCAAAACCAATTAGTGCAAGCTGGATTGTGAACATCTTTCGGAAGGTCCAGTAATCGGTGGCATTGGGGAATGTATGCAAAGCCCACTCTCGTAACATACTGCGAGGTACCATATTGCTTTGAACTTCCTTGAGAATATCACGAAGGACCTAAATGAAAGGAAATTACATTAAATTCATTTTATTTTTGATCAATTATAAATAATAATCTAAAACTTGTGAGCTAATAAAACCTTTTTCTTCTTTTTAAACTTAAATGGTGACCATCTTCTGAAAGAGTTGCATAAGAATCTTTTAGAAATTATATTTTCAATTTATAGCCATGCTCTTTGTGATGGCAAAAAATTGGAAAATGAGGGGTTGCCCGCTGATTGGGGAATGGCTAAACAAATTGTGGTATCTGTTGGTGATGGAATACTATTGTGCCAAAAGGAATAATGAACTGGAACAACCTCCAGGAACTGATGCAGAGTGAAAGGAGCAGAACCAGGAGAACATTGTACACAGAGACTGATACACTGTGGCACAATCAAATGTAATGGACTTCTCTACTAATAGCAATGCAATGACCCAGGACAATTCTGAGGGACTTATGAGAAAGAACACTATCCACATTCAGAGAAAGAACTACAGGAGAGGAAACACAGAAGAAAAGCAACTGCTTGATCACATTGGTCAATGGGGATATGATGAGGATATAGACTCTAAGCGATCACAAATATTAATAATATGGAAATACGTCTTAAATCAATGACACATGTAAAACCCAGTGGAATTGCTCATTGGCTACGGGAGAGGGGTGGGAGGAGGGGAGGGAAAGACCATGAATCATGTAACCATGGAGAAATATTCTAAATTAATTAATTAAAATTTTCAAATAAAAAAATTATATTTTCATAGTTCAAGATCTTCTGTTATCTCTATAATCTATTGTCTCAAAGTAGGCAAAGCACACTTCTAGGCACCTGGAAATCAAAGAGAACACACTGTCAAACTACTTCCTGTAAGAAAAGACTGAAGGCTTTTCTAACCTTGGGGATGGCTAGAATTGCAGGCTACATTCTCGTACATGATCTAATTCTATAAGAGATTTCTTAAATATTAACACCTTCTCCAGAGAAATCCTGACATTGTAGCTCTCCATTTGCTAACACAAGTGCCAGTGATTTCCATGAACAAATGGGTATAAATTCTAAATAATCAAAATGAATACTGATACACATAGAATCATTCAGTTTCTTTCTCTATAAGCAACAGAAGAGTTTAAGTGCTTTAATGAAAATAAATAATTATAGGATGCTTGATATAGTTCTTCCAAGGTAACTGAGGAAAACATTTGAAAACTTCTATGATACTCAGTTACTGCAGTATATATGAAACCGATTAGCTGGAAATAAGAACAGTCAGAATTTCTCTTTGTAGGAAAAGTTGCATAGCAATGACTACTTCAATTAAAAGACTATTTATTAAAGACTACAGTTTCATAACCTGAAGAATCTCTTGACAAAAATAGAAGCAGATGTTATAACACTTCACACTGTATTTTATACTAGAAAAATTTCAGCTCTCCCACAAATCCAGAAGATAACAACTCATGGTGCTTTTATTCAAATAGAATAAAATACAATAAGAAGCTGATAGAATGTATCAATTGCTGCTTTCTATCTTCATTTGGTCAGAAAAACATGACTATCTAAATAATAAATTCAAGTCCAGGACTACATACTATCAATGACCAAAATGTAGCTTCCATGGAACTATTCTGATGAAATAAATTTGACAAATGAGATAATTTCCTCCTGGATTCATTGAAGCTCCTAAAAGCTTAGGATCAAATAGGGTCATGTATATAGTCTATAGCAGTGATGATAACTTATGGCATGCAGAGCACTCTGTAGGCACGTGGCCTCCCCCTCCCCCACCCACCAGAGTTAGTTATTAGAAAGGCAGAGGGTCTTGGGCGGAGCTGCTCCCTTCCTCCTCTTCACATCACATGCCCCTCTGCCCAGCAGTCAAATGGGGGTGATTCCTCCCTCCCCTATGCGGGGTAAGGCAGAGGTTGGGGGGGAGGCACGGCACTAGGTCTCGGGGGTGGGGGGAGCCTGGCACTCCATCTCTAAAAAGTTCTCCATCACTGGTCTACAGCATCTACTGCAACAGTACCATCTGAATGAAGACATTTAGTAATCATGAATAATGTCAAGTCTTACTTTGTAACCCTGCAACAATTTTTTTTTAATCCTTCTCTTCCCTCTTAGAATTGATACCATTTATTCCAAGGCAGAAGAGCACTAAGGGCTAAGCAGCACTGGTTAAGTGGATTTGCCCAGAGTTACACAGCTAGGAAGTATATGGGTATATTTGGACCCAGGACCTCCCATCTCTATGCCTGGCTCTCTATCCAACTGAGCCACACAGGTGACCCATAAGAATCTTTTCTTTTTTGCCTATTCATCTATAAAATGAGAAGAATTAGAAATAAAGGAAATATTACTTCCTAATTCAAAGATTTGTGACATAGTTTCCAACTAATAATCTAGGACCACAGCAATTAAAGAGAACATACTGAAAACAACAAATACCCGTTACTACCTACAGAACTCTTAAATGCTTAGAAGAATGAATTAACAGACATAAAACACTGGTAAAAACTAAGCAGACTTGCATGACAATACATGTAAAATCCAGATCAAATTGTTTGCCAGTTCTGGGAGGGGAGAGAGGGAGACAACTTTGGTTATATAACTTTGGAATACATGTGGAATTTGTTATTATATGTAATTATTAAAATTAAACACTTATAATAACAAATAAAATCAAATTATTAATCACTGCAAAAAATAAAATAGCTTGAAAAAAACAACCCAAAATTATACAGGCTATCAGCATTAAACTCAACTCTTCCTCATCATCCTTAACCAAGGAAAATATTAATAATTCATGTCTCATGCTAAAATAGCTTACCATTTAAATAGGCTAACAAAATGTGTGGTGCTTAACCATAAGTATTTGTTTGTTCAAGAAGATCCTAGTTTTAAAGACCAGAATAATCACAAAAAGTGCCAACAACCCTTTCCTCTGCTGGGCATCTCAAACATGGCCACAGGTCAGAGGAAATGGGTGGATGAACACTTTGAAAGTAAGCTTCCCAAGATCAAAGTCTTCCCTGTCATTTCCATGATAAAACAGTCACCATCAGAAATATCCAATGATAAAACTCTGGAATTAATTTCCAAAGGGGAATGTGGAACATCTCTGGGCTATTAGCAAGAAGAGAAGAGAAAATACAAATATCCATTTTCAACAGTTTAAACATTCTTCACAAGTCTGAAGAAAGGCATTTGGACCAGATAATCTCATTTTTAGTTTTCTCATCCTTTGGGTACAAGGTTTACTGTTCAGAAAATGCCATGGCAAGTAGAACTTGCTGACTTTTCAAGGATGTTGACACAGCTTTCTGTTAACAATGTAAGACCCCAGCAATTAAAGAGAATAGCCTACTTATACAGAAGAGCAAGTCAACACAAGCTCTCTAAAGATCACAAAAGACTAATCACTCATACTCTTAGAGGTAGAAGTAGTATGAATGAGGGAGAGGAAGAAAGCTAAAGATAAACAAGGTCCAATTCTGACATATTATTTCTTAAAATTATCAGGACCCACTCAAAAAGCAGAGAGGGTATTAGAACACTGAATATAAGCAGATAGGAAGTCCTGCTTCTTAGATCTGAGGGGGGTGAGGAATCCCTTCCACACAGCAAAGAAGAAGATATCCTCAAAGCCTTTCATTTTTAAGACAAGCCTCTACTGGTCGGGAAGGGAAAAGTATTCTAACACAAAGTGCACAACTCCAATGATACCAAATTTCTAAAAACAAATCTGGTTCTTTCAGATTTACAGTTTACTTATGTTAGTGTGATTACCATTCAAAAAAAACCTCACTCAGGTCAGCAGTCTTAAATTCCAACAATTCACAGTCTAATAAACTTATCCCAAATTTTAGGGTTCACCCCTTAATGAATGTCACATATGTTTAAAACAGCTATTTTTAATGCTGAAAAGAACAAATGGGCAATCAACACATTAAATAAGGCACAGAAAGTGCAGAAGTAGCATGGGGCATCCTTAAGAAGTCAGTCTGAATATGATTAATCACAACATCAGTACCTGATGACTGGCTTGGGTCCCCCGTGCTTGCACTGTTGCCAGTCTGTCGTAGTAACGAGAAATGGGGTTGTCATGCTCAATACCCTTCTTGGCACAACGTTGTTTGTATATCTCCACAAGGGAAAGAGAAGAAGGATTGTCTTCAACAAGACGCATCTGTGGAGAGACTGCCACAACTCGAGGAACTAGGGAGAGAGAAAGGACAGTAAACAGAAGAGAAAAAAAGGGTCACAGTATTAAAACTCTTAAAGGAAACTTCATTAATAGTCTTTGTCACTCTAATACTTAGAAATAACATTAAAACAGAAAGGTTATAAAAAATAAAATAAAATGTATAAAAGTGGGTGTGGGTAGAGGGAAGGGATTGCAGCTAAGTAACACAAGATATAGAGGTAGGCCTGGAGTCCAGAGGCCTCAGACACTTCCTAGTTCTGTGACCTTGGGCAAGACAGAAGGTAAGAATAATGGGGGCAGCTGGGTAGCTCAGTGGATTGAGAGCCAGACCTAGAGACAGGAGGTCCTAGGTTCAAATCTGACCTCAGACACTTCTCAGCTGTGTGACCCTGGGCAAGTCACTTGACCCCCATTGCCTATCCTTACCACTCTTCTGCCTTGGAGCCAATACACAGTATTGACTCCAAGACAGAAGGTAAGGGCTTAATTAAAAAAAAAAAAGGTAAGAATAATGAAGAAGAAGAAGAAGAAGAAGAGGAAAAGGAGGGGAAAAGGGAGGAGGAGAATAGGAAGGGAGGAAGGGAGGAAGGGAGGGAGGGAAGAAAGAAGGAAGGAAGGATAAGAAAACTATTAATATTCAGGTTGTGGGTCTTGTGACTACATGCATACAAAAAAGGGGCAAATTTTCAAACTTTTTTTTTTTTTAAACCCTTACCCTCCCTCTTAGAATCAAAACTTTCTATTGGTTGTAAGGCAGAAGAGTAGTAAGAGCTAGACAATAGGAGTTAAGTGATTTGCCCAGGCTCCCACAACTGGGATGTATCCGAGACTGAATTTGAACCCAGGACCTCCCATCTCCAGGTGATTCTCTACCACTGAGTTGCCTAGCTGCTCCCAATTTTCAGATCTTTATAGCAAAACTCAACCTATCTGGATGAGGAAAATTTTAAAATGTGATTCAAATTTAGAGATTCTAAGAAGAGCCTTGGAATGAGATATGGTCTCAAAGACAGGATTTTTCCATAGCAATATCATATTAATTTGATTTTTTTTAAATTGACCTCACCATTCCAAAAACAATAATTTATTTTCAGATCATAATTAAAATCAGTTTATAGAAGTACACATCTGAGTATCATTTTACAATCCTACCTTATCCTACAGAAAGGAAAAACTAGCTTCTGAACATAAAAGACTTTTGTCCTTTTCTTAAAATAAATTGAAAGTCCAATGAGTCATAATTACCATATTCACAAAAATGCTGCAAATCCTGATGAAGGAAAGGCCCCATTATGATAGTAGATTATTACCACTTATGCTTAGATAATAGCTTTAAATGCAATATACCTGGATTACTGTATTACTTCCTACAATATAAGGCAATCTAAATTCCATATTTGCTTCAGTTCCAAAATAAGCTGAAATTCTTCGAAAGGTGATTTGATTTGATTTTCCTGAACTAAGTACATTCTTGGTCCTCTACTAGTAGCTAATGCTATTGGCATCAACTAAAGAATTTAGAGTATTGGAAAAGAGCATGACTGGAAATCACGGAGATGGACACCAATTACGGTTCAACAACAAACCAAATGCACAAGCAGGAACAAGTCACTGGCTATAGTTTTCTCATCTGTATGAGTTGAAAAGTCCCACCCATTTCTAAGAATCTATGGTTTACAGTATCTCAATAAGTTAGTAATTATCTGTTTTCCAATCTAAACTCTGGCATTTGAGGAGTCAATTCATTAAGTAAAAATAGAGGTTACAGTGTAAGCGTTTTTTATGATTTGAGCCTTTTGTTTTCAATTTAGCTATCTTCTGATTCTATGGAGGTAAGGATGATGATTCTTTGCACATGCAGGGTTTGTTGACTGTTATAATTAATACAATAGCAGAGAAGGAAATTTCATAAGGATAAGAACACAAACAAATTTGGCAAAAGTGTTATAATATCAAGTTAGAATCATTACAAAAGTACCTACTAGTATTTTGGGAAGAAGGCAGCTATTATAAAACCCATTTTTTTCTCTTGGCTATAAGAAAGAATTTTTCAATAATTAGTTTCTATCCAGATTAAAAAATAAGAAAGACCCATAGCAAGGTTAGGAGGAAAACCCTCTATTCTTTTTCTACTTATTGTTATTTTCTTCTCTTTTAAAATTCTCCCTTTTTTGGAACCTCTTCCACTTCCACTGCATCAACTATATGAATATAAATGACTTCCAAATCTAAAATATATCTGAATTGTTTGGTATAAGCAATAAATGAGATGGCTTAATTTTGTGACATGATAGCCAGTGTGGCATCTTGGATAGGACTGGCCTTGACCCCAGAACATTCCATTCTGATACATACTGGCTATGTGACCTTGGCCTGCTCACTTAATTTCTCTAAGTGCTCTAGGCAACTTTCAAAGACTAATAACTTGTACTAGGATAAGGAGAGAAGCAAGTGATAGGGGGAAAACAAAAGACTTTACATCATGTCTTTGATGAGAGTCTGACATTCAAGATACATAGGAAATGAACATAAATAATTAAGACCAAAATCTAGTTCCCTCAAAAAAGTTCCCTGCAGTAAATAGCAGTAAAGGAATTTACCTACATTCAAAATGGGAATTTCCTCACCTTATAGTTCTCTAAATCAGTGAAATCATAGGTTGTGTCCCTATACTTATCTTTATTTTGTGCCCGCAATGGTTATTTGTTTGTACAACCACAGATACCAGAATGACATAGAACAATGGACCCAGACTAGATAAAGGTGGGATTGTTTTCTGTACTATTGGTTAGTTTTCTGTTACTTGAGTGCCAAATTCCATATCATACATGTTTTATTGCTCTCTTTTAGAGTATTGTAAATTCTGTGGTGATAATTTATCAATCAATAAACATTTAAGCACCTACTATGTATTAGGCACTATGCTAAACACTTCAGGTACAAAAAGAGGCAAAAGACAGTTCCTGCCCTCAAGGAGCTTACAATGTAATGGGGGAAGAAACACTCGAACAAATATATACTAACAAACTACATATAGGATATATGAGAAATAATTAACAGAGGGAAGGCATTGCAATTAAGAGGGGTTGGAGAAGGCTTCCTGCTAAAAGGTAATATTTCAGTTGGGATTTAGAGGAAAGCAGAGAAAAGTTGGTCATTGAAATGGAGGAGGGACAGCATTCTGGGTACAAGAAAATTCCAAGAGTTGAGAGATGAAGTGCCTTCTTCATCGAACAGCCATGAGGCCAATGTCCCTGAATCAAAGAATAGGTGTGGGGAATAAGGTTTAAAAAGATTGGAAGATAAGAGGGAGCTAGATTATGAAGGGTTTAGATGCCAATCAGAGGATCTTGTATTTGTTCCTAGAGGCACTAGGGAATCATTGGATTTTACTTTATAGGGAGGTGACATGATCAGTCCTGCACATTAGGAAATAATACTTGAAGCAGGCAGACGTACTAGCAGGTTATTACAGTAGTCCAGGCATGGGGTGATGAGGATGTGTATGAGAATGGTGGCAGAGGAAAGAAGGGGGTGTATTTGAGAGATGTTGCAAATGTTAAATAAATAGGCCTTGGTAATAACAGCTTGGATATGGAGGGTGAGAGAATAGAAACCAGGATGACTCCTTTGTTGTAAGTCTTAGGGTCAGAGAAGATAGTATTGCCCTCTATAGCAGTAATAATTTCTTTTTAATCCCAAAGTCATAGTTACTCCAATGACTGTTTTCAGGAGCTATTGATGGGAAGTCAAAAAATTCAAAGATCATTCACAATGAAAACAAGATGAGTTGTACAGAAATAGATGAAAATGCAGTTTAAAATGAAAAACAAATCCAAGAACTGAGAAGTAGTTATTGAAAAAGAGTCTAGTTAGCCTAAATAAATCAAGCAAAAATTTTCAAAGGGCCCTGACGGTTGAAAGGGTTGTTAATGATTCTTCTAGAGTGCAAAGATAGGCTTCCTAAAAATGAAACAGAGAAGACCAGTTTAAAAAAAAAAAAAAGCTTCTAACTTACTATTTAAAAAAAAATGATTTTCATGAGCAAGAATGGAATAAAAAGACTGGGGGAAAAAGGTTAATTTTTACTGATAAAACATACTTTTTTATTCAGGGATACACCAAAACACTTGTCTGAAGAAATCTAGTTGAGTCTTCAAACCACCCAAGAAATACTTGGGGATTTTTTTTTAACTTCCAGAGAGTTTAGAAGTCTTAACCCCATGGATGGAATGATGAACTCTGATAAATATATTGATCTTTTGAGATGTAGAAATGTTCTAGAATTATAGAAATTCCTGAATGTAGGCAGAATGCTGCAACAGGGTCTTGGCATCATGTTTCATGCCAAGGAAAATTAAGAAGAGATGGAGATAAAAATGCTTCACTGACCTGGAAACTTACTTGATTTAAACCCAGTTGAAAAACTAGGGACTAAGGGCAGCTAAGTGCTTCAATGGATAGAGAGTCAGTCCTGAAGACAGGAGGTCCTAGACTCAAATCTGACCTCAGATATTTCCTTAGCTGTGAAACTCTGGGCAAGTACTTACCCCCAATTGTTTAGCCCTTACCTCTCTTCTGCCTTGGAACTGATAAAGAAGGTAATGGTTTTTTATAAAAATAAAGAAAAAAGGAAAAGAAAATCTATGAACTATAATCAACTGATTGGTTCTAATTTGTTAGTAAATGCAACTTCTGCTGTAACAAATTGCTACTGTACATAAATGATATACTTCAAAATCACTCCCTCATTAATAAATAATAGTTTCCAATATGTTAAGGCCTAGAGATAACCCTGTCTCATGATTCTTAACTTCCTTTAGCAGTGGCTTGCCCATCTCAATTTACTCACTGGTATTTGGCCTCCTGGTGACATCGAGAGAGCAACAAGGGAGAGAGAGAAATTTACTTTAAACAATACTGCTATAATTTGGTTGCTCTAATAATATGTCAACCAGTCATTTTTTTGGAGAGGGAATTCAAATTTGGAGTACTTAGCAGAAATAAACGTTTCCAATACCTACCATTATTATTTTAAACAAAAAACTTTACCTTCTGTATTAGAACTGATACTAAGTATCTAAGTCAGAAGTCCTAAGCAGAAGAGTAGCAAGGACTAGGCAATTGGGATTAAGTGCCTTGCTCAGGGTTCCACAACTAAGAAGTGTCTGAGACCAAATTTGAACCCAGGACCTAGAATCTCTAGGCCTGGCTCTCTATCCACTGAGCCACCTACCTTCCCTCATCACCTACCATTATTATAAAAGTATAAGCTGGAAAGCTCAGTGGATTGAGGGCCAGGCCTAGAGAGGAGAGGTCCTAGGTTCAAATCTGGCCTCAGACACTTCCCAGCTGTGTGACCCTGGGCAAGTCACTTGACCCCCATTGCCTACCTTACCACTCTTCTGCCTTGAAGCCAATACAAGACTGAAGGTAAGGGTTTAAGTAAATAAAAATAAATAAAAGTAGAAGAGAGATACAAAGGACTGAGAATCATTTTCTATTTTTTGTTTGCTTCATGGGTTGCTGTATTATTTAATATAATATGTGGTTATGGCCTTTGTTTTGATCAATGTCCCAAGAAACCTAACAGGCAACATTTCCTGATAATCAAAGCAGAAGGAATTACTTAGACCCAAAGCATGGCATCAAGCAGGGTTTCAATCTGACAATGGTGCTTCTCCATTTCAGAGATCTGGCCTTGCTTGGTCTTGGCCCTAATATAGCTTTTTTTTTTAACCCTTACTTTTTGTCTCAGAATCAATACTAGGTATCAGTTCCAAGGGCAAGAGAGCAGTAAGGGAGAGGCCATGTGGGTTAATTGTCTTGCCCAGGGTCCCACAGCTAGGAAATGTCTGAGGCTACATTTGAACCCAAGACCTCCTATCTCCAGGCCTGGCTCTCTAGTCACTGAGCCGCCTAGCTGCCACACCCCAATACAGCTCAGATATAAAAATATATGAAGTACAAATGACAGTACATAATAATTTAGCATCAGAGGCATAAAGAGGTCAGTTGTTTTCTCAGCAAACCATATTTCTTTAAAATTAAAGAATTAAATAGCAGGGAAGAGACCTAGACCACATTTAATCCAACTCCCTCACATTTTAGAAATAAATATAACAAACTCAGCAGTGAAGGTACTATTTATGAACATTTTCAAGATCTGAACAATTTCACTATATTTGAACAAGTTCACAAGATGAACAATTTCACTAGTAGTAGTGTCTATTTTAAGGTAATACTTTTTAGAAGGAAAAGCTACTCCAATTTAATTAAGTAGGTGGCATTCATTTAGGTAATCTCCCTTTTCATAAAGAGAAATGATGATTGCTTTTATATAACTCACAAAAGCAAGCAGGAGGTTCACCCAATAAGTTGCTTTGGGACGACCCCTTTATCCCAATACCTGTGAAAAACAAGTGCCTTTTTGTGGTTTCTTTTCTCTTCTCTAAACAGGGATTCAAAAGTCGAAGAAGCTGTAAAACCCGCTCTTCTCTTCGAGATTCTGTCAGGCAGGCGTCATTCATGACTAGATATGGGTAAATCTTCCCATTATGCCCTCGGATATACAGTCTCCTGGCTGCAGTGTTGTGCTTCTGTACTATCTCTACCCTGGGCATAAATCTACCAAAAGAAAAGTAAAAGAATATGAATTTCTGTACTATGAATTTAATTTCTTCTTCATTGAAAAGAAAAAGGATTTGAGATATATGTAGTACTTAGAGCTGCTATACAGTCAACAAAGGCAGTAAGTTTTAAGGTCTAAGGACAACAACCAGTGGGATGGATGGCAGGAATAACAAAAACATTAAAGATTCTCTGGTTTTGGGGAAGTAATCCTGACACAAAGGAAAATCTCCAAACCGGGAATACATTTCTTTTTCTGGCTTCTTCACAGTTTAGTCTGAATACAACTGAGAAAAGCTGTCTTTCATTAAGCTGTCACAGCATTAGCAATGGACAGATAAAATTAAAAGGTAGGATTATTTTAGGACAGCAATGTCAATGACTTTAGTTTTTTGTCATTAACCCTAAGAAGCTGAAGGGATTCAGCCATGGCCACAGTTATATCCAAAGTAGAAAAGGAGTGGTCTGTTTTAGGTCAGGGTGAAAGAGAACCATAAGATCTGTCGCTTGGAATCAGTAACTAGTTTCCAAAGATAGAATCTTGAGGGAAAGCTAGGGTAGAAGAGTGAGTTTTTATATACAACAGCATAATTTACAACTAATGTAAAGGCTTTTCCAAATCATTATCACATTTAAAATTAGATACAATATATCAAAGTTAAAGAATCATCTCGGTTATTTTTAAATTTAATTTAAAATATATTGATACAATTTAATAGTACGGACTAGAAAACACTATAATACATTACCAAATGTATATACACATATCTATGCATGTTATATTGTTATAATTTTCCTAGTTCTAGCCTTACCTTGCAATTTTGATATAGTAATGTGTTGGCTTTGGCATTAGAAATTCTCCAGGGATTTCTACTTCAGCAGTTTGTGCAGAGAAATTACTTAGAAAACGGCACTTTTCTTCTATGAGAAAGAACTTGGGAAGCTGTTTGGTTTTAGCCTCCAGGATTTTGATCCATTTTTTCAACTTAGAGATGAGATTGTGAAGCTTCATTGATCCCGGAACACTGAAGTCAAAATCTTCAAAAATAAATGACATGATAAAAATTTATAAATTTCCATCGAAAGAATGAAGCTAGTGCTTTCTTCCCAAAGGAAACAATCATTAAGTTACTACTGAAAAGGGCCTAAGGATCATAGAATTTTCAAATTAGAGAACATATAGATTAACCCTCTCCTTTAAAAGATCAGGAAAATCAAATGACTAATACAAAATTATATAACAGTCAAGTGGCAGGCTAAGGGACAGTTTCCTGAAACAAAATATTTAAATCTCTCTTTTAAAAAATAGTAAATTTTAAATTTTAAGTGGTTTATGATATCGGATTCTATAAAAGACAATACTCATTTATGTTAAAAAACACACATATATACACATATACATATATATGAATAAAAATTTATTCTTCCCACACTATGATAAAATGTTTGAAATCTTAAATTAATAAGAAATGGAAAAACCCAGGAAGCATTCTTATATATACATATACATACATATATATATACTTTTATTAGTCCTATTTAACAATTTCATGATATGTAGTAGGCACTTAATAAATGCTCATTAACTAAATTTGTAAATGTCAGCAATAACAGTAAGACACATCAAAAGAAAAGCTGAAATATTTCTATTTGTAGATGATATGAGTGTAGACTTAGAAAATACAAGATAATAAACAACAATAAATGAATCCAACAACTTTAAAGTAGGATATAAAACCCACAAAAACCGCCTGATTTGATTAAGAATCAAGACAGACTGAAGGAAAATTGTCATTTTCAATAATGAAAAAGGTATTAAATACTTGGGCATTTCTCTGTTGATACACACAGGAAACCCATGAAGACTAAAAATACTTCAAATTAAAGAACAAATAAATCGAAAGATATTCCCTCCTCACAATGAGACTGAATGAATTTAGAAAAGCCAGTATTTACCAAAATAACTTAAAAGTTTAATAATATATAAACTTAAATGTCTATAGATTATTCTGGGGATAAGTGGGGTGAGAGGCACACCCATGTGTCTCTATTAGTATAAGGAGCTTCCAATTAAGAACTCTTACCAGTGCTGAGAAGCATATTAGCTTTAAGAAAGTTGTCTGGACCACTGAGAGAAGCTTTAAGTGATTTGCCCACAGATACATATCCAAGCCAATTCTACTCTGTCAAAGACAGGACTAGAACACTCAAAAAATTTATTAACAAAATTCATACAGAAAAATAGACATACATAAAACCCAAGAATTATGAAAAGGAAAAGCTAGAGAAGAGGGTCTAGGACTGCAAGATACCAATGAATATATGACATGATTTAGATGTAAAGTAACATCATAAATAAATCAAAAGCATAAGTAAGAAATCACATGTCATATTGCTTTGGGGAAGAATACATGACCAAAGAAGAGACAGAGGGGTTCATGGGAAACAAAATGGACAATTTTGCCAAAATAAAATTTAAAAGTTTTTGCATAAGACCAATGTAGATAAAATTTCAGAGAAGTGGGAAATTAAGAAAAATCTTTTAGCAAGTTTCTCTTAGAGGTCTTATTTCTCTTTCTTTTCTTTCTTTTTTTTTTTTTAAACCCTTACCTTCCATCTTGGAGTCAATACTGTGTATTGGCTCCAAGGCAGAAGAGTGGTAAGGGTAGGCAATGGGGGTCAAGTGACTTGCCCAGGGTCACACAGTTGGGAAGTGTCTGAGGCCAGATTTGAACCTAGGACCTCCCGTCTCTAGGCCTGGCTCTCAATCCACTGAGCTACCCAGCTGCCCCCAAAGTCTTATTTCTAAGATACTTAGCAACTAGATTCAAATAAGAGCCATTCCCTAAATGATAAATCATCAAAGTATATGAATAAGCAGTTTTCGGAGAGAAAAAAAAATCAAGTTATCAACAGCCAAATGAAAAAATGTTCCAAAACAGGTACCATCTCATATCTGTCAAATTGTCAAAGCTAACATAAAAGGAAAATGATCAGTGCTTATGGAGTTGTGGGAAAATAAATTCATCAATGCACTATTTGTGGAGAGGTGAACTCATCCAGTCATTCTGGAAAACAATTTAAAACTATGTACAAGAATCTATTTAAACTGTGTATATCAATGACCCACTACTAGGTATACCTCCCAAAGAGATCAAAGTTAAGAAGAAAGGGATCATATGTATAAAAGTATATTTAATAGCTATTTTTATGGTAGCAAAGAACTGGATACTCAAGAGGTTATCACATACTATGGAATAGCTAAACAAGTTAGGGGCAAATAAGTGGCACAGTGTTATAAACTGATGGACCTGGAATTAATTAGATTTGAGTTCAAATCCAACCTCAGACACTTACTAGATGTGAGACCTGGGGCAAGCTTTCTAAACTCTGTTTGCCACAATTTCCTCAACTGTAAAATGTTAAAAGAATATTTCTAAAATTAAAAGAAAAAGCCAAGGTAAAAATATTTACAGTACTATTTAAGACAAAGAGGCAGTCACAACTTGACAGACAGAGAGATCTGGCATCAGAGTTAGAAGGATCTAGATTAAATCTAATTTCGATCTAAATCTAAAACCTAAATTAAATTATAAAACAATAAATGACAAAATGATAAAACTATTAACTTCATTACCATGACCATGTCTCTTAACTTTTTAGTGATTACTATTCTGAAATGGTAAAAGAAATTTTTGCACTGGCCTCCTAACATTTGATAAAGTCATGAGTATTATCTCTCCCAAGTGCTATCAAATGAAGACTTGGGACATCCAGAATCTATAAAGAACAGGTACATAAGACTAACAATACAAATTAGCCAGTGGAACAATAGTCAAATGCAATTAAATTATGAAGGAAGAAATATGACCCATTAATAATCATAGGAAATGATGATATGCAAACTCTCCAAAGATTCTGAGAAATGCAAATAGAACACTACCTGAAAACACCAACCTAAAATCACAAAAAGGGAAAAAAACAATACTTTAAGGGGAAAAAAAGGACAGTATTGGTAAGGCTGTGGTTTCACAGATACTCTAATATGATGTTCCTGGGACCACTGACTGTGGTAATTTCTGAAGAACACCAAAGCAATAAATAATAAGAATCACAAAAATTATCAAACTGTTGAACTCAGTGACTGAACTGCTAAAGACTATGCTCAAAACACCAGATAAATGGGTGAATAGAGTACTTATATACACTCCCTCCCATTACTGTTTAATTATACTTTTTATAAATGTCAATTCATTTAATTATGACTTTCTTCAAAACTCTGCTAAAACTAAGTTTTAAAAATTAGCTAAAACCGAGTTAAAAAATTAGAAACAAATCAGAAAAAAAGTTTTATTTAATAACTGGAGAATGGTTAAAAAGATGATAACTGATATAATGGAATTTCATGTTACTGTAGAAATAATAATTATGATATATGCTAGAAAATATTGGAAATATATATAAAATAAATAGAAAATATAGGAAAATAATAAGAGAACTGTGTGAAAATAAAAGAACAGGAGAGAGGGAAAAGGAACAGAGAAGTGAAGGATAAAGCAGAGCTGGTAGTGGTAGGCTTTGGGAAAATATGGAAGGAGATATAGTACAGGAAAAAAATTTTCTTTGATTCTTTTAAAGTTGATTTGGTTCTGCTGTGTAGATAGAATCCACTCCCCTTCCCTTCAGCTCATCCCCACCTCACTGCATGGCTGGATGTCATATAAACGTTCCAAACAGAAGTCACATGTGAAAAGACCTAAGAATGTGACCCGGAACTGAGGGTTACAGGTCTGGGTTCAAGAGAAAGGATAAAGTTGTAGGGCAAAACATGCCACTCTTTCTATTCCCTTGGAGGTGGCTGGGTGGAACCATGGCTGAGAGCCAGGAGATGGTCAGTTAGGTTAGATTAGGCTTTATACTTCTATCCTTTTAAAAATTTTTTCTACTTCAAGTGATTATTAATAAACTTCATAAAAATAATACTTGAATGTTACTGTTATTAAATTTAAATTTTACACTATGATAAAGGCTAAAGATTTAGAATTAGATTTTGCTCTTTAGTTTTATTTACCCTATTTTTCTTGATGGTTATTGAATTTGCAATAAAACTTTTAAAAATAGGACATTATAATGCATGCAAATGGTCTATGGATGACAATCCAATACTAAGATGTCAAGTCTAAACAATGGAGTAAGGGTAATATAAATGGCATGGAACTGTCATTATAAAATATTTATGTGATCATACAGATTCCTCCATAAAATACTACAACAATGGACTTTCTACTGTGGACACTACTTAGCATGCATAAGCTATGGCATACATACTGACCTCTGTGTTTGTACCTCTACTCCTGATCTATTCATATATAGTATGAAGTCATCTATAGTTTTATAGAGCTAATCTTACCACAGTATGAAATCTAACCACACTATGTTGTTTGTTAAACAAGAACATTTTTAATTCCATGGAAAAACTGATCCTAGATACCAACCCCTATGATTAATATATTTAAATTTAAAAATATATAATTCTTTCTTTTAGGTCAGGTGAAGAAATAACAAAATAGCTTCTGACAAGACAGCTTCTTTCAAATACAAATTAGTGTGGAATGAGATTAAGTATAATGACAAAAAGAGGAATCTAAGCATATTTTCAAGAAGATAGGGGAATATGACACATCTCTCCACACCCCTCATTACTGTTTACTTATACTTATTTTTATAAATGTTAATCCATTCAACTGTATCCTTCTTCAAAATACTGATAAAACTGAGTTTTGGGGTTTCGTCAAAGAAGTCTAGCCTAAGCCAATTCTGGTTCCCAGTCACGCTTAGACTTATAAAATTGGGGGGCGGCTGAGTAGCTCAGTGGATTGAGAGTCAGTCCTAGAGATGGGAGGTCCTAGGTTCAAATCCGGCCTCAGACACTCCCTAGCTGTGTGACCCTGAAAGTCACTTGACCCCCATTGCCTACCCTTACCACTCTTCCACCTAGGAGCCAATAC
This sequence comes from Gracilinanus agilis, assembly GCF_016433145.1. Lineage (NCBI taxonomy): Eukaryota > Metazoa > Chordata > Mammalia > Didelphimorphia > Didelphidae > Gracilinanus > Gracilinanus agilis. Next base: position 217,898,573 of record NC_058130.1, read on the forward strand.
ACAGAAGTTAAGGGTTTAAAAAAAAAAAAAGACTTATAAAATTGCTTATGTGCACTACTGTGCATTAATGGGGAGGATGAAGAACTGAGTATAATAAATTTTAAATTACAAAATAAAAGCACATTACAAAGTACTTCCCAGCACCAAGTATTTAATTCTAAGAAGGACCAAATCTGTCTTTCAGAGGGAAAAAAAATCAAGTGTTATTTAGCAGTCACTTTAATAAGATATATTAGAACAAGGCTCTATTACATTTGACTCTGAAATGGATTCCTATTGTAATATAAGATTATGTGTATGTTCATTTCAAATACAATGAGGAAGCAGAACTGTAGAGACCAGAGATGCAAGAGAGTTTTGGTAGCCCTACAACTCTTTATTCTGTTCAACTTGCCCTTTTAAGTCATGACTCTGTGTCCCAGGTCAGATAAACTTTCTCAGTCACCTCCGATATGCTAGGGCCATGCTGGAGGGGGCTGCTCCGCTTCCCTCCCCCTCTCCACACATACCTGAGATCATTTCTCACATTCTCTACCCCTCTGCCCAGCAGCCCAATGGGAGCTCTTTCTCCCTCCCCTGTCTGGGGTAAAGGGGGATGGGGAGTTCACATGCACCATCAGAGTTGTAATTTGGGCACAGTCTAAAACGTTTGCCATCACTGCTCTAGGGCTTGTTTTCCTTTCTTTTTCAATTGGGCAAGTTGCAGTGAAAAAGAGATAGGAAAAAGAAAGCAGATTTTTGTCAGAAAAAAAAGTTAAAAAAAAGATTTATTTTGTTGCTTAGTCATTTCATTTGTGTAAAAAAGGGTTGGGTTAAGTTAAATGTAGCTACAGATAACTGTTATCTCAAAAAAAATCTTTGCTGTGAGTTTCTCTGATAAAGATCTCATTTACAAGATTATGAGGAACTGATTCAAATTTATAAGACTAAGAATCATTCTCTAATTGACAAATGATTAAAAGATATAAACAGGAAATTTCAAAGGAAGAAATCTAAACTACAGCCATGTGAAAAAAAATCAAATCACTAATAATTTGAGAAATGCAAATTAAAGCCAACCTAAGATTCCACTACACACCTCTCAGATTGGTAAAAGTAACAAAAAAGGAAATGATAAAAGTTAAAGTGGGTATAGGAAAACAGTCATATTAATGCACTGCTAATACAGCCATGTATAAAAAAAGATTTATTTTGTTGCTTGGTCATTTCATTTGTGTGAAAAAAGGAGGTTTAGATTCAATTATACTTAAATGATAAAAGATTATCTTGATATCTACTATATTAAGATATAACAACATTTTATTATTTACCATTTTATCACAATTTACATGAGTTAAATGTGCCTCTGGCATTTCTGAAAGACAAAAGGAGTCAACTGTGATTATTACTCTATTGACATGGAAACCAAATGTAGTCATTTGAAGTGCTTAGATTGAAAATAAATTCTCCCTCAGCATCAACTTTGAATTTAAACTTTATTTTCTGAAACAATAATATAATGTTTCTTACCAAGCCTTTAACTAGACCTGCAATTAAAGATCTCACAAAATTTCCTATCATGAGACTTCTTTACTAAATATAAAGAACAATTTCTTTACTTTGTTTCTAAGGCATGGCTACCATAAAGTTGTTTCAATTTTTACAGCTCTAGTCTCCCTTTTAACAAAAATATTAGAAGGGGAAAAAAGGGCAGGCAAATGGGGAGAATAATGGTACTAAATTAACACAGTTCATTTTCTGCTGCCTTCAAAAGGTCAGTGCTCATAGCTATAAAGCTCATTTTTCTAATTCCCCACCCTTTGACCTCTAGTTAGAGAAACAATAATACAGTACAAAAACAAACTCAGTGTCATTTTGCTGATTTTCCCCTCACTGGTTCTAATTCTCCTTCACTTGAAAACTTTTACTACTTATGTTTCATAATTAAAACTACAATTAGCATTTATAAATGTTTCCATTTGCAAGTAATATGAATTTCAATTATCCACTAGCAAAAATCATATAAATTGCAGGACTGACAAAGATGGGTTCCAAGAAGAGCTAGCCAAAATTATAAGGTTAAGAAGATAGATTATTCAAAAGTATGTCAGACATAAGTAAAATTTGTCATCTATGTATGCAGAGGAAGACAGGTATCAATAAAATGAATAACTAACTCTGTTTAAGCTCTAAAGAGGAATAGAGGGGCAGCTGGGTAGCCCAGTGGATTGAGAGTCAGGCCTAAAGACAGGAGGTCCTAGGTTCAAATCCAGCCTCAGACACTTCCCAGCTGTGTGACCCTGGGCAAGTCACTTGACCCCCATTGCCTGCCCTTACCACTCTTCTACCTAGGAGCCAATACACAGAAGTTAAGGGTTTAAAAAAAAAATAAAGGAGAATAGAACAATACAAAGATTTCTATGATTTTGCTGGCGTCAGTACTGTCCTACCCTGATTCAGAAGGCAAATCTCTTGTAATTTAACCCTGCAGATAATTTCAAGAGTCACTATGCCCAAACAACTAACTGCACTGTGGTCAACCTTAAAGACAAAAACAAACCAAAAAAATCTGATCCCTACTCTCAACACATTTATGATCTTGTTCAAGAACAAAACAAGATAAATAAAAAATGTCAAAACCAAATGTATTATGAAATGGCTAGTTATTTTCTTTAAAAGGAATTGATAATAAAGTTTGTCCTTTATCTCACATTGAAATGAAAAACAATACTCAGCAATCCAAAATAATATTAATTAATCCCGGACCTGGTTTTAATTTAACTGCCATCTTCTATCATCTGAACTGTTTTAGCCTCCATGACATGGGTGAGAATTTCTCTGTCACTTAAGTGTTAATAACCTGAAGGTCAATTAATAGAGTTTTATTTTGAAGTATACAGGAGAGACTCCCTGTTGAAGAAGAGTCTTCTCTGAAGAAGTTTGTTAAAAATGCTAATACAAGAATCATGATTTTCATTTTTTGGATGTTCTGTTGGATGTTTTGGATGTTTCTGGAGTTGAACACTTATTTGTCAATGTTAATTTGTTAATGTTTTCATGGGTTTTCATTATTATAAACAGTGTACATCTATAACTGTACTCCTAAGACCACCATCTACCCTACAACACTCCTAAATTTGACTTCTTTCCATTTAGCATTTGAGTTCACTGAGAGAGGGATATGCCTCAATTTTACTTTTGCATCCCTAGTACTTAGCATATAATAAATGCTTTTCACTCATTCAATAAAATATATGAATGTAAAATACTTTAGAAAGCTTCGATGTTTCATTGGTACAGGGGAGGCTTTGTAAAGTCCTGAGTATAAGAGTGGCTACTGTGGCTTTATGGTCTGTCTCTTCCCTCCAAGGCAATATGAGACACTAAACTTACATATGAAACCCCACTCTAGAACTAAACTCGGAGTATAATAATCTCTATGAGGCTTTAAGACGGAAAAAAATGGAACTGGAAGCCATGAGAGTTATGGTCTGCCATTTCAACCATGTAATAAGAGTGTGATGGACGGTTATCGAGACTTTTGTACACACAGATACTCTCAGCATAGAAACAGTTCTCCTAAAATGATCTGCCTAGAACTGCAAAATAAACATTTTGTCATAGTTAGGAAGAAAAGAAAATCACTACTTCTAAAAGTGGCTCCAATAAAGGAATTTATTAGATGACTACACATAAATGCAAATAAAATATTACCTTTAGAAGCAAATAAGCAAATTAGAAATATTAATAGAAGAATATATTACATAAAATGCTAACATATTCCTTACTAAATAATGGTCAGAAAGCTAGCAAAACCTCACTTTAAAAGTCCACACCTGCTGAATGCCAGGCAGTAAAACCATGGGAAAGTCACTTAACCTCACAATGTCACAGGGCACTTTTTTTGTTGTTCCGCCATCTCTGTCACGTCTGATTCTTTATGACCCCATTTGGAGTTTTCTTGGCAAAGAGACGAGAATAGTTTGTCATATCCTTCTCTGGCTTATTTTACAGATGAGGAAACTGAGGCAAACAGGGTTGAGTGATTTGCCTAGGGATACAGAGCTAGTAAGTGTCTAAAGTGAGATTTGAATTTGGGTCTTCTTGACTCCAGTCCCAAGTGCCCTCTCTGTTGTGCCACCTAGCAGTGAACTCTTTAAGATTATAAACTGTAGAACAGATGCCAATTTACACTGGTAAAAGTTTTCCTTACTGGAAGATCTCTATACCAATAAAACCATATATCTGGTTTTCATTTAGTTTATTTATGCCGAGATAAAATTATAAGACTTTAAAGTAAGCACAATGGTTGATTTAATTACATTTTACCTTTCTACTCTTTATTCTCAAATTCCAGAAATGCAAATTTACTAAATGAAAAAAATAACTTGATTTTGTTTACATATTAATTTGTAAAATAGCTAACTCAATCTTAAAGACACTAATGGAAAATAATAAAAAAAGTATATGCTTAAGTTTTCAGTACAAGATTTCTGTTAAATGGACTTTAAAAATCAAGTGGCAAATCAATGTTGATGTTTATTTTTTTTTGTTAAGCATAGACTATCAATAAAATTGAAAAACTTTATGTGATTTTTGGTTAGTGAATGAGAAAACCATATGGAGTACCTAAAGTAAGCACTGATTTCAAGTTATAATTCTATTTCTTTTTTTCCTTTCTACTAAGCTTCTTAAACTTGTGGTCACCAAGGGCTTATTTCACCTTCTTAACATCTGGTTCATTCCTTTAATTCTTGAAATCTGGCTAATGTAATTACCACTGTAGATCTTCAGGAGTATAGTGTCAGTAAAGATTTGTTTTAAGTCTCCACAATACTTAACCTCTTTAACATTTGAATCTAGTGACCACATTCTCTTTAAAAACTTTCTCTTCTCTTGTTCAATTCTTTTACCATCTTGCATCCCCTTTCAGGAAAGCCTCTATATTTCCTTCTAAGGTTCAGTCTCTTACCTTCTACTCTTTAAAGAAAACTTTCACTTGGATATCTTGCTAACATTTCAACCCAATAGGATGAAAATCAATCTTCCAAAATTCATTTCCCTACTTGACATCCCTATTTCTATAAATATTTTAAAGAACAACTTCCTAAAATATAAGTTAAAAACTAAGCCTTTGACTCCTGCCTCTCTTAATCTCCTTTTTGATTGAGTCATCAAGTCTTGTTGATTCTTTCATAGTATCTCTAGCAATTCTCTCTCTTTTTTTTTTTTAAATTCTAAAACCAATACTCAGACCTAATTTCTTATCAGAGTCCTGGCATACTGCAGTAGCTTCCTACTTAGTCCCTTAGACCAGTGATGGGCAAACTACTGCCCACAGGCCAGATGTGGCCCCCTGAAATGTTCTATCCAGCTGTGGGACATTATTCCTAATCTGATGAATACGATGAGTAGGATACAATACAATGAAACTTTGACAGATTTGCCTTAGAAACAGACTGACAGATGAGCATGTCCTTTCCTTTTGCCCCCTCTTTAAAAAGTTTGCCCATCACTGCCTTAGATTCACCTCTCCTCTTCCTTTGAATTATCTATAAACTATATTAATCCTACTAAATAACCATTCTGTTGTGAGAATAGCATGAGAACAGCAAGGGCATGTATCAAGCAAGGCTTTGGAATGCCCAGAGAACCCCAGTTTGCAAGGTCTCTGGGTAGCCATAACCTAGAAACAGCTAGACATGTGGCATACTCCTCACACAAGAACTCAACCCTTCTACCCAAATACTATATGTTCTTCCAAGAAATTATTGATGCAGGACTTCTATGAGAAGCTTGGTTAGATGGTCACACAATGACATACTGAATTATCACTTATAGAAAACTCTGTTTAGAGCCACTGAGGTAATCTAAATACATTGTCTCCATTCTGTGAATCACTGACTTCCATTGTGACTGATCTAATTCCTCTGCTTGATTCAAACCCTCTAAACCAGGGGTTGGCAACCTTTTTGGCCGTGAGAGCCATAAACGCCACATTTTTTAAAATATAATTTCGTGAGAGCTGTACAGTGTGCGCTTCTGTAACCGTGCCTAAAAAAAACCCTGACTTTATGGCTCCTGCAGAAAGAGCCATATGTTGCCGACCCCTGCTCTATAAGTATCTAACTGAAATCAATACTTTTGTCACTGATTAGCAAGAGGCTCCTGAATCTATCTGTAAGTCTGTCTGTGACCCTTCTGATCCCAACCTCATTCCTCTTTTATCCTGTTCTGTGACCCACATACAACCTGTCAAGCTGATCTTAACATTTTGTCAAATCATTGGTGTTTGATATTTGACTACAATGTTGCCCAAAGTTTTTTCCTCTTATAATAACAAAAAATTTCAGACCACTATTTCCTAATATGGAAATACTGTTTAACTTTTAAAGTCCTACACAATCTGGTCCACATCTATCTTTCCAGCCTCAACCTCTCACTGAATAACCCAAAATGGTCTTCTCTTTGCACCTCACTCAAGGCACTCCATCTCCCTGCCTATACACTGGTCATCTCACTTGCCTGGAATGTTTGCCCTGCTTATCTTCTCATCTGTTCAAGATGGAGTTCATGCACCATTTTCTGCATGAATCCATTTCCTGTTCTCCATAACTACTAGTGTCCTACCTCTTATATTCAACTATTTTTTATAGAGTTATATTTAGTAATTTTTTATTTCGCTATATATTTTTATGGGAAAGATAGATGGCCCAGTGGGTGGCAAACTGAGCCTGAAACTAGGACTCAGCTTCATGACTACAAATCCAACCTCAGATACTTGCTAGCTATGTGATTCTGGGCAAGTCACTTAACCCCATTTGCTCCAATTCCTCATCTATAAAATGAGCTGGAAAAGGAAAAAGCAAATTACTCTAGCATTTCTGCTAAGAAAACCCTAAATAGGGTCATGAAGAGTCAGACACAACTATGCAGTAATTCAATACCCCCACAAAACCCAACTTGCCTCTGAATGTTCTGATTTATAGAGGGTACCATACCTCTTTTAGGTTCCCAGGTTCCTAATTTCAGAGTCATCTTGGACTTCTTGCACCACATATCCCATCAGATACCAAATCTTGCCTACTCTATCGCTACTCCATGATAATTCACCTTTATCATCTCTCACCTACAGACCCTACAATTAACAGCCTTTTAATTAGTATCCTTGTCTCAAGTCTCTCCCTCAATCCATTCTCCTTAGAGCTACTACAATGATTTTCCTCAAGCCCAGTTTTGGCCATGCTAATGTCTGATTAAATGAACTCCAATGGTACCTATTTCTTCTAGAGTTGATACAAAACTTCCTGTCTGACATGTCAAGCCCTTCACAATCTGCCTCCAAATAATCTTTCCAGTTTTATTTTACATTATTCCCCAACATGTAGTCTTCGGTCCAGCCAAATAGGTCTGCTTCTTATTCTTCACATTCAACATTCCATCCTCTGTCTTCATATCTTTGCAAAGGCTGTCCCCAATGCCTAGAGATCAGCTGAAATATAACTTTTAAGCAACCTTTACTACTTCTTCCTCCAGTTGCAAGCTTCCTACTCCAATTATCTTATAATACACCTATAAATTCTCACACATTGTGTGTATAAAAATATATGTGCATATGTGCAATTTACGTATTATTTATTCCACACACATATCCTTGTTATATCCTTTAATAGACTATAAGCTCCTAGAGAGCACAACTTTTAGATTTTTTAATTAATAACATTTGATTAAAAAAGATTTTTTTTGTTAAAAGACTTTTATTGTTTGATCACTGGAGCCAGGGACTGTCTTTATCCTTGTATCATCCATAGCACTTTGCATATAGCAGGATTATTTTATTTAAAATGTAGCCTCAATTTACAAAGATATCAACTCTATTCTAATTCCCTAGAATTTTAAGAAATAAATATAGCACATTTTACTATTTCCTTCCTTACTAGACATGGTTTATTAAATGTAATTATAATAGCTCTGACTGTTTATGGTAGGATAAGACAGAAATATAAGATATGAAGATCACAGTTTTTTGGAAAAATGTGGCTGCTATGAGATAATCAATGGAATTTTCCTAAATGCAAAACTGAACAAACCAACTTGGGAGAGATAAGAAGCCAGAAAAATAATTATAATACCTAATAAATTTAGAAACCAACTAGAAGTCATTTAAATAGCAATTTGCCTTGGCATTCATTAAAGAAAGGGGCAATAGTCTGAAACAATATAAAGAGAAACCTAGATACACAGTAAGGATTTCTTTAACCAGGGAAAAGGAAATATAAACCAAGTAAAACATCCAAAAATGAGTAAATATGGTAACTAACTGGGAAAAAAATTATATAACTAACTGCTCTCTGCCATATCTTATTCATTTTACAATCCATATAAATTTGGAGTTAAAGAGGTAAAAAAATGTATTTCTTTAAAAAAATTTTTCATTTGAGGTTATAGTCCCAAGGAAGTGCTTAAGATTAACTACTTATCTTTATTTCTTGTTTTCTCTTTCTAAAGGAAATAAATGTGAATGCGGGTACTTGTACACTCACCTGTTGTGAACTGTCCTTTCAATTTCTGAAAGACAGGATCCTGTGCTGTTGCTTGTGCTCTTCTAGCTAAAGATTCAGAGGCAGCACTGGAAAACATGGTAGAGACATTAGACACATTTTCTAGACCAACTCCAAAGGTGCTGACCAACTTCTTGACAAAATTGAGAGTGTGTGGGGTAATTTTGGCATCCGAAACTGCTCCACTTTTCTCAAAAGCTACAGAGTAGCATTTTGCTAGACCCTGCTGAAGTTGTCTGAGAACCTAAAAGAAAAGAGATGAAAGAAGTATTATAACAATTGACCTCTTTAAATCAACAAATATTTATATAAAGGACTTCAGGATTTAAGACAATGTGAATTTATACAAATAAATATGATATGAAAAAGTAGTCCTGAATTAAAAATAAGTCTGATGACCAGCTCTTGCTGACCTAAGTGCTCTATTTAAGTTCACGCTACTCAAAGTTATAATCACGGAAAATAATTCAATTGGTCTCACCCCATTAGAATATGTGGTGCAAATTCAAATAATACAACCACTTCAGGGAATTCGTTATTGACACTAAGGGAGACTGAGCTGTGTTATCCCTTCAATGAATTAACCACAGAAAATAATAACCTAATCCTTTCTTTAACTGATCTTATTTCTATTACCCAGCATAAAATCAAAGTAACCTTCCTTCCAATACCCATTAGGTAAAAGATAAAAATGAATAGGAAATAAAAGTAAATTTTAATATTGGGCTAAGCAACATAAATTGACTATAAACTGGCTGCTAGAAATATTAGAGAATATATTCAAATTTAAATATGTTTTTATTATCTCTGATATTGTTTGCTTCCATTAATGTAGCTAGTTGAGAATAATTCATTTTAATTCAGTAAGTATTTATTAAATGCAAGGCACTTGACCTGGTACAGGGGATACAAAGATGTTAGCCAAACAGCATTGTGCCAGGCACACTGTTACATGGCAGGGATACAAAAAAAAGTCTTTGCTCTAAAGAAGTTCACAGTCTACTGGTAGACACAATGTACAAACAATATACACAGGACAAACTAGGGATAGTCTCAGAGGGAAAATATGAAGTTAAGGAGGCCTAGGAAAGGCTGCTTGCAGAAAATTATACTTTAGCTCATGATTAGAGCAAACCAAGTTCTTGCCCTTGAAGAGATTATACTCTATCATCTCATTAGCTATACTTAAGGTCTATATAGGAAGCAATTTGGCTGACAGAAATAATCATCATTGTGTCTAGGATTTTGTTTTTTTTAGAGGTCTTCCATTTTAGATATGAAATTAAGATTCCTAATAAAAATGTACTAATATGTGAAAAATAAAAATTTAGTCCATAAAACAACCAATTAATTCTATAGAGTAGACATTATGTAATATAACACACATGTAAATCACACCAATATATAAAATTTCCCAATTCATAACCAAATACCTCTTCATGCCAATTTTCTCTGAACCAGACCATCTGATCAACAATGCCTTCCAGAGAAGACAGAAGAGTTGGATGCAATTCCCTCTGCATATGCATAATTCTGCTACAGCGCCACATTGGAGCTGTTGCTCTAATTGGTCCAGGATCTGATGCAGAATGGGACTGATTGCCTACTGAACTTGGTTGCTGCTGTCCAGAATCTGAGAACACAAGCAAAAACTAATCATATCAAATCAACACAAATAAAAAAACATAGTGTGATGTCCCATTGATGCAATTGTTAGATCTGGTTTTTAAAATTCTCTAGAGGAACTATCAACCAAAAAAAGGGGGTAATGTAGTGTGATGTAAAAGATCGCTGGGCTAAGCATCAGGAGAACAGCCATGCTCCCAGTGTTACTGACTGCAGAGGTCCCTTAAACTTCTCACAGAATCTTAGGTTCAGAGCTGGAAGATACCTTAAGAATCCATTTAATTCAATTACTTCATTTTGCAAATAAGGAAACTGAGTCCCTAAGACAGGGAACAATATGTCTCCGGTCTACATGGGTATTAAGTGGTAGAATCAGAACTTTGCCCTGGTTTTTCTAATTTAAAATCTAGCATTTTTTCCTCTGTAATCCAGTGAGTAGATTGCATGAGCAGAAGTTCCTTTGGTGATAAAATGTAGCCTGGATATGCCCATTCTGCCTAACAGTGTGGCTATGAGGATCAAGTAAAATAACATGAAAGCTGCTGAGTCCTTTAACTGGGAAGTAGGGGAATATTAGTATTCTTATTTTACACCATATGCATGTCATGATATATCACTTTCAAAGAATTCTCCAAAGATCTAAAAATATTCTATAAACAAGTTTGAAGCATCTAAGACATGTCCTAGGTAAGTAAATTTTTTATGGAAAAAAAAAAAGATAAAACTTTTACAACACTGGAAAAAACAAGCCTTTATGACTTTTTTTCTAGGTCTATCTATCTTTGATCTTAAAACACAAAAATATCAAATCTCAAAAATGATTTAAAATTATTTTATCAAATATTTGTAAATAAAATTAAGACAAAAGTCTTAATTTATAATTTTCCTTAAACAGAAACATATATTTAAATTCTTCTACATTTATTATCTATTTTGTATACTGCCTAGTTATCAGTGAGTCCAATACTGCTAGAGTCTATTTTGGTAACATGATTCTAATGAATATTTACTATTATAAATGATCAGCACTGCTGCCTATTTGCAATACAAGAAATACTGTCTTCAAAGTTTAGAAGACATTTTTCTTGATATATTAACTCACAAACCAAGCCTAACATTTAAACAAATTTTTAATTCTAAGCAATGCAGATGTTTTCCTTGTGCTCATTTCAAGTGAAATCAAACCAAAAGGCATTTAATAAGCTCCAATATGCATCGGGCACAGTGCTGGACATAGAAAGAAAGGCAAACAACAGCCTCTACCCTCAATGAAGCTCACAATTTTAATAAAAGGAGGAAATTACAGGATGAAGACAGAGATAATACCCTTCAATATAGAACTTTGATATCTACTTTGGAGAAGGGCACTGATATAGTAAAAACACAAGTAGTCTGGAATAAATACTTTATTTGAAATTTAAAGAGTATATAAAATTCTCTGAGCTGTTCTCAACACATTTTATCTATCATTGATATACAGAAGCATAAAACATAGCAAAGAATATTGATGCTTCCTTTACATCTTTTCATTCTTCTCAATTTTTTTTTTAAACCCAGGTTTAAATACTGGGTATTGGTTCTAAGGCAGAAGAGTGGTACGGGCTAGGCAAAGGGGGTTAAGTGACTTGCCCAGGGTCACACGGCTAGGAAGTGTCTGAGGTCACATTTTACCCAGGACCTCCCATCTCTGGGCCAGACTCTCAAATCCACTAAACTACCCATCTGCCCCCAATTCTTCTCAATTTTTGCCAGAGCTTTTGTTTTCCCATGAAAAAGATGTACATTAGTTAAAAAACTCACCACTTTTGTAACGTTCCCTCTGCTCAATTTTTAATGTCAAATATAGAGTCCTTATGGGAAAGTAGACAGCTTGAGGATATACTCTTCCTACCTATTAAAAAATACAAAGGAAATATAATTCATTCATCACTCTTGTTTCTTGATACTGGTAATCACATTTAAATAAAGAAAACAAACTTATTTGTTTACCATATTCTATAAATGAAAAGTTAATCAACATTGAGTATATACAAGATTATTCAACCAAGTGTATACTTAAGCAGTGATCATGTTATATGAATCACATTAAATTCCTGTTTCACTGAAAAGCAGTGAAAACATATTAGTTTAGCTATGTGCCCAGTATCCCTACATACCCCCCCCCACCAAAGAGGACTAAGCTAAGCTAAAATAGTACATTTCTGCATATTCTACTGAGGGACTGTTAATTAGAAGCCTCACTATCATGGTGCCTAATAAATCTGAAGATGGCGAAATGTAAGAGTACCTGGATCAGCACAAAGATCTTATTCATGCACAAAACCAAAGAAAAAGAGATATAATGACACTAGTTAGTTGTTAAATTAGGCCACAATTCCCAGTGAACCCAACACTGTCTGATAGCTGGGCCCATGAGAGAGTAATCTTAAGCCACATAATTGCAGTAGTGAGGCCGAAAAAACAGCCATTTAAGGTAAAGAGATACCATTTTAACCAAACTGAGGTTTTATGGTTCCTCTCACAAGGCTGAATCAACATTATCTTGTAACTTTGGCCTCATAAATCTATTAATCACAATGTCTATTAAATAAGGGAAATAATGCATCTAGCTCAATTGTAAGATAAAGGCTTACTAAATTACAGATTTGTTCACTTTTGAAGAATATTAAACATCCCAGAGGATATTATACTTCAAGCAAAATGCTGAAACCTTGGCAGATATCTGTATCTCATTAATTAAATAAATTAATCAATGTCACAAAACAGAAGCACATTTGTGGAAGTTGTATTTAAAAATAAACATCAGACAATTTATGAAAGAATAAGTTACACTTAATGTGATTCTTACGTTATATTACTAATGGCATAGCATATTTTTTATTTCATTTTACCTTTTACTATTAAATTTTATATACAAGATGCTCAAATCAAAGAGTGACTCCAGCATTATAGAGATTCCATTAGCTATTATGAAAGTTCACATTAAAATGATCAGTAAGTTACTTAAAGCATACTTTATATCACTATTATGTTAAAATTAAATATGTGATTTAAAACACTAAGCAAGAAACATGCTTTCAGAAAATAATATATATAAAAGATTTAAGGAAAGGCTATCTATAGGCAAATAAAAATACCTTAATCAAACCTACCTGACTTATGAGGTTCAAAAGAAGCTTGCCTTCAGAACCAACCAAACAAGTTAATAGCTGTGGAATCCAAGCCAACCACTGGATAGGAGGCACACCTATGCAATATTTATCAACTGCATCTGCCAATGTATTTTTATCATCATCAAAACTCAAGAGCCATAATACCTGCAGAAGAGAAAACATTTTAAAATTCTCAATATATATCTTGTTTGCTATAATCAGTGAGAAGTAGGAGGAAAAGGGAATAGAACAAGCCTATCATATGCCAGGGACTGTGCTTAGCATTTTACAATAATTCTCATTTGATCCTCACAACAACCCTGAGATGTAGGTGCTATTATAATTTCCATTTAAAAATAAAGAGAGTTTAGGCCATGACCAGGTTCACATAGCTAGTAAGTACTGGATGGCAGATTCAAACTCAGGTATTCCTTACTCCAGGCCCAGTGCTCCAAACATAAATTTAAGTATATTTCTCTAATTCTAAAATACCATAGAGATAATACCGGTATGACCGGTTCTTAATCATTGCTACAAATAGACTAAATCTATGGGGAATACAATTCTACCTAGATAGCACAATCATAGTTTTAAAAAAATCATTAACTGTAATTGATGACAATCAATTAGCAGTGAAATGGATAGATTTATTTAGGGAATGTTTTTAAGTACTTTAATAAATCAAATAAATTTAGGCAAGACACTGAAAAGTTATTCAAACTCAAACATAAAAACATAAGCAATATGTAACAATTCCAAGCTGAAATCTAGACAAGAAAGAACAATTCACAATAATTAGCTCTAACTGAGGGATCTCAGGACCTTTAATGCCCAGTTGGAGAAGAAGCCCACTTAATTCACTCAATGATACAAGAAAAACCAAGTGTGATCATACCTAAAGCGTTAACCTGTGTCACCTACTGCATCTCATCCAAATTCATTTCTATAGCAAATTGACATTACCAATCATTAATCAGGTTCTGATTATCACTGTTCAGAAGAACACGAAATCATATAGTTTCTACAACAAAGCATTTTTAAAAAATGTCAATCAAGAAAGTACTAAATTCAAATCAAGGTTTAGAATTGACTAATGCTGGTACCTCTTTTTCCTAGGAATTTTTTCCATCTCAGAATGAATATAACTTTCAAGTAGCAGTACAGTTTAGTGGAGAGAGCATGTGCCTTGCAGTTAGGAGAGAGATGGTTACACACTTAGACACTAGCTATATAATCATGAAAAAGTCACTTACACCTTCTCAGAGGTTCAGTTTTCTCATCTACAAAATGAGGGAGGGAGCACTTTATAAAGCTTTAAAGACCATATTTTAAAGACCAACAGTAACGACAACAATAATAATAAGTTGAATTATTATTATTATTAAAACATAGTCTTCTAACTTGCAGAAAGCGTAAGAATAGATTCACACAGAAAACAATTTCTTTTGATTAAAATGTAAGAGGTACTATTCTGTAGTGGTCAGAATGCTTTGAAGCAGGGAAGACATGTTCAAGTTCTATCCTTGATACCTATTGACTATGTAGCCCTGGAAAGTCATTTAACTTCTTAGCGTTCTAGGCAACTACTTACCTAAAACTGCGGCTGAGGAGGTGCAGACTTGCACTAGTAGAGAAAACTTCCTTACCTGGGAATTTCCTATACCAATGAAATCAAAGATCCAGTTCTTGTCTCTTTTCTTAGATATTAATTAAAATAAAACTGAAAGCTATTAAAAATATTTACTTTCCTAACATTTAAATGTAATTTTAAAACAATCTTTAAAGCCATAAATAATGATGAATAATTTAGAAGGATATTCACTGTTTATGGTTGGACTATGCCAATATAACAAAAATGAAAATACTTCTCACAAACTTAGTACTATATCAGGCTACTAGGGAAGGGAAAAGAAAAAAAAAAACATATAAAATTCATATGGAGGAATAAAATATCTGGAACCTTAAGGGGGAAAACGTTAGAATAATGGTGGTGGTGGTGGGGATTTCCATAATCATATTACAAAGCAGAAATCAAAATTATTTGATATTATTTAAAAAATAGAAAATCAGATCAGTGAAACATGCTACATAAGGAAGAATCTGAGATAACTGAATTAAATAAGACAATGTTCGATAAATCTAAGATTATTAATTATTTAAGGAAGAATTCTCTCTCTGACAGGAACTGGCAGGAAAATTGGCAATGCTTTAGTAGAAATCGTATTTAAATCAACAGCTAATGCCATATAGTATAAAAAGATCAAAATAGATAAGTGACCTAAATATAAGAGGTCAAATGAGATTGGATGAGAACCAGATGAAATCATCTTTCATAGTCATGGCTAGAGGAAGAATTTTTAAAGAGCAAATGTTAACAGTAGGTAATTTCAAACAAAAGAAATGTAAAAAGCTTTACAGGTAAAAAATCAATGTAATTAAAATAAGAAAGGAAACTGTCAATTGGGGGAAAAATCTTTGCAATAAGTATCTCTTATAAGAACCTCATATATAATTTATTAAGATTAATAAGGCCGGGGGGCAGCTGGGTAGCTCAGTGGATTGAGAGCCAGGCCTAGAGACAGGAAGTCCTAGGTTCAAATCCAGCCTCAGACACTTCCCAGCTGTGTGACCCTGGGCAAGTCACTTGACCCCCATTACCTACCCTTACCAATATTCCATCTATAAGTCAATACACAGAAGTTAAGGGTTTAAAATTAAAAAAAAAAAAAGATTAATAAGACTGAAGACCAATAGTCAAAGGATATGACTGGTCTTCAAAATAATTATAAAGATAACCATAAAGACTTAACTACTACTAATAAGGGGAATGCAAATCAAAACATCTCTTAGATTTCATCTCACACTCAGCAAATTGGCAAAAACAAAAATAGTCAATTGTTGGAATAGTGAAAAGACAGGCATACAAATATTATAAAAAGTGCCTTGCACATAGCAGGTATTCTATAAATGTTATACATTCCCTTCTCCTTTTCTTATCATTCAATACAACCACTCCTCCAGAGCAATTTGGAATTATGCTAAAAAATGTTGAAAATATTGTATACCTTTTTTATCCAGAGATCTCACTGCTAGACAAATATACACCATTATATTCCTAACAGGACTTTTGTGCTAGTGATGATTTGGAAAGAGTAGGTGTCCTCTGTTAGGGAATGGCTAAACAAAATGTAGTATATACATGTAATCAATGTTACTGTCATTTTTTAAAAAACATCACATTTGAAGAATTTGAAAAACAGATGACTTATGTGAACAGAGGCAGAGTAATAAAAACTAGGAAAAAAGATACCAATAAATGCAGAAATACCAATGTAAATAAAAAAGAACAAAAAACTAAAACACCAAATGCTATGTAATCATAATAACCAAGAGGCTTTGCCCTGATGAAGAGTTGAAAAAAATTACATTTTCCCCTCTTCCTTTGCAGAAGTGGGAAAGTATGAGGATGAAATATTACATAAATCAGACTCAGATAAAGGATTGGTGGATTTTACAGAACTGTTTTCTTTCTTTTTAGAATTTCATCATACATGATATCTCAATATGTAGGGAAAGGCAAAGAGAGATACTTAGAAATACAGATAATGTAAAAAACAAAAAGATATAAATGAAAAATGTTAAACCTCCAACTATTCCTGAAAGAGCCATACTGACAAACTAAAAGTATTATGTAATTATGTTGTGATTTCCAAACATAGTTTCATAACATTCTACATTTTCCCCCCAATTATTTTAATGGAATCAGGAGAGTATATAAAATGTCCAACTTGTAAAAAAATATATCATATAAAATACATCATATAATGTATTTCACATGTTTATATGCTAATGTACATATACATTAAGTACCATACCATACTTTTAGAAGAAAAAAAGAACTACAAAACTGGGAAGTAGAGGTTAAGCAAAAACCTTGGAGTAGGAATAAGAAGAATTGGGTCTGAGACCCAATACCACCACATATTAATAGTGTAATCCCAAAAGAGCCATTTAATTTCCCTGGGCCTCAATTTCCTCATAGATATAATGGAAATACTACATGTTTTATCTATCTCACATAGTTGTGAGGATCAAGTGTAAAAGACACTGTGTAAACCAAGGATATATAAGTGTGAGTTATTATATTTACATTTAATACTTAAAAGAATCTTTTGTTTTACTGTGTACTTCCTCTTCTACTAATACATCTATTATTATTAGATGAACTCTGAGAGTTGCTGTGGCCTATAGCTAATCTGATAATGAACTCTCCTATTTATCAGGGCGATATTCAAGTAAGAGACATATATCTGCAGCCCATTTTAGACTGAGAATCTAACTTGAACTCACTCTACCTCACATTCCAATGGCAAAGACTCTGAGAATCCATGCCATTATTGGTCATCAGAGATGGGTCCATATTCAATATGATCTTTAATGTTATACTATTATCTCCAGGATTAAGTCAATAAAAATTGAGATATATTACAAGTCTTACTATGATGCCTCATTGAGTTTCCAAAGACTATCATTAGAATACAAATACTGCCAAATGTGTCAATTTGGAAAGGTTTCAAGTATAAGCCAAGTGATAGTTGTTGTCTTGCTCTCTGAGAACTAGATTGGTTAAATTCAGAGAGACTTACTCAAAGAGGACCTGTTCAGGTTTTTTGTCACCAAAATTTTAAAAATTGCCTACTGCAATCCTGGTGGCCAAGGAAATACTTGCAATTTGAAATGTTTGTTGAGATATAGAAGCAACCAATAATTAAGCCATAATTCTAAAAATCTTGGGAATAGTATATTTAGAAGCATAAATCTAAAATGAGTTCATTCTGGATCTTAAGATTCTGGGCCTTCACAAAGACCGGATTAGTAATTATCTCATTATTTTAAAACACCATCAAGTACAATTATTAAAATGAGTTAATTTTAAATTTAAGAAATGATTTTTAGTTTAAAGTGGAGCCATGAAAGGAGGGTATGTCCTTCAATTGGGGAATGGCTGAACAAACTGTGGTATATGCTGGGATGGAATACTATTGTGCTAAAAGGAATAATAAACTGGACTAGTTCCAGGTGAACTGGAAAGACCTCCAGGAACTGATGCAGAGTGAAAGGAGCAGAGCCAGAAGAACATTGTACACAGAGACTGTTATACTATGGTAAAATTGAATGTAATGGGCTTCTGTACCAGCAGCAATTCAATGACCCAGGACAATTTTGAGGGATTTATGGTAAAGAACACTACCTACATTCAGAGGAAGGACTGCAGGAGAGGAAACATATAAGAAAAACAACTGCTTGAACGCATGGGTCGGGGTGGACATGATTGAGGATGTGGACTCAAAACTACCACACCAATGCAACAATTTGGAAATAGGTCTTGATCAAGGACACATGACAAAACCAGTGGAAATGTGCATCGGCCATGGGTGGGGGGAGTGCGGGGGGTGAAGGGGAAAGTAGGAGCATGAATCATGTAACCATGCTAAAAATGAATATTAATAAATGTATAAATTAAAAAAAAATAAAGTGGAGCCATGTCAAAACCTAATAAATTTTAAAACCACTACAAATATATCACAACTCATCTAAAAAGTAAAGAATTAAAAGCTAAGAAAAATCTAAAAATTTACATGGGTATGATGGAGAGAAATTAAATTTATATGTAAATCTCTTATATTATGTAGATCAAGGATAATTTCTGCTAAAGTAACAATGGCACAAGACACACCTTTTCTCAAAGTTTGGAAAAAATTCAAATAGAGATTTAAGCCAAAATTTGAGACAGAAGAAGTTTCTAGATTAAAGGTCTGCATGTGGATTTTTTGAAAAGCAATCAATATAGTTATAAACTGTGCTTTAGTTGCTGAACATGGAATCAAAATTAGAATATGAATCATTATAAAGTTCTAAGTAAAAATACAAGTCATCAACATTGAGAGCAACAAAGAAAGTTTGATTCTGATATTATCCTTATGTAAGAAGCGGTAACATATTTTACTTATTTCTTTCATGGAAGATATCAAAGAATGCACTGACATGATTCCTACCCTCATGAGCTTACAATAACAATTCTAAATCTAAAATGCTATCTCAACATATATGATCAAATAACAAAGATCAATAGTATAATTCTTAAAGGATAAATATTGGGAGTTGAGTTCAATTTCCATTAGTATTTATGGACCCAGAGGAATTCTGTTGCAGTGTCATTAAGGTTAATCAACTAACCAACAAGTATCATTAAGCATGGATGTACTTCTCCAGTCTTACCTTGGCTAAGTATTTTCTTGATTTGCTCTCATTCTGATGCCGACATGCATGCAAATAGCAAGTGATGGCAGATACACCAAGGTGAAGCTGGCGCTCCTTCACAAATATATTCTCCAGGTAATCACCCCACATTGCCCAGGCCTTCACCAACACATCATGCATTTGCACAGCTGCTGAGAAAGCTTTGTTTGCCTCCTCAGACCTATCAGGATAATAATATATAAATAAATATATGTAAAAGAATATGTAAATAAAATATGAATTTAAACATTTTAAACTTAGTCATATTTACAAGTGCATAGCATTCCAAATAATTCAAAATAGAACATACCCAAAACACAGTAGAATTGTTCCTTTTAACTATAAGTTTTGATATAATTCTAGAATCTAAACTGATCACTTTAATGACTAGATATATTTGCAGTGAAGCCAGAATGAGAAATGAATTGGGATAAATCATTTTATCTCCTTGAAATCTCAGCTTCTTTATCTGTAAAATGAAAGGACTATAAAGTCCCTTACAACTCTTTAAGAGTTTATGGGGTATTTTTTATGATTTCTGAGGAAAGACATAACTGTATATACTGTGAGATCCCAGTGAAGGACTTGGTTTCCAACTCTTCATTTTCTAACTGCAAATTCCTCAAGTCTTAATTACTTGCTAAGCTAACTTCATTTTTATTTCAGATTAGTTTAATTCACTTCTTTACTGTCAAATGTCCCACAGTAGCCTTGACTAATAAGCATTTCAATACTCTAATTAATTAGCAAGTGATTTAAGCCCACCTCCGCAAATTTATATGAATGTATTTCTAAATGGAAGATAAAAATAGCTGAGTGAAGTTCCAAAATCTAAAGATTTATTTTTTGAGAGTTAGTACTAAAACAATCTCAACTAGAAAAAAAAATAGCTTGGAAAATAAGAGAAATATACAAAAGAGATTACATCTAGACTGGGAGAAAAAACATTTCAATGTAACGGATCATATTGAAATAACTCTAAAACAAAACTAACATTATATACTAGAATAAATTGTATTTACCAAGTGAAAAGGATAAAATTTTTACATTTTTTTCTTTTTTAAATTTCATGGAAAACATGATAAAATGTCTATGTTAGAAGATACTTCTGATTAAAGTTTTATGCTGGAATCTTAATTTTTTTGGAACATTTAACTACTTAAGCTTAAAAATTAGTATAATTCTGAGCAAACATAATTTGACTAAAATTGATTTTCATAAAGAAACTTCAATTTTTTAAAAATTCTTTTAAATAATCTTCTAAATTTTGTTAATAAGTGAACCTAAAGCCAGATTTTTTAAATCAACAGACTCTAAATATTCCCCTGTGCCTTGCCATTAAAAAAAATAAGGACAATAGCAGCACTGGTAAGTCATATAACACACACTGCATTATTCAAAGGACTACAGAAATTCAGCATTTTGTGCTCCATTTGCTGGATGCACAAAAGTACATAACTGGATAACAACCACAAACACTAAATGTTAGTTTCCAATAAAAAGTTGTATAGTCCATATTAAAACCACCTGCTGCTAATTAACTATATAGGGAAATAGAATAACTTCCCATCTCTAGACCTGACTCTTAATCCACTTAGCCACCCAGCTGCCCCCTAAATTTTTTTTATAAAGTATCTGCGATCCTCTAAATCTTTAAACAAAGTTATTGTTATTTCTCTTTTTATTTTACCATGCTGTCTCATTATGAAGTATTATTAAAGGGCTTGTGTTCCAGAAAGCCACAACAGCAGAACACAGGTTCTGGTAAGATCAATATGGAACTGCTTCAAGTACATGTCCATTATGAGAGAATTTGGCTAGCTGATTTTAAAGAAGTTTATTACCAGTTATTATCACTAGGCATATTTTCTGGTCACACCAACTCATGAAACAGTCAACAGTATGGCACAGAGAGGTTTTATTTTATAACTGTGCCATATAAATAAAATCAGATCCTTAAAGTATTGAAGCAAGTAATGAGTTTTTACTGACTCTAGATAGGCTTTTTTCAAAATCCTTTTGAGAACTATTCATTTGCTCATAGCCAAATGACACTACAGAACTGAGCTTCTAAACATTCTTCATATAATTAGAAGTGGAACATGACAGTTTAATGCCAGTATATGAAATAGTGAAACACAGACAAAATAGCTTCTACCCATTAGGGTTCCCAGATATCCTGTTCACTTTGGATAAAGGCACAAGATTCATGCCTCAGTCCTATTCCACTTATTTCACATAATTCTAGGTTCTACTGACTGCCGCTACCTACTTCATTCCCTACTCTCTTTTAGTCCCATTAGTTCTCCCCCTCATTGGGACATTTCCAAAGCATAATCTCTATTTAGGTTCTCATTCACTGCCAATGCTGACTCTCCCATGGTAGTGAAAAGCAGAGATGAGAAGAATCAATTTTTAAATCCTAAAACCACTCCCTCTCTCAAGTCTCCCCAAGTCCAAAGTCTGAAGACACAAAGTTCTAAAAATTAACAATGCCTATAAATTCAGGTGGTTTCACATTTATCATAACATTCTTTTTTTCTGAGAGGTATGCTTCTGCTCTATATTTACGTTATGTTTTCGGTCACTAGGTAAGAAAGGTACAATGCCATTTGGTGTGGGGAAACTGCATTTGGAGCCGTACATTTTGCTACTGATTATGTATGTGACCTTGGTCAATATGGGTCTTACAAATGAAGGAAACAGAATAGTTGATGAAGATAAGATGATAATTACTAGCATTTATGTAGCACTTTAAGGTTCATAAAGTACTTTATAAAAAACCCATTTGATCCTCAAAACAACCCTCAGAGATAGATGCTATTATATCTCCACTTTGCAGATGAGGAAATTGAGACAGAGTAAATGATCTGCACGACATCATACAACTAGTAAGGGTCTGATTCCAAATTTGAAATCAAGTCTTCCTCACTACAGGCTCAGTACTCTATTCATTATACTACCTTATCTCTAAAGTCAATTTCTGGTCAGAAAAGAACCAAGTTTTTTAAAAGTGGACATAAATTAAAAAGGAAAAAATAGAGAAAGAAAAGAATGGAAAACAAATACCAGGTGTCAGTAAATAAAATCAGAAATAAAACTCCCTCTTAACAAGTTTTTCAGAGACCAAACAGTAGTAGTTCTATTATTCAGGGGCTTCTCCCCTCATTGGTGGATTAACCAGTACCTCCTCCCTAGCTTTTGTTTTGGCTCTTCTTATTGCTTCTTTTTTTCCCCCTTGCTTTTGAAAACCCTTACCTTCTGTTTTAGACTCAATATTACATATGGTCTCCAAGGCAGAAGAGCAGTTCGGGCTAGACAGTGGGGTTAAGTAATGTGGTCTAGGGTCAAACAGCTAGGAGTAGACATCTAAGGCCAGATTTAAATCTCTCATCTCTGGCCTGGTGCTCTATCCACTGAACCATCTAGTTGCCCTGCTCTCAAAGCTTCTTTAACACTTCTATCAAGTGGAACTCCAAGGCATATTTTTTTTTTTTTGCTTCACAAGAGATTTTGTAGGGTTTGTCATTGAGAAGGGAGAAGATACTAGTTAAAATAGACCACATAGAAAATACTTCATTCATTTGTAAACCTCACTACTACAGACTGGGTTATATGTATTTCCAAAAGTGATCTAACTAGAATAATATAAAATGAATGAAGAAAAAAGCATCAAAAGAACAAACTATCCCAAAATTACCAATAAGTTAAAATTTTACATGAAACTATTTTAAAAAAGTGCTTTCCTTTTGTGTAAAAAATTTTTTTTAAATAAAAAAGTCACGAGAAAATTTAGCATATTAAAAAACCAAATCCAATATACTAAAGTTATAAGAATTTTTTTGGGCTAAAAAAATTAACTCTGAATTCTGGTTCAATAGGAGAGCACACAACTGTGTAATTATGATCTGTGGTAATGCAGAAATTAAAACGACTAGCATTATGGAAAACAAGATGCAAATGCAAATAACCTTGCCTGTCAAATAGCTTATTAAAAAGCTAATTAGCCTCAATATTACATAGCCTCTTTATTTTCCCCAACAGCCTTCCATGTCCTTGGTTAGGCTGCTTTGGCACAGATTACTATGGGAACAGTCTGATAAATGAATTACTCAACCACTATTTTCCATTTCTAACAATAGTATTTGTCACCACTATGTGATCCTCTCATTTTCTACAACTTATCTGTCTCTATAGCTCCTCTGACAATTTTTTATAGGCTACTTCTGAACAGGTGACAAAGAGGGACAGCCAAATATTCATATGACCTTTAATTTCTTTCATAGTTTGTATTTTGAAAGTTATTAATCATTGGTGAGAACTATAGGAGTCAAGAAATTTTTTCATTTCCTCACTCATATTTCAATATTTCAAAGACTCCCAATGGATACTGCTTTGGCAGATAGTCTTCAAAAGGTTGTTGTAGCAAAAACATTCACCACCCAATAGTCAACTTTCTGGTAATGCGTCACTTTGTAACACACAGGCTGGTGCATTAATGACAAAAGATACAAATGACCAGACTGAAATTACAAGTTTTATAGTATATGTCAGAATATATAATGTTCAGGGAAACTGAGGACCAAAGAGGCTAGGTTGTTTGCCAACGGTTCAAAAGTATAAATATTAGGATAAAAGGCAAACTGACCATTGTTTATTACTCTATAACAGGGGTTGGCAACCTTTTTGACCGTGAGAGCCATAAACACTACATTTTTTAAAATGTAATTTTATGAGAGCCGTACAGTGCTCACAGTGCGCGCTCATGTAACAGCGCCTGAAAAAAATTTGACTTTATGGCTCCTGCAGAAAGAGCCATACATTGCTGACCCCTGCTCTATAAGAACTAAGCATTACATTATTATTTGATGTTATGTCAGAAATTCTAATTGGAACAATGACAAAAGAAAATGAATGAATAAATATAGGCAAAAAAAGGGGAAAATTCTTCATTTGCAGATAATATAATGAGACAATAAGATTCAATGAAAAATTCACTGTAATTGCTTCTATAAATAAGGAGAAATTCCAGAAAATAGTCTTTCTATATAATACAATTTTACAAGGAAGAAATAAAGAGGGAAATCCATTCAAAATAAAATATTTGGGTGCAATAGCAAGTTTAGATTGCTCTAGCAAATATGAATGCAACCAATAGCGAAGATTTGGCAGTGATATGAATGATGGATTAAAGTAGAAAGAAAAGGCAGAGAGTTTGTATTTTGTAGTATTGTGTTCAATACTATGTACTGAATTAGTACATAGAACAAAAGATAAGAAAATCTCAAATTAGAGTGGTTGTGGTGTGAGGAAACAATAGCAGAAAAAGTAAAAAAAACGTAAAGAGATTCAACAAAGATTTGGCAACTGGGGTGCAGGTGTAGAGTGAGAAAAAAATGAAAGGTGAAGGATGAATCTTAGGTTTTGAACTCTAGGATACCCTAAAATATAGGATGGTACATGAACACTACAAAGGAGGATCATTCTGATAGGTAAGAACTACAACAAAGTAATTTAATAAGAATTCAGGGAGAAGAAAGCATCTAAAAGGAAGGCTATTGTCAATGATGTCAAATGTTATACAAAGGTAGGAAAGGATTATGGCTGAGGAAAAAAAAGCCATGTGAGGGGTTCAGCAGCTATGCACAGTGGATAGAACACCAGGTCTGGAGATGGGAGGTCCTGGGTTTAAACCTGGTCTCAGACACTCCCTAGAATAGAGATGCAAAAATGGGTAAGTCACTTCATCCCAATGGCCTAGCCCTTACAGCTCTTCCCTCTTAGGGTCAATATTTTGTATGAATTCTAAGACAGAAGGCAAGGATTTAAAAAAAGGGGGGGAAAGGTCATTGGATTGAATAATAAAGAGATCATTGATGGCTTCAAAGGGAGCCATTAAGGGATTACGATATGGATGGAAGCCAAAGTGAAAAGGACTGAGAAGAAAGGGGAAAGTTAAGACAGTATATAGATCATGAGTCAGACTTTAGGTTCTTGTCCTGATTTTTACATTACTCAGATGCATGGTTTCAGGAAAAATTATAGAAATTTTTAAGGCCCTCAGGTTCCTCAACTAGAAAATGAGAAACCTGGACAAAATGGCCTCTAAGGTCTTTTCAGCTCTGAAATCCTGTGATTATATTGTTAGCATCAATCAGTAACATTTACCATATGTGAAAACATTTATTATAACCAAAAGAGAAATGTTACCATATACTATGAATTTTATAAGCAAAATCATTTTCTTAAACTGAGTAAAAACTTATTTAAACACTACACACCTGAATGTCATCTTGTTACCATTTATAACTCCAGTGTCTAACTTGAACTATATTTCTGCAAAATAGGAAATCTTCAGAAAAAACATTTTTTCTCTATTAGCTTGAAGAGTATGTGCTAAAAACACAGGAACCAAACCAACATTATAGATGTTCTAAATGTTCAGTTAACTAATTTCTGAAAAGCTTTTTAAAAAACATACCAAACTAAAAAAGAAGAAAGAGATGAATGAATTTGGCAATGCGACTAAAAAAAAAAAACCCTAGAAAAAGAACAAATTAAAAATCCTCAATTCAAGCTAGATTGGAAATTCTAAAAATCAAAGGGGAAATTAATAAAATTGAAAGTAAGAGAACCACTAAATTAATACATAAAACTAGGAGTTGGTTTTATGAAAAAACAAATAAAATAGAGCATTGGTTAATTTTATTTTAAAAATAAAAGAAAATCAAATTACAGTATCCAAAATGAAGAAGGTAAATCACCCAATGAAAAGGAAATTAAAGCAATCATTAGAAGCTATTTTGCCCAATCTAAGTGAAATGGATCAATATTTACAAAATTATAAATTGCCCAGATTAACAAGGGAGAAACATAATATTTAAATAATCCTACCTCAGGAAAAGGAATTGAACAAACCATCAATGAACTTCCTAAATAAAAACTCCAGTGAATTTACAAACGAATTCTATGAAACATTTAAAGTAAATTAATCCTAATACTAGATAAACTATATAGGAAAACAGGCAAAGAAGTAGTTCTATTAATTTCCTCTTATGACATAAATATGATGCTGATAATTTAGCTAAAAGGAACAAAAACAGAGAAAGAAAATCATATATAGATGCAAAGATTTATTATTATATAAAGATGCAAAGAATATAGATGCAAAAAATTTAAAATAAAATACTAGCAAGGAGACTACAACAATATAGCACATGGATCATTAACTATAACCAAGTGAAATTTATACCACGATTACAGCGTTGGTTTAATATTAGAAAACTAATAGCACAATTGACCGTATCAATCACAAAACTAAGAGAAATCACATAATTATCTCAATAGATACTGAAAAAGGCTTTGCCAAAATACAAAACCCATTCCTATTTAAAACACTAGAAAGCATAGGAATAAATGGTCCTTTCTTTAAAATGAAAAGAAGTATCTATTTAAAACCATCAGCAAGTATTACTAGAAGCCTATTCAACAGGATCAGGGGTGAAGAAAGGATACCTATTATCACCCCTATTATTTAATATTGTATTAGAAATACAGGCTTTAGCAATAAAAAGAAAAAGACATTTTAGGAATTAAAAGAGGCAACAAGGAAACTAAACACATTCTTTGCAGATAATGCAATGGTATACTTAGAGAATCCTAGAGAATCAAGTGAAAAACTAGTTGAAATCATTACTAAATTTAGCAAAGTTGCAGGATACAAAGTAAACCTACACAAATTATCAGCATTTCCTATATTACTAACAAAAGATAGAGAAATTCCACATAAAATAACTAGACAAAATAAAATATCTGGAAGTCTATTTGCCAAGACAAACACAGGAATTATATGAACACAATTACAAGACATTTTTCACACAAATAAAGTCTTATCTAAACGAATAGAAAAATATGAATTGCTCATGGGTAGGCCAAGCTAACACAATAAAAATGACAATTGTATTTAATTAACTTATTAATATCAATCAAATGATCAAAAAATCATTTTATGGAACTAGAAAAATAATAATAATTAAATTCATCTGGAAGAAAAAAGATCAAGAATATCAAGGGAATTAATGAAAAAAAAAAAAAAAAAGTGAAGGTGGCCCAGCAGGACCAAATCTCAAACTATCCTGTAAAGCAGTAATCATCAAAACAATATGGTACTGGCTAAGAAAAAGAAAGGTGGATCAATGGAATAGATTAGATACACAATTCGTAAATTGGGTAAATGACCTTAGCAACCAAGTGTTTGATTAACACAAATGGCCCAGTTTTTGAGATAAGAACTCACTATTTGACAAAAACTGCTGGGAAGACTGGAAAATGGTATGGCATAGACCATTATCACACATACTATACCACGATATGATCAAATGGGTATATGATTTAGACATAAAAGGTGACACAATAAGTAAACAAGAGGTATATGGAATAGTTTATCCAGTAGATATATAGAGAAGAGAGGAATTTATGACCAAAAAAGAGAGAACATTACAAGATATGAAATGAGTAATTTTGATTATATTAAATTAAAAAGGGGTTGTACAAACAAAACCAATGTAACCAAGTTAGAAGGGAAAAAACAAACTAGAGGGAGGGGGAGCCATAGAAAAATTTTCTGATAAAGTTCTTACTTCAGAAAACTAAAAAAGACCTACAAGAATGAAGAGTGAAATAAGCAGAACCAGGAGAACATCATAAACAGTAACAGCAATATTGTACGATGAACAACAATGAAAGACTTAGCAAAACTCTCAGTAATACAATGATCAAGGATAATTCTGATGGACTTATGATAAAGAATGCTACTGAACTCCAGAGAAACAACTCTTAAAGTCAAAGTGCAGATCAAAACATACTATTTTTCACTTTAGCTAAGGTTTTATTATTTTGGGGTTTCAAATTTATATGAGTATTCTCTTACATGATAATACATTTAGTATAACCCATATCAAATTGCTTACCAGGTCTGGGAGAGGGGAGAGAGGAAGACAATTTAATCTTATAATTTCAGAAAGCTTATGTTGAAATTTATTATTAGATATAATTGGGAAAATATAATGCCTTTTTTAAAAAATTAAATAAAAATATTTTAAAGGGGAAAAAAGCATACCAAATTGACTTATCAATCTCCAGTTAAAAGCTACTCTCTTGGAGGCAGCTGGGTAGCTCAGTGGATTGAGAGCCAGGCATAGAGATGGGAGGTCCTAGGTTCAAATCTGGCCTCAGACACTTCCCAGCTATGTGACCTTAGGCAAGTCACTTGACCCCCATTGCCTACCCTTACCACTCTTCTGCCTTGGAGCCAATACACAGTATTGACTCTAAGACGGAAGGTAAGGGTTTAAATGAATAAAAATAAAAAGCTACTCTCTTGCTATAAAGTAATACATCTAAGACATGATGAAGGAAAAATAATTTCTTGCTTGAACTAGGGAATGACTTTATCTTCTGAACAACACACCTGCTTAAACATCTGAATGTATTATTTGTTAGTCCTGTTTTATATGAAGACAGTTCATTTGCCTAATATACATACTTGTTAATCTGTGCCAAAAACATTCCTTTTAAAGCATAAAATTCAGCTGTCATCTCTTTTGTGAAGTACTTCAAGTTTGTGGATTCAATGACTTCAAGGCCCTGTTAAGAGAAATTGTATGTGGGGAAAGTAATGAAATTAATTCCCAGATCAACATAGTAGACAACACAAAGGATTGATGGAAGGCTCTCTTTGAGAGCCCTCTGAACTCACCCTTTATCAGCATTCAATAATAGAGTAATATTTCCCTGCCTTAACCATCAATTATCTAACTATAAAAGATTTTAACTGAGTCACTAATTAACAAACTTTAGTTTTTAAAACTTTTAACTCTACATCACTAATATTTTTTACCCATCCTTATAATCCCCTCCATCAAATAAATTAATTCAAACTTGAGTTTTTGTAATATAATTAAGGAAAAAATAGGCACTTAGAGGAACTTAACAACAATATAATTAAATGACTAATTAATTTTTGCCTCTTTTCTTTTTAGAAACTATATCCCTCTACTATAACTGTACTATTCTTTTCAAAACACACACACACAAGCATACAACTCCTTATACATGACTGTTGTAACTATAAGTCTTAAGACTCCTACTCCATTTTTTAATCCATGAGTGGAGACGAAGGTGGAAAGGAAGGCATCCCATCAGCACTCTACCTGCATACACTCATTTTTTCCCATAACTCCAGCCAACTGAAGGTAGCATTTGACTTGTTGTCGAATCTTCTGAAAGCAATCCACAATTGGTACAGTAGGGATAGTATGAATACGGCTCAATATATCCAGAGCTACATTGACCAGTCCTTGTTTTCGAGCAATTTTTCCATACTGAATGATGGCTGAAGCTGAGGCATGAACCCCAAGCATAGCATTATTGGAACTAGGATCATGCTGTGAACTATTTTCATAGGCAGTTACAATAGCTAGAAGGCAAAGAAATACACCATTAGTCTAAGTAAAACCAAGATAGAAAATAAACATCATAATAAGGTTTATTAAAAATACAAAATGAACATATGGCTTATGAAAATGGGAGATTTGTGATGAACCCAAGCTACTTTTGTTGTGTATCATACTTATATTTTTTTCATTAAAAAACAAATATGCTTACACATTACATTCATCATCATCATCACTTTAGCTAATTATACCATGAAGGTTGCCTTGTAAACCATGACACATGAGCCTAATAACTGGCTCTGGAATTCAAGAGTGGAGAAAGGGGAGAGAACAGAGACTGGGGCAAAGTGAGAGCAACATCATAGCTGTTCTAGTTCTTCCTCAGTGACTCAGAATTCTGAGAAAAGTGACCGGACCCCAAATGGTCCTCGCCATTTGGCATGAAGGTGACCCCTGTTGTGGTTTCACTTTCACCTCCCTCTGCCTCCCCCCACATAACAACAACAACAAAAACAGTGGGTTGTCTGGAAAATTACATGATGAATGCATGCCGGACCAGGTAGGTTTACCCTGGTAATGATGTTGTCTCCACATGAAAATGCTGCTCCAGTGAGATAAATCATCTGATACAATAGGTAACCTATTCCTCCAGGTCTTTACTACAGTCTTCATATCATGGAGGCTGTTGTTCCTTCCCAGGTTGGTTGGCTGTAAGCCAGCATTTATTTGTGCAGCTTCTTGAAGTTCAATGATTTGCTGAGCTGCCTAAATGAAAGAAACACTAATTACTAAAAAGCATAGGAATAAAACTGGCCACCTATGCTCCTGTGAATCTGATTAAATTATTTTTACCCTAAACTACATATAACACATCTTCAAGTCAACATCAATATAATAACATTTACATAAAAATTTTAAGCTATACAGAGTAGTTTCCTCACAACTAGCCTATGAAAGAGGGAATATCTTTACCATTCCCATTTTATAGATAAAGAAACTGAGGTACAGAGGAATTAAATGCCTTGTCCAGGCACACAACTAATAAATGCCAATAGGTAGATTTAACTAAGTTCAAGAAAACCACAAGGAAAAGCATGTAACTTCCTGTCTATGGACCCTATCTGATTTAGATGACTCTTTTCATTTACTTTTCTCTACCAATGAAGTCTACATACTTATCTAACAAAAGTATCTTCAGATTTCTAATGAAGCTCAGAGGTATGTCAAAAATTTAGTGTCTATTAAGCAGGAAGATGGAGATACAAATATTGAATTCCTCAATTTTTACTAAGTGTCTATTTACAACTCACTGTCCTAGACACTTGGTTAATAATGATTCTGATGCAGTCAGATTATCTCCTGAAGGAGATTAGTCTGAGCTGGAGAGGCCAATGCCACTGGTAATGGAAAAGATGAGACATTTAACATATATTCTAAAGCAGGAAAATATGGAAATCAATTAGATGTGAAGAACAAGAGGTTAAGGAAAATAGAAGACAGAGCTGATTTTTAAATATGTTGTTATTACTAGAACAGCGATATAACTAATAGCAAAACACACACACACACACACACATAAACACACACACACACACACACACAAAAGTTTTGGAGAATGATTAGACTTCTGTAAAGTAGGTTGGAAATATAGGTCTGGAGAACTCGGAATAAAAGGATTGGAGGTAAAAATTTCATTGCTGTCCATACAGAGTAAAATGAAAGGGGAGGAGAAATGGGAGGGGGGAGGGAAGGGAAGGGAAGGAATAAGCATTTATTAAGTACCAGGTATGTGCTGGCATAATGCTCAGTACTCCACAAATAGTATCCCTTTTGATCCTGCTTGTTCTTCAAGAAGGAGGAAAGTGCTTTAGTGTGTAAGAAATAGGGGCCTTAAGAAATGTGTGCAGAATTACTTGGTCTTTGTATCTCTCATTAGCATTTAGAAAGCATTTAATGATTGTTATTTCCTAAGCCCCCACCAAAGAGGACTAGGAAGCAGTCAGAAAGGAAAGAGGAGAAGCACAAGAATGTGTGTCAGAATGCAATGGAGATAAGCAGGTTGACAGATAGTTTCTTAAAATTCACAAATTTGTTCTTTTTCTAATTGATAGAGCAAAACTGTCTAATGTCAAAATATGAAGATGAGTCTACTCTATATTTATGGTATAATCAAAAAAACATGAGTGAGGGAGAGAGGGCAGAACTGAGTTCAAGTCTAGATGCTGCCAGCTATGTGAAGGAAAGCTCTTTAGGGTTTGTTTCCTCATTAGCAAAATAAGAGGATTGGATTAGATAACCCCTTATGACTTCCAGCTCTCATGGTCTTCAATTCTAAGATACTAAGTTTCAGAATAGAATTGGAGCAACCAT
The DNA here is from genome assembly GCF_016433145.1 of Gracilinanus agilis. Classification (NCBI taxonomy): domain Eukaryota; kingdom Metazoa; phylum Chordata; class Mammalia; order Didelphimorphia; family Didelphidae; genus Gracilinanus; species Gracilinanus agilis. Next base: position 217,931,015 of record NC_058130.1, read on the forward strand.
CCAGTTTAAAGTAAATAAAAAGGAACCTAAAGCAAATAGTTCTTATGTGGAAACTAAAGTTTTTTTGTATTTTTCCGGAGGCCCAAAGCCCTCTTCCAAAACCTATATGTCTGATTACAACCATAAGCATTTCTATTTTCTTGACAGCAGAACTTAATACCAAAATGCTTTCAAATTAGATTGTAGAAGTGTTCCTTTGGAAGTTGCCTCTGTTTTCCATAAAACTGTTAATCTTAAAACATTTCTACAAAGCCAGTTAAATTTTTATTTAACACTCACTCTCTCTGTCTCTGTCTCTCTCCCAATCTGGTTATCTATTATGTAACAAAGCTGACTGCCAAAACAAATGAGCACATGGGGGCAACTGGGTGGCTCAGTGGATTGAGAGCCAGGCCTGGAAATGGGAGGCCCTGGGTTCAAATGTGACCTCAGACACTTCCTAGCTGTGTGACCCTGGGCAAGTCACTTAATCTCCATTGCCTAGCCCTTCCAACTCTTTTGCTTTGGACCCAATAAACAGTATTGATTTCATGACAGAAAGTAAGGATGTTAAAAAATAAACAAAAGCATAAAGGCATTTCCCTGTCCTTAAGACTATAGTTTTCCAGAAAAAAAATTTATTAAACTGGGATTCAGTTTGAGAAACTGTATTTAGAAGAGGCAGATGACATAGCAGAGGACACTTTTGGCATGAGGAAAGCCTAGGTTCAAGTCCTGTATCTAAGAAATAATCAACTCTATAAAAAGCCCATGGCAACTCTCTAAATTACTGACAGTCAAATTTCATAGATTTATGTGAAAGATTTAACAATTATGTTATTTTAATTGTGCTATAACTCAGTAGATGTAGAGGTAGTGTCCATACAGAAAAATAATAACAAACTGCATTTAAAAAATTAATTTTTTGTAGACAGCTACAAAGCCAGTAGGACTGGTTTAAATTAAGTTCTGCTATGTGCAAAGGGCACTAAAAGACTGTCTGTCCTTAGATCCAGCCATACCACTGCTGGGGTTATACCCCAAAGAGATCATAAGGAAAAAGACTTGTACAAAAACATTTATAGCCGCGCTCTTTGTAGTGGCAAAAAACTAGAAAACGAGGGTATGCCCTTCAATTGGGGAATGGCTGAACAAATTGTAGTATATGCTGGTGATGGAATACTATTGTGCTCAAAGGAATAATGAACTGGAGGAATTCCATGTGAACTGGAAAGACGTCCAGGAATTGATGCAGAGTGAAAGGAGCAGAACCAGGAGAACATTATACACAGAGATGGATACAGTGTGGTACAATCGAACATAATGGACTTCTATATTAGCAGCAATGCAAGGATCCAAAGCAAGGCTGAGGGACTTATGAGAAAGAAAACTAGCCACATTCAGAGGAAGAACTATGGGAGTAGAAGAAAAACAACTGCTTGAACATATGGGTTGATGTGGATATGTTTAGGGATGTAGACACTAAACAACTACCCCAGTGCAACTATCAATAATATGGAAATAGGTCTTGATCAATGACACGTGTAAAACCCATTGGAAATACATGTCGGCTATAGGGGGGAAGGGGAAAGAAAGAACATGAATCATGTAACTATGGAAAAGCTCCCCTACAAAATTAAATAAATAAAGTTCTGCTTATGAAATGTACAGGATGTGTAGCCATGAGCAAGTCTTTTATGGCTGTCAGCACTCTAGCCCCAGGGTGTCAAACTCAAATCTTGCATGCCATGTACTGACTTAGAAAACAACATTATCTATGTTTTACTTGATGTTTACTTTGTCAAACATTTCCCAATTACATTTTAATCAGGTTTGGCTACACTTACAAGTTTTGCTTGGACGGTTTTCCAGTAAAGGATTTGCCACCTCTGCACTAGCCAAATCTCTAGTTTCACTTGCAAATAGTAGAGGGAGTTTCCTCATTAGAGGGTTCCATATATCAATGGCATAGGTCCAATCCTTATCCCTTTAATATACTTTATAAATATAATACTAACATAATATTTAGACATTAAAGTAACTAATCACTTGTGTTACTATAATACCTCCAATGAGAAATTAAATCTATCACACGATTCTGTATATATCTTATTGACATGCAACATATCCATATTTTCCAGAGAGCTACAAACCATAGCACATACTTATGGCTCAGTAAATGCTAGTGTGGAAGAAAAGATTCACTTAAAGAAATTATTTATATTTATGTATATACATAGCTATGTATATGTGTATTTATTTATCTATTTACTTGGGGAAAGCGAATGCATTTTGAAAGAACACATTAGAGAACACATTAGAGATTTTCCATAATCTATTGTCATCACACAAATTCTGAAATTCATAAATCCAAAAGGCAAGTGATGGCAAAGACTTTTAAGTTATGAAGGAAAAATACACCCCAAAATTTATTTTTAATGACTCCTAACCCCTTGTAGAGAGGACTGACAAAGCTAATTAAGGTGATGACTTTATTTATAATTAAAATAACATACATCTTAATGTTACTTTTAGGGAAAAAAAGTTAAATATTAACTATGTCCAAAAAATCCATATGTACATAATTAAATATCTTAAAGTAAAATAACGAAAACTAATTTGGGAGCCATTAAGCAAAACACTGTTCACCCAGGAGCTTAACTTTTATCCTCCTCTGTCATATATACTTAATTTACTTAACTGACTTTAAATGGAATTGCTGAAATATAAATTTACTATTCAGTTATCCTTTTTATTATTCAAGGTCTACTTTACTCATTTTTATATTGGAGATAGATAGATAATAGATATAGAGAGCCTTATCTATTATCTTGGCAAATGTGTATGGTCACATTCTCACACAGTGAACCAAGTGTAGATGGATGATCTGGGGGTATTATCAGTAATAATTTTAATTTGATATTGCTGTCCTTATATTATTTTTAAATAGCTGGGCTGAAATAGAAAATCAGTCTCCTGAAATTACTTTAGTCACTCTTGCTTTCTTATTTTACTGTCAAAGAAGTAGAAGCAATTGATGATTATATGCAGGGATTTCAAGGTTAACAAACAAGAATTAGTTTTTATTTAAATTCTGTTTCTGCATTACCCCCCAGAAAAAGAGTTAGATGATACTTTGACTCTAAATCCAGGTTGAGTTTTTTTTACCTTAAAAACGAAGTTGTAAGAGGCATCTTTTTTCCAGAATAAGCCTATTTCATCCATATTAATATTCTGCTGATCAATATATCCACCTTCTTCAATTACTTTCATCAGAATATTAGGGTATTTAGTTGCTACATCCACACCAGTTTTCATTGGCCCCTTCTTCAGTAATTTTAATATAATGCAAATGAACTTGATTTTTAAAGTGAACCAGTCAATTCAAGCAATAAAAATTTCTCTACTATCTACTTTATTTCCTCTTTCTTCATTGTCTTAAATAAACTTGATGCCTTTGTCTGAATGGCTGCTCTACTAAAAGGAATGATTATTTTAGTGAAAGCTTCAATCCTTACAGCTAAAAGAGGCTCCATATTCCCATCACTGTAACACTTGTATAACTAGTAGTTTGCAAACCATAAAAAGATGATGCAACTTTTTTTTTTTAAATCTGCTTGTGGGTTTTATAATATGCTATCCCTTAGATTCCAACATACTAACATCTTATCTTGTTTTAGAATTACTAGGACCTGACCGGACCAGGCTGTTCAGTTACGTCGATTTTTGTCCTAATATAATAGCAAGCATCTTCTTTTTTGCACTGGCAATATTCCATTAAAGTTTTCTTCCCTTTATCCATTTTAAGGTCTTGTTTCCAAAATGTTAATGCAACTTTTGATATTATTAGTATGGTGATATCAAACTCAAATAGAAATAGATCCTTGCAGGCTAAATTATTCCTGCAGAAAACCACAACTTAACATGATCAATGTGATGTTATATTTTTATTTATTTTGTTAAATGTTTCCCAATTATCCTCTTCCCCACCCAAACCTTATCTTCCATCTTAGAATCAATGTAAGGGCTAGGCAATGCAAATTTAGTGACCTGCCCAGGGTCACACACCTAGGAAGTATCTGAGATCACATTTGAACCTAGGACCACCTGTCTCCAGGCCTAGTTCTCAAACCAAAAAGCCACCTAACTATCTGTCCTCTCCCCCCACATAACTCCCCAAATTACATTTTAATCTAGTTCTGCCAGGAGTTTTACAGGACCCCTACAGAGGCCTGAAGCCTTCTGGTATAGTACACAGAAGTATATTACACCTACATAAAACAGGCAAATACAGACCAATGATATAGCAATGTGTTCAAAACTTTCAAATAGCTCACATGTATTTCATTAACTGAATTTTGGAGTGCATTAAAATGTGTCCTGGTATCATTTTATAATTCATACTATATTGAATTTTTTCATTATTCAAAACTTCATTAATCACAACCTATCTGCCTAACTACAGTTTCATTAGAAAAAGAATGCTAAATAACAATGGCTAGGTTTAAGAAAGATTTCATATATGCGATGACTCTAGTCTAGTGGTTCCCAAACTTTTTTGGCCTACTGCCCCCTTTCTAAAAAAAATATTACTTAGGCCCCTGGAAATTAATTTTTTTAAATTTCAATAGCAATTAATAGGAAAGATAAATGCACCCGTGGCCATTACCGCCCCCCTGGATGACTGCAGCACCCACCAGGGGGTGGTGGTGCCCACTTTGGGAATCACTGCTCTAGAGCTATACTAAAAAGGAAGCTAAGGAACGCAGAACACCTGTGAAAAAGTGTGAAAGCTGGAGATGGAATATCATGCATGGAAAATAGATGAGAGGTCAGTTTGACTGAAAGAGAGAACATGGGAAGTAGGGAATAACATGAAATAAACCTGGAAAGATAGGTGAGGAATAGATTATGGAAGTTTTTATGAGAATTCTGGGTTTTATTCTAGAAACATTAGCAAGTCATTGACAATTTGTGAGTAGAAGAGCGGCATGATTAGATCTGTGTTTTAGGATTTGGTAGCTATGTAGAGAAGATGGATTAGACAAGGGAAAGGCAAGAAAGAGAGACATCAATTAGAAATGTATCAAAATAGTCCAAGGAGGAATGGTAACAGTTCAACTAGGACAGAGGCTCATATCTGACATTTTCTGTTAGGATAACAACTGATTATTAGGATATTCATAAAATAATGGATAACAAATGTTTTGACAATAAGCTACTCTAAACCTGACCTTCTTAGAGGAATAGAAAAACCATTATTTCAAAACTCAAATGAATCAGACATCTGCTTTATTGGGACACTCTCTCTAACCAAAAAGATTGCAATTCATTTACATCTGTCCATCTTCCTATAAATTCACCACAGAAGGTCCAGGGTCAAGTGCACTAAAAAGGCTGATAGTCTTTACTTTCTTTTGACATCCCAAGGTACCAAGGGAGCCCTAAGACTGTCTACCATAACCACATGATTACTCTATTTTCTCTTCCTAGCATACAATTCCTTGATGTAATTTTTTACTCCCATTCTTTGAGGTGCCTCACTGGTTATATGTTACAGCCTTTTCATTTTCTTGTTGTCAGGTAGCATTACCAGTTGAAATGCTGGTTTAAAAGAGATGAGTTTTGCTTTCACAGGAAATTAGGTGTCTTTAAACAGGTTCTATAAATTCCTTAAAAAATCTAGCCCACTTTCTCCTTCTTGTTCAAATCTGAGTCTAACCTGGAGTCACAATTGGTATTGCCTATCCCAAGCAAAGTCTTTAAAAGATGTTGTAGATTTTAAAATTAACATTCAATGCCTCCAAAGTATGATATTTATAAGAATTTATTAATATTAAATTAGAGAGCTAGAGAACCAGGGAACCTTTCCCACTCACCTCACATGGAAGAGAGAGATGCTAGGGCCACAAGGACCAGTCACTACACAATTCACGTGCAAGAAAGGGGGCATGGCAGAGCAAACCAAAATGATATACAGACCGGTAACCATGCACGTAAACAGAAAGGAAAAGGAATTGTAGGTAATGCAAAAAGGTAGTTTGGGTAATGTAGTTTCAGGGGTTCAAGATTTTCCAACTATACAATGTCTGCCCAAATGCATATTGTAATCTAGGCAGTAGGCACTCATCATCTTCACGAAGTGCTAGTCCAGTACCTTAAACACTGTATAAATGTGACTGTGAGCTCTTGGAAGCTGTGGCAGTTCACTGAAGCATAAGCTCTGGCATGCTCCATCATGGCTGAAAGGCTTTGGGCATGGCCCAAGAAAAAGATGAGATTTGTTTTCCAAAGACCAACCTAGCTAAGAGAGGAGAAATTCATCGCCAAGATGCTGACCATTTAATAATAAACTGTTTGCCAATGGTAACCCATGGAACAAAGAAAATGCAAAATAGCACCTAGTTCTATGGAGCTCCCTGATATTTCTCTAAGAGCAGTGTCAGAGTGGCTCAGATGGGCAGAGTGCTCATCTTCAGAATATCTAAAAACTTATTTTGACTGTTGGTATTCTAAATGTCCAATAGCCAATGAGTGGATATATTGCTAGAAGAGATGAATCAAATCAATCTAGACATTCCTACTAGGAATAAAAGAAATTGTAGCTAAGTGGGAGTATGTTTCAGAAGCATTTCTTAGAGAATTAAAGGAAAAAAGTTGATAGTATGGGTTTAATCATAAATGCAAAAACATCATTTCATGGCACATTTGACCATTATTTATTGTAGTTCCAGTAATTATTTTGCTGTTCCTGTGCCAGCATCAGTTGCTGAGGTAGAAGAGATAGAGAAATTCTACAAATAACTTGTTAAGACCCTCCAAATTATTTCAACATGCACTTTGATATTTTGTGTCTTCAATGTAAAAGTAGAAAAAAAGAAGGATGAGGAGAAAATATGTGAGAAAGCATGATTCAGGAAGAAGGACTGATAGAACTGATAAGTCAAAACTCTTTCGATCACATAGAAGTTTTATGTTTTAATATCCTAATTTCATAATATCCCTAAACATCATCTTTTGAGAAAGGAATTGGTAGGTGCTAGACATCACAAAAACCAAACTAGATTTTATTTGAACAGACCTGACAAAGAATTTTTATTGATGCAAGATTTAGTCCCGAATCAGCTGTTTTTGTGCAGCGAGACACTATCAACTTATCAGAGCTAAGGTCAGAATCAGTAAAAATCGAGAAGAATAATGAAAAAAAGAAATGACATAAATGAAATACCATAATACTAAACCATTTAAACAATTAATTGGCTATCAAAATGGGAAATGGACAACAGAAATGACACTGAATCTAATTATAATTTTATACTGAAATTCAACCAATGTAAAGTAATTGCTACACTAAAGATACAAAAAAAGTCCAGAAATACACTGGTCAACAAACTATTGGACACCATTGCAATTGATTGAGAGGACTTCCAAAAACAACCTTAGATTAGAAACTCATTTATTAACATCTTGCTGAGGAGAATGATAGAAGATAAGGAGCAGAATCATCTCATAAGAAGAAATGAAGCAATAGAAGAGAAAACAAGTTTTAGGAAAGAGTAGCAAGATAGTCAGCTAAGCAAAGTCATCCCAAACACAGTTAAAAGTCTAATAAATGGAAGAAAAATGAACAAAATTTATAAAAATGTTTATAACAAAACTTTTTCTTCTTTGAGAATGAAGTGGAACCACCACACTTGGGATGCTAACACCACAATTCCTGATGTATCACAGGGAAGGTAGAAATGGCACTAAAGAGAACAAAGATGAGGAAAGCAGCTGGACTGGACCAAGGATTATACATAAAGGAACTCTATGCTAGGGACAATACAATGTTATGGTCACTGAGGGATCAATATACAAAGGTAGCTAAAAGAAGGGAAAATATCATAGGAATGGAGGAAAAAAACCTTACTAATATAGGAAAAAACTGACAGAGAATATTAGCAACTACCAAACTAGATACATTCCCTATCTACACAAAATCTTTATGAATAGTTATCTAAACATGAATTGAAGGAATCTTCCCTGAGAGTATTGGTAGAGAACAAGCATGCCTTCCCAAGTAATATTTAATAATGGACCACAATTTTGATATCTCATAAATGAATAAAAGATGTAGAGAATATAAGATGCCATTGTGCTTATGGCTTGATTGTGGGGTAAAAGGGATTTGTTGTTGCAGTGGGAAACTGCCCGACAAGCTAGTCTTTGACAAGGTGTCTCCTCATTCATATTTCAAAATGATTCAAAATTCCTTGAAAGATACATTAATAAAATTAACTCTATTCAACAGTCTTCTGATAATAAACATTAGGAGAGTCATGAAAAAGGGAATTGTATTCTTGCTAAAGATGTTCACTGCTTTGATAGGGAGGAGGTAATAAAGAGTTTAAGTTTGCAGTGGATTCCCTGGTGCATGGTGAGGTACTCTAGAGGTTCCTCTTGGTGGATGTGGATGACACTGCTGATTATACCAAGAAGAATCTCCTCAAAGTGATTTATAATCCACACAGGAAAGACAAGATAAAAGAACTATGTCCATTTTCAGATCCTAAACGTCTGAAAACTCAAGTTTCATGTTTTAAGCCTTGGAGATAATACTGTAACGATCACTAAACAGGTCTAGAAATGAAAAGGAAGCAGCATGAACCAGGCTCTATTAGATCAGGTTCCCTTTGTCACACAAAGTCAGAGAAAAAGTACTCATAGGTAGGACACATGAGCGGGTAGTAAGAATGCCCTTGTACTAAATTTATAGAAGTGAGCAAAGTTTCTATTAATAATCCCACAGGTATTAAGCACTAAGAGCAATCAGTGGTAAAATGTGTGCAACCACAGGAAAAAGACTGTGATAAACTGTTTCTCTGAGCTCTATAATCCAGTAAAATACAAACTATGTACTGCTGCTTCTCTTTTATCAAACCTCAAATCTTCTTCCTAACCCCTCAAATAAATGGGAGATATAGGCTTTTTAAGGCAAATAAGGAGAAAGGAATAGGCATTTATAGAACACCTATTATATGCCAAGCACCAGGCTAAGCCCTTTTAAAGAAATATCATTTGATCCTCACAACACTTCTGCAAGTCGGATGCTATTATTATTATCTTTTATAATTGAGGAAGCTGAGGCAAACAGAGATTAAATAATTTTTCTGGGTCACACTATCAATTGTCTTTGACTGGATTTGAATGCAAGTCTTCTCTAGGCCCAGTGTTCTGTCCACTGAGCCACCAAACCCATCTTATAACTAAAATGTGAATGATATTATAAATGGGAAACAAATATGATACAAAAAACAAATGATATAAATAAATAAATAGAAGTTGTATGTGTATATATGTATGTATATATGCATGCACAGACATATATTTATATGTATGTATAGCTGTAGATATAGAGATACACACCCATATTTATGACTAAGGAAATCAAACTGGTGAATCTAGCTAAGCAGTCCAAATTAATTTTTTAAAATCGATATCTCTTCTATGATACATGCAATAAATGTTGCCCAAACTACAGTACTTATTTTTTAATTGTAACACAACTGTAATTTTTAAGCTTTATGGATTAATAAATAACAAAGTTTGAAATGTTTTAATTATTTCTACTTTAACCAATATTAGTATACAAAAAAGATATCAGAAACAGAAATTGGATATACACATTAAAACAACTCACTGTTTTTCAGCATAAGGTCTACTAAAAACAATTAAGAACCCATAGATACTACTTTCAGACAATAGTCTTAAAACTCTAATAACAATTACTACCACCACTAAATTCATGTTTATATAATACTTTAAGGTTTATAAAGTACTTTGTATAATCCAAGCCTCCAAAGAGCCCTACGAAATAAACAGTAAAAGCATTCTCAATCCTCCCATTTTACAAATGAAACTAAGGCTCAGGTCACACAGCTAGTAAATGATAAAGCTAGAATTTAACTCTAGTTCTCATGGGGACTCCAAGTCCGTACTATTCCTACTATATCAATATTCCTCTGAAAAATAATATATTAAAGATAGGGATTAGTTGCCACAAAGCTTCATGATTCATAAGACTGTGTTGAAACCTTTTATCAAGCTAATTCACTACTCTCCTAAGAACAGCTAAATGTTTAAAAAATAAAATAAAGGTATACTTTGTAAAATGACGTCCAAATGCAACATTTTAAATGGCAATTGACAAAGTGCATTTTGGTCACCAACACCATTACAAAAAAAAAGTCTGATCTTAACCAGACACCTGTCCAAAATTTGAAAGCTAAAATGGTAACAGATTCATAATAAGACTACTTGATTTCACTCATTTTATTTCTTAGAATGTTCCATTTCCCAAACAGTAAATTCAAAATAAAGTTGTTGACACACAACAAGGTTTTCCAAAGGCAAATAATTAATGAATATTTTTCAAAAAATCAGTATCTAATTTTACATCATATTTGTTTTTTAAATGTTCCAATTTAGAAGGGCAAGAACGGTTTGGGATATGCTTTTACAGGGGCCTACATAAGATCTGCTATGTGCCAGGAACTGTGCTAAGTGCTTTATAAATTCTCACTTGATCTTCAATTGATTCTCACAACTACTCTGGGAGGCAAGTGCTATTATGATATCCATTTTATACCTAAAAAAATGAGGCAAACAAGTTAAGTGATTTACCCATGGTCACATGGCTAGGAATTATCTGAGGCCAGATTTGAACTAGGTTTTTCTAACTCCAGGCCAAGTTACTCTCCAACTGCACCACCAATCACAAAAACTTTCCAAGTATTTGTTGCTGTTGTTTTTTTAATTTAAGTCTACCTCAACTCAAATAACTGGCAAGCTTATAATGAACACTTTCTGATCTTTTACTATCAAAACAACAGAGAAAAGGCAAAGTTTCTTCACTCCTTATTTACCAAAATAACAATCTATATCTAAGAATCAAAAGTCTCACAAAGATACCAATGAATAAATTCAATACGATCTAATTTCATTGGCTTTCTAAAATACACAATGCTGGAAATTTTAACCTATAAAATGAACAGAAAGCAGATTAGTATAGCAAGGAAAACACCTAACTGATCAAAATATTGTTCAAAGCTATAGGATTAAACAGTATAAAAATAAGACTAATAGTAATAAGCAGCATATAAAATGTTGCTTTACGACAGAACCCCAAACCGCCCACCTTTCTTGAATTTTAAAGAGAAAACAGTGACTTCTCTTCAAAACTCTGGATGTTGAAGTGTTAAAGAGTTTTTTCCTTTATCTTACCTGAAGAAGGGGAGTATGAACATGGGAAACCACATGGGGAAGTCTTCGCCATTCTCGAATGGCCAGACTACTAGCCATCTCCACAAGACGTTCAATAAAGTTGAGCTGCTGTTCTTCAGGGTGGCAAATTGCTAAGTATCCTCGATACATATTGACTTTCCATGCCATCTCTTTTGGGCAACTAAGTTCCACCTAATGGGGGAAAAAAGTTAAGAATATTTTTCTTCATATTACTGTTGAGGAAACTAGAAATTACCTTGCCCACTTAGTAAATAAAAGCAACAAATGGTATGAATGATACAAAGGAAAAGTAAAGAATTCCATTTCTCAGGGATAATAGTGAGATCATGATGTGCATTTTAAATGGATTATGAAATATTTTATTAAAAAATTTAAACTCATAAGAATATGTTCTCAGAAATAAAAGTGTAATATCTGATTTAGAAAATGCAAATAAAAACGTAAAATAACATTGGCATATCCTACACAGTGCTATAACAAACACTTTTACATGAAGTCTGCCAGTAACTGAAACTGCTTAAAATTTTAGTCTTATCTCTTTAGTCTAATATAAAAATGTCTCATTACTAAAAAGATTTAATTTTGACTGAAACTAAAACATATGTGCAATTACTGGTAATTGGTAATTCTCAGATAATAAAAAATTACAATTAATGCTTGTCAGAAATAACAAAACAAAATCAACACTTAGGCAGGAAAAAAAAATCCATTCTCTATTTCAAAATTTAGGAGTACCGTTTACATGCTGTGTTTTTTATGAGGAAAAAAGGTTCTCAGAGTCTATGAACTTAAACTTTTTTTAATGATAATATTTATACATAATTGGTTTCCTTTATGGTCCAATGTATTTTACTTTTATGTATTCAGAAACATTTTTGTGAGGAGTCCACTGGCTTTACCAGACTACCAGAGGGGTCCTTCACATGGAAACAGTTTAGAACCTCCTACATTAGCCTTGAGAACAGAAGTTGTTTTTGCTTGTCTTTTGGTGCTGTCTTCGTTTCCACACTGTCGTTTATCTGCCCGAGTTCATGCCAAAGTTCAGGACCTAGTCTCATTATCCAACTCTCTGCTCATTACCTTATAAGTGTTTTAGATATTAATCTTAAGGTATATCAAACATAAATGCAATGTTAAATATCAGAATATCTTCTTTAAGCCAAAAACCTCTACTTGACACAAACAAGTTTCTTTTCATATAATTCATTCCAAATAGATCGATAAAGCCTTATTATAATGGGCCAATTGTTGGTATGCAAAAACAGCCATATTACAGAAATGTTCATGTCATAATGATATTCCTTAAGTAGGGTAAAAAGATTGGATTATGTTTAACAATTAATTTAATAATATTTGTAAAGGGGGCAGCTAGTTATCTGGCTTAGTGGATAGAGAACCAGGTCTGGAGACTGGAGGTCCTTGATTCAAATGTGACCACAAACACGTACTAGATGTGTGACCCTTAACACCAATAACCCCAATTGCTAGGAAGCCCTTACCAGTCTTCTGCCCTGGAACCAATACTTAGTATCAATTCTAAGGTAGAAAGTCAGGATTTAAAAAGAGGGAGAAGCATTTGTATAGACAGATAACCAAAAAACTAAGGAACTCAAAAGAGCCAATGATCATTTATTATTCCAGAAGACTCTTGATGAAAAAAGCTAACCACTTCCTGCCAGAGAGGTGATGAACTCAAAAGACATGCACACATTTTTACATGATGAAACATATTACCTAACTTCTTGGGAGAAAGACTCCTATAGATTGAAGCATTGTTGGGGTGGGTGGGGGGTGGGGGATGAATCAAGAAATTTGTTTTGTTTAACTACACATATTTGTCCTGAGGATTTGGGGGTAGGGGGGTAGGGAGAGACAAGAACAATTTTCATAAATCTAACAAAATGGGGTGACTCTAAATTAAGAAGAGGTTAGGGATTTGTTTGTTTTGGGGGGCAATAATAAGTGCTATTTTTGGACACATTATATTTGAAATGTAAACAGAACATCTAGTTCTACATGACCAACCAGGAAAGGGTGACACAAAATCTCAAGAAAAAGACCTGAGGCTACATAGATCTAGGAATCATAAAAAATCTAGAAAACATAAGATGGATAATTTTGTTTACATTTGTACAAGTGTACCTATGTAGTCAAGATTAGTCAATGAACTTGTTTGCCTTGGTTTCCTCAGCTGCAAAATGGAGATAACAGCGCCTAACCCATGGGGCTTATCCTGAGAATCAAGTGAGATAATACTTATAAAGCTCTTAGCACAGTTCCTGGCACAAGTTCCCTCCCTCCCTCTAGCTCTGCCTAGAACTACAACTGACAATTTAAATTTAAAAACGACTAAACCTGAACTTCCTTCTGATATCATTTCTTTTTCAGTAGTACCACTATAACTTGAGTCTTTAATTTTTAATATCTTGATTTTTATCTTCAATTCTTTCCTTTTATAGAAACTACCAAGTTCTATAGAGGCTCCATAATATCTTTTTAATTTTTAAAATATTTTATTACATTTGAATTCCAAGCTGTTTCCCTTCCTCTCTCCCAAAACTGCATCAGAGAAGGCCAACATTTGGCACAAGTATATATGTGAAACTATACAATATATAGTCTTCTTTCTTCGGAGGTGGATAGCATCTTCCTTCTTAAGTTTTTGTAATTGATTTGAATATACATGTTACTCATAATAGTTTAGCCATTCACATTTACTCTTCAGGTAATACAATGTCCTCTAAGTTCTGTTTGCTTCACTCCATATTATTTTATTCAAGTCTTTCCATGGTTTTCTATAACCAATTTGCTCATCATTTCTTACAGGACAGCAGTATTCCATTACAATCATATACCATAATTTACTCAGCCAATTGATGGGCGCCCCCTTAAATTGGTAATTCTTTGTCACCACAAAAAAGAGCTACTATGAATATTTTAGAACATATATTTTCCTTTTCCCCTAATCATCAGGTTGGTATCATTGAGTAAAAAAGTACAATTTTATAATTCTTTGGATATAATTCCAGATTGCTCTCCAAAATATTTAGATCAGTTCATTATTCCATCAACAGTGTATTTAATGTCCCCATTTCCCCACATCCCTTCCAGCATTTGTCATTTTCCCTTCTATCATTTTAGTCTATCAGAGGATGGATTTTTATGTTTACATTTAAAAATTTGTTTACATATAAAAAATGCTAATAGTTTATGTGGGTTTATTTTATACCCTGTTAGTTAAATTGTTTCAACAAACTTTTTGGTGGAATTGCTAAGATTTTTCTAAGTATATCATCATATCATCTGCAAAAAGATAGTTTCATTACCTCATTTCACAATCAGATTCTTTCAATTCATTTTTCTTCTTTATTACCATTAATAGCTTTTTAAAATGGTGATAATGGGTATTCTGTTTTGTTCTTGATTTTACTGGGAAGGCTTCTAGCTTATATCCCCATAAACAAATATGCTTAGTGATAGTTTTAAGTAGATGCTCCATATCATTTTAAGGAAAAATCCATTTATACCAATGCTTTCCAATGATTTTTTGTTGTTTGTTTTACCTTACATCTTAGAAACAATACTATGTATTGGTTCTGAGGCAAAAGAGCAGTAAGGGCAAGGCAATAGGGGTTAAGTGACTTGCCCAAGGCCATACAGCAAGGAAGTATCTGAAGTCAGATTTGACCCAGTCTCTAGGCTTGATTCTCAAAATCTACTGTGCCACCTACATGCCCCTCCAGCATTTAATAGGAATGAGAGTTGTATTTTGTCAAAAGCTTTTTCAGCATCTATTTATATAATCTTGACTTTTTTTGTTACTTTTATTATTCATATAATTATGTTAATAGCTTTCCTTATATTGAACCAGTCGCAACATATAATCTTTGTAATATTTTGTTCTAGTCACCCAGAACTAGTATCAATTATTCATTATGAAATTGAGCTATAACCTTTTCTTTCTCTAATTTTGGTCTTCAAAGTTTAGGTATGAGCAACATATGTTTCATAAAAGGAATTTTGAAGGTCTCCTTCTTTTGCCTATTATTCTAAATAACTTATTTAAGATGGGAATTTAATTGATCTCTTAATGTTAGGTAGAATTCACTTGTAAATCCATTCGGTTGTGATACTTTTCTTCTTAGGAAGCTCATTTATGGCCTGTTCAATATCTTTTTCTAAAATGGTTTTACACTTTATATTCTATTTCCTCTTTTGTTAACATAGGCAGTGTGTTTTTATAAATATTCTTCATTTCACTTAAATTATTAATTTGCTCTAATTTCATCTTCAGTGGTGGTATACTTACTGATTTCATTTTTTATACTAGGGATATGGTTTTCTTCTTTTAAATCATAGCAACCAATGGTTTGTCAATTTTATTAGTTTTTCCATAAAATCAACTCCTGGTTTTATTTATTCAATGGTTTCTTTACATTTAATTTAGTGTTTAATTGGAGATTTTTAATTTGTTCTTTTTCTAGTTTTTAAAATTGTATACCCAATTCACTGATGTAAGAATTTAAAAATATAAATTCTCCTGACTATTCCATTTGCTGTAATTCATAAGTTTTGATATGCTTTCATTATTATCAAGCTTTTTGATAAAATTGCTTCTATGAATTGTTCTTTGAACTAGTTTTTTAACATTAGCCATAACCTTATTTAGTCTCCAAGTAATTTTTAGTCTGTTTCTAAGTTCCTTTAACAAATGTAATTTTTATTGCATTATGATCTAAAAGGATACATTTCATATTTCTGCTTTTCTGCAGTTAACAATAATTTTATGATTGATTTTTTTAAGTAGTGTTGAGAAAAAATTATATTCTTTCCTATTATCATTCAATTCTTTCCAAATGTCTATCATATCAAGCTTATTTAAGATTCTATTCATCAACCTGATATCTATTTTTTTGGTTTTTATTTTTTAGTTAGATTTATCTAGTTCTGAGAGGGGAAGATTGAAATACACACACACACACACACACACACACACACACACACACACACACACACACTTTTATAACTTTATTATCTATTTCCACCTGTAATTCATTTACCTTTTCCTTTAAAATCTTCATGCTATATATAGAAGCATTTGGTTCATATGTTTAGTATTGCTATTACTTCATTAACCATCCCTTTTTATCTTTTTTTTATTTTTACATTACTTTCTGTCTTAGAATCAATACAGTTTCAAAGTTTCAAGGCAAAAGAATGGTAAGGGCTAGGAAATTGGGGCTAAATGACTTGTGTAAAAACAATTTTTGACATTCATTTATTTTAAATTTCGAGATCTAAATTCTCTTCTTCCTTCCTCCCTCCCTCTCTCTGATACTGACCCCTCCCTGAGACAGTAAGTAATCTGATATAGATTTTATATGTGAAATCATGTAAAATATTTTCCATATTAGTTACTTCATGGAAGAAATCTCAAACATACAAACAAAAAGAATTAACATGAAATATCATATGTTTCAGTCTGCATCCAGACTCCTGTCGATTCTTTTAGAGGGCAAATAACATTGCCTTGGATCACTATATTGATGAAAATAATTAGATCATTTATATTTGTTCATCAAAAAAATATTGCTGTCACTGTATACAATTGTTCTCCTGGTTCTGCTCAATTCAGTCTACATCAATTCATGGTAAGTCTTCCCAGATTTTTTTTAAACCATCCTGCTCATCATTCCTTATAGTACAAAACTATTCCACAATAATCACATACAACTTGTTCAGGGATTCCCAGGTACATTTTGGAAAAATCTTTTAACTTCCAATTCCTTGCTCCCACAAAAAAAAGCTGCAATAAATATTTTTGTACAAATAGGTCCTTTTCCCTTTTTTTTTAATCCCTTTGGGATACTGACCAACTAAAGGTATTGCTGGATCAAAGGGTATGCACAATTTTAGTCATTTGGGCATAGTTCCAAATTGCTCTCGAAAAAGGTTAGATCAGATCACAACTGCACCCAATAGTGTTTTAGTGTTCCAGTTTTCTTATATCTCCTCCAACATTTATCATTTTCCTTTTCGTTGTATCAGCCAATGTCATAGGTGTGATGTGGTACCTCAAGTTTTTTTAATTTGTATTTTGCTAATCAATAGTGATTTAGTTTTTCATATAACTCTAGATGGCTTCAACTTCTTAATCTGAAAACTACTTGTTCTTATCATTTGACCATTTATCAATTGGAGAGTGATGTACATTTTTATAAATTTTACTTAGTTCTCTATAAATTTAAGAAAATAAAACCATTATCAGAGATACTTGCTGTATATTTCTCAATTTTCTGCTTTCTTTCTAATCTTGCACTGGTTTTGCTTGTGCAAAAACTTTTAATATAATCAAAACTATTCATTTTACATCCTATAGTACTTTCTATCTCTTATTTGGCCAAAAATTCCTCCCTTACCCATAAATTTAATAGGCAATACTATTCCATGCATCCTTTAATTTGCTTATGGTATCCTTTTGTCTAATCATGTGCTCACATGGACCTACTCTAGGTATACAAAGTGAAATATTGGTCTATCTTCAGTCTCTGCCATAGTATTTTCCAATTTTCTCAACAGTTTTTGTCAAATGAGTTCTTGTCCCCAAATCTTGGATCTTTTGATTCATCTAACACTACACTACTAGGGTCATTTGTTACTATATATTTTGATCTTCCACTTTACTTCTTAGCCAATATCAGATTATTTTGATGATTACTGCTTTGTATTACAGTTTTAGACAGGGAAGTCACCTTCCTCCACATTTTTTTTTCCTGTTCCTTGATATTTTTGATCTTTTGTTCTTCCGCATTAATTTTATTGTATTTTTTCTAGTTCTATAAAATAGATTTTGGGACAATTTGATGATATGGCACTGAATAAGTAGACTGATTAATTTAGGTAAAATTGTCACTTTTATTATATTGGCTCAGTATCCCCATAAGCAATTATTTTTTCAGTTGTTTTTAATTGACTTTATTTTTATGAACCACACATTTTTCTAAGAATCCTTCCCTTATCCTATCTCCTAGCCCTCCTATTTCTCTGTCAGTTAAGAAGATTTTTATGTCCTTCTGGGTATGTTTAATATTCCCTGTTTAACCCAGTTCCAAAGAGAATAAGATTCCTACACTATACATTTTAAACTCTATCCTACTCTCCTCCTTAATAGTTATTCCATTTATGCCTCTTTTGTATGAAACAGTTGCTCATTTTACCCCTCTCTCCCCAATTTAATTACATTTCAATTTTCAATTTTTTAGAATTATCTCATCATAATCAACTACAAGCCTTCTATTTGTGTACATACTTTTGAACTACCCTAGTAATAATGTTCTCAAGAGTTATAAATATTATTTTTCTATGTAAGTAAACAATTTAACTTTATTAAATCCTTTATAATTAGTCTTTCATGTTTACCTTCTTATATGTCAAATTTTTTATTCAGTTTTGGTCTTCTCTAAAGAATATCTAAAACTCCTTTAGTTCATTAAAGATTGTTTTTTTCCTTTAAAAGATTACACTCATCTTTGCTGGGTAGGTTGTTATTGGTTACAGTATCGGCTCCTTTCCTCATCAGAATATTATATTCCATTCTCTTCAGTTCTTTAATGTAGAAGTTACTAAATCTTGTGTTGTCCTCTACAATATTTAAATTGTTTCTTGTTAAACTGTAATATTTTCTCCTTGTTCTGGGAGCTTTGAAACTTAGTTATAATATTCCTATGAGTTTTCACTTTGGGATCTCTTTCAGGTGGTGGCTGGTTGCTTTTTTTAATTTCTATTTCACCCTTTAATTATACAACTTCAGGGCAATTTTTCTTAATAATACTCTCTTACAATATAATGTCTAGGATCTTTGTGATCATAACTTTCAGGTAGTCCAACAATTCTTATATTATCTCTCTTGATCTGTTTTTCCAGGTCACAGAGGATTTTTCTAATAAGATATTTCACATTCTCTTCAATTTTCTCATTTCTTTTGATTTTGCTTTAATATGTCTTTAGTTTCCTCTTGTCCAATTCTAGTTTTTAAGCAGTTATATTCTTTGGTAACTTTTTGAATCTTTTTTCAATTAATTGACTTTTCATAACTTTCTTGCTTTTCTTTCATTATTCTTATTTCTTTTTCCAATTTTTCATCAGTCTCTCTAATGGATTTTTAAAAACCTCTTCTAAGAACCAGTGGAAATGTGCGTCGGCTACGGGGGCGGGGGGCAGAGAAGAGTGTAAGAACATGAATCATGTAACTATGGAAAAAATTTTTTTCTAAAAAATAAAAGTTAAAAAAAAAACCCTCTTCTAAAAAAATGGATTTGGCCACTTTACATTTTTCTCTGAAGCTTTTTACAAATAGTTCTTTAGTCTTCTCAATTTGAACCCTAATCTTTATCACCATAGGTGCTATCTATGGATTGGTTCTTTCTGGTTTTTCTTCTTTTTAAAATAGCCTATTTCTTGTCTATTAACTTTATGTTAGGTTTGGGCTCTCCTTACTTGGTGTAGGGGATTAGGGTCTCTGGCTTCAGTTTTTCCATGATGTTTTCTGAGTTCAGATGTGGTCATTGCTCCTGAAGTTAGTCTATAAGTGACGTCAAGTACTCCTCTCTGCTCCTAAGCTGTGAATAGGGCCCCTAGCACCACTACAATAATAAAAACACTCTTTCTCCCTATAATTCCTCGGGCAGCTACAAGCTTTAGCTCTCCCCTCTGCCCTGGAACTCAAACGAGGGACTCTGCTCAATTGACCATAACCAGCAGGGCTTCAGTCCCTCTGAAACCACACCCACCTATGTGTGCTCTCTTCTCCTTGTCTACAGCCACAGCCGGGGCCCCTGGCCAGTTACACGGCAGGGCCCCACAGCCAGAGCCAGCAGAAGGACCTCCACAATCTTCTCCTAATGAGCTGCCTAACCCATACACCAATCAGTGGAGTTAAAGCTCCCAAAGTTAAGGTAACAGCTAACACAGCCATCCCCAGAGTTTACTATTTTTTGACTCGGTGGTATCTGCACTTCAATTAGGCCATCACCATCCTGGGGAGAGCAGATGTTTCCTAAAGTCCTCCCAAGTTGTCTTAGGCAAGATGATTGCTTTCTCCTGATTTTTAATTATTTCTTCAACTCTAGAAGAACTCGCTTTGAGGAAATACTTTAACTTATTTATGAGGGAATTTGGGAAAGCCAGATAATTCACTGCTCTTTTCTTCCATCCTTCCACTCCATAATATCTCTTGTATCTACCTACTCTTCTCTGTTTACATAATCATCACTTTAGGTCAGGCTCTTCATTACCACCAATTTGGATTACTGCAATATCCTCCTAATAAGTTTTCCTTTCTTTATCCAAATTTTAGGTCATCCCTTACATGTTTGTCACTTCTCTGCTTTAAAATCTCCAGTGGTCTTTATCAATAAAAGTCCAAACTTCTTGGCTTGGCATTCAAAGCTCTCTCTGTTCTCTGGGGCCATTCTATTTACCTTCTCATACTATTCCCTGATATATGGATTATGCTGTGTATACTGAATATGTTCTGGTATCTTTATTCATATTGTTGTTATACCTTAAATATCTATCTTCCCTCCCTTTCATCTACTGAATACTTTAAAGTCCAGCTCAAATGCTTTAAAGGAGTGATTCTCAAAAGTATGGACATAAGATCCTTCTAGGTCCCTGGGATTTTTTTTTTTTTGGGGGGGGGGGGAATCCGTGAGGTCAAAACTATTTTCTTAAATAATATTTTATCTGTATGTTGAAAAACTCCTCCCTTTTCCAACTACATATCTGACAGAGGCCAGATTTTCTTAATATACATTTCAACTAAAATAACTCATGGTAGCAGACTGAATATAGAAGCAGATGAAAAGTCAGGTTTCTTGTATTAAGCCAGACATTAATTTGTAAAATTGTCAGTTCCTAATTTTTTTTTTGTGGAAAATAGAACTCTTTAAAATAAAAAATGTTATTTATATTAATTGGTCTATTATTGCTATTTAAATTTCTTTAAGTTTTTATCAGTTTTAATTGCATATATTATATATATATATATATATATATATTTTTTTTTTTACATAAACAAAAGCTCTTGGGGGGTGGGGTCAATAACTTTTAAGTAGGTAAATGATTCCTGAGACTAGAAAGTTGCTTCTTTAAAGCATTCCCTAAAACCTTTAGTCAATAATGATCCTTCTTCTCACTATGAGCCTCAGAAACAATCTTATGCACCTCTTTAATGCACTGATAGGGTACTATACTAACCATTAGGGGGATGTTAACCTTTCCTGTTTCATGGAACCCTTGGAAGGCTTGAAAAACCTACGGAATCCTTCTCAGAATAATTTTTGTTATTTACATTTACAACATAAGGAAATACCTACCTTCATTAGAGCTTGGTGAAAATAAAGATGTACATTTTTTCCCACCCAAGTTCTGGACCCTCTAAAGTCTATTCAGGAACACTGGTGGGGTGTCAGGGACTCTAGGTTAAGAACACTCACTTGTCCCTTTTCCCTCACCTCAACGCCAAATTGCCAAGTTCTATAGATTTTATTTTCACAAGATCTCACATTATCTGTCCCTCCTCCTATTTACTGACAACCTAGCTCAGGTCATTAAATCATGCCTGGGAAAGGGAGGAAGATGAAGCCAGAACTAAGATAATAGATTGAGTGAAAGGAAAGATCAAAATACTACAAAGTTTTTATATAGTAAAGAACAGATTAAGGAGACACAGGGCATGGGAAAGATGAAAGAAGAGGAGAAATGTGAATAAAAGAGAATTCCAGAGTTCAGTCTTAGAAACTGAGAAATTTAAAAGTGGTCAGGAAAAGTCAGTAAGAATTAGAAGTAGAGTGAAAATGGAGATCATACAAGCTGAAATGAAGAGCTCAGTAATGAGAGACCAGATATTATATAGGGCCATTAAGGAAGGTGGGACAGTGTGAGATGATGATGAGTTTTATTTTCAAAATAAGTTGTAAACTGGCAAGTCTTAAATATAGGATTTATTCCTGACTTTCATAATGTTGATCAGTTCATCATAAATTCAGAGAATTCTAACAAAATAGTTCTTCTAAGTGACAAGTATTTATAAAATACAGGTCTACCTATATCAATCCTTTGATCCAAAAATCTTCTGTAGGTCCCCATTGCCTACTGAATAAAATATAAACACCAGTTTGTCATTCAAGACCCTCCATAATTTGACTCCAATCTACCTTTCCTAGTCTTATATCATGTAGTCAAATTGGCCTGGCTAATCTCCCCTGACTCTGAACTCATCTCTCATAGATAGATTTCTCTCAGTGGAGGAAAGAGAACATTAAAGGCACAGCAGCCACTGTAAAAATGCAAACAAAAGATACAGTGTTGTGTATAAGAAAAGCAAGAGAAACATTCAGAAAAAAAAAAAACTATAGAATTCATGAAAGAGAATGATAAGTAATAAGAATGAAAGAGTAGCCTGGAGCGAGACCATAAAGGGTTTTAAAGTTAGACAAAGGAGCTAATCTGTAATCTTAGTAGCAATAGAGAGCCACTGAAGTATAATGGTTAGAGAGGTGTGTGGTTAGACCTGCACTTTAGAAAACTTGAGGTAAGAAGTCCCATTAGGAACTTACTGAAATAATCCAGGTGAGAGGAGATAAGGATCTGAACCAGAGTGTTCAATTATATACTTACAGAGAAAGTGATATTGTGGAAGAACTGACAAAAGTTGTCAGATAGATAGATAGATAAATAGAATGATTAAGAAGAGTGTGGAACTGTGGATAAAGTCACAGTTGAAAGAAGCGAGGTGCCTGGAAGGATGTTGCACTCTCAGAAGAAACTGAGACATTTGGAAGTAGGAAAGAAGGGTTTTGGGGAAAGACGAACCTAATTTTGAATATGTTGACTTAAGAATGCCTATGTGCCATCTAATTTGAATTAATGGGAAATGTAGAACTGAAACTCAGAAGAGACTAGGCCTGGATGTATAGATTTGAGAGCCATCTATATAGAGATAAGTGAATCCACAGAAGCTGATATGGTCACCAAGTGAAGGAGAGAGAAGAAAGTTGAGGTCAGAACCTAGGACCAGTTAGGGTATACAATATGGATAATGAACTACCAACAGAGACTGAGATAGAGAAGAAAACCAAAAGAGACAACAGTGTCATAAAAACTGAGAGAAGTATATACAAGTTGGTCAGTATTATCAAATGCTACAGAGATGAAAAGGCCATCAGATCTGGCAATCAAGAGCTCACTGATAACTCTGGAGATAGGAGTTTCAACTGGATAATGAAGCTAGAAGCCATATTACAAAGGGTTGAGAAGTGAGTAAAGGGTTAGTAAAGGCATTCTGGCTGTGAAAGAAAAGGGAACTATTAAACAAATGCTCAGAGGATGGTTGGGTATCAGCTCTATTTTTCTTAAGACTAGAGAAGGAGACTTGGGAATGTTTAAAAGTAACAGGAAAAGTAGAAACTGAATAGTAAGTGGGAGTCGATTCTGGGAGACAATCTGCTAGAAAAGACAGAAAGGAATGAAATGAAGGATCTATGAAGAAGGATTTTGTTTTAATGAGAAGAATCATCTCTTCATTAGAGTTTAGAATAAAAGAAGAGAGAATGAGGGATGATATCAAGATGTGATATGTGGAGAGGAGGAAGTTCACTGTGATCTATTTTCTTCGAGAAGGATGAAATAAGGTTCTTAGCTGAAAAGGAAAAAACAGGAATATTTAAGAGAGAAGGTTTAGAAAATCCTCTGTGGATACTATGACAGAGAATTAACAGCTAACTATGATACAGAATGTATTAAGTATGATGGGTTCTTAGAACATACTAAATGTCTAGGTTCCAGTGATGCCAAAACCATTTCTACAGCCCAACTGAAGGAATAAACAAAATTTAACTTTAACGAGTAACAATTCCCTTGTAAGTTCCAAAATATCAAGAGAGGAAGATACATCATTTCCATTTTGGATGTTCTGTACTTGTATTTTTTCTGAATGTTTTTCTTGCTATTCTCTATCTTGCACTGCCCCACTCTACAGCTCCTGCTCATGAAGTCTTATGACTTATTTGTGTCTTCTGCCTTGTCAGTTATAACTTAAGCTAAAATCAATAACTGCGTTTGTGCACAAGAATTGACACATAGAAAATGCACTGTTTTATATTCACTAATGTTACATCAGATGATAGTTATCTGATGAATGTAGTTTTGTTTGCTGAGGTCTAGAAATGTTTCTCATAAAGATATCATAGTCTCGTGATCTGTTTATCATTTCTGATCATTTGATAATGATGGCTTAGTTGATAAGAAGTATGGGACACCGAAGATCTTTTAGCTCATGCTTCCAGCTCTGGCTCCAGGAGCATGGAGTTTATTATATATATATTTCAAGACTCATTTCACACAAAAGAACCCCCCTGAAACTTTGCAGATGCGCAGAAGTTACAAATTATGTCATCAAAACACAAAAACACATTTGACTTCAGAATAGAACAAGGCCAAGGCTGAATTTTGGCTGGTGCATTATTATCGAAAGCTAAGTCTGGGAATACTTTCTCAGGGACAAATAGCCCCCACTGGAGGAGGTTTTGTCTAAATTTTGTCCATTATTGACTTTAATGTGTCTAGAAACAGATTCAGAATCCAGGCAGCCTTTTGTTTAATTTCTGTCTTTAGTCTTGGAGAGAAATTGTTAACCTTTTAACTGCTGGTTTGCTAGGAACTTTAAGCTTTTCAATAAGGAAAGGTGTGGATCAGAAAAGGGGTCAAAAGAGGAGTCTCAGATTTTTATCTATTTGAGATTCTGTTTCTCTTATTGGCTTCCCACATCACAGAATTAGCACTTTCCATATAAAGTTGACAAAACTATTCCCTTGCAAAATGTTACAAGAATTGGGACATCCTTCTTTCTAAAATTTCCAAACTTCATAAGTTCTATTTCTTCATCTGTGTAAGGTTAACCATTTACTGTTAGGTAACTTCAATTGGAAACACAATATACAAATGGAAATTTGTTGCAATTTAAGCTTTAAAACCCTCTAAAGATGGTAAAGCAACCCAAATGCATGAATTTATGGAAAAAATATAAATCATCATTAGCATTATCTACCTCATAAGTGGCAGATATCTATCTATTTACACACACACACACACACACACACACACACACACACACACACACACACACCCCACGCACATTCCTGATGAAAGACAGCAATATCTTCAAGATGGTAGCTCCCTCATTAACCATTTTTTACAAAACTAGGAGAACAGGAAGGTGGTTTTGTGACTGTGTTCAGTCCACAGTGTGTTACTACTTCTTTTAAAAGCCTGCACTGTTGTTCATTTTAGTTAATTGCTTCAACAAACTTTGCAGTAAAATGTTCAGGCCTGAAGTAATTCTAGTCGCATGATTAGCAGTTTACACCCTAAATCAGTTCATTAAGTCTCTTAAATCACATTTTATACATGGTAAATAAAACTTCAATTCAAGGCTTATTCATGTCTTTCTTGCCCTTTTCCCACTAGCAATATGCAAAGCCAATATTAAGATAACTGATTATTCTGTAACTATTTAAAATCAATTAACTACTTTTTGGAATTAATATTTAATTATTTCTTTAATTTGCATCCTCTATCCCAAACTGCTGAGTCATATTTTGCCACTCTAAAACTTGAGTACTTCAACATGTCTTTATGTTCTTTGTATGGCACCAATGAAATCAAAGGAATAGCTAAGTTTTAGGGTCTCAGTGCTGCCATCATAATTAAAAGTTAAGGTTCTGATCTCCTGCTGATCCACTATGTGCATGCTGCCACCCAGAGGCATTTTTTAGCCCTTAACATATAAATACTCATAATTTTCATGTCTCAGAGATAAGATGATCATCAAAAGAAACTAGTCAAAATGGAAATAGAATTCTAACAAATTTGTCCTGGAGGTCCAATAAAATGCAGACATTATTGCTTTATGAAAACTCTTCTAGGTAATGAGGAAAAGCTTAAAAATACTACTTCTGTAGCTCCTTATTTACTTTATCTCATAATTGTTACTATTCTACATAATTTACTTTCCTGAAGCCAACTGCATTCATACCAGTCAAATTCACTTTTCCTTTGAAATTGCAGAATTGTTTGTGTTAACATATTTGACAAGAAAAGAAACTGCTTTTTTAACTTTCCCCATATATAAAAGCTAAAAGAACCATAAACTTCTTGTTTCACACATTTCTTCACATAGTCCAGATTTTTAGCTAGGTAACTGGCAACTAACTCATAATTTAATTCTTAGGAAGAGGTTAGAAACAAACAATTAGGCAGGGAAATAATTATTGCTCCTTAAATGATGTTTTTACTTTTGACAATCAAAATGCCTGGCTACATTCTAAGGCTACTTAGCATTTCAGAAAGACATTTTGGGATTTTGTGAAGTAAGTCCATGATATCAATTTTGTTGATATTAAATAGCAGTAATTTACAGATGAACAAAACAATTCCTTGCAGAATCAGCCAGAAGGGATCTATAGAAGTCATCTAGTCCAAGCCCTCATCAAACCATGAAACTCTTAGTTACAATATCCCTGACAAATAGTTGGCTAATATCTGTTTGAAGTAACTCATAACTGTTTAATATAATTCTTTTCCTTTTGGGACAACTTTAAGCATAAGGAAGATATTCATTACATTGCATTTAAATCTCTCTTCCCATATACTCCACCCACTGTCCAGATCTACCATCGAAGGTCAAAAAGAGCAAGACAAACTCCTCTTCAAATGACACACCTTCAAATATTTGTATATT
The DNA here is from genome assembly GCF_016433145.1 of Gracilinanus agilis. Taxonomy (NCBI): domain Eukaryota; kingdom Metazoa; phylum Chordata; class Mammalia; order Didelphimorphia; family Didelphidae; genus Gracilinanus; species Gracilinanus agilis. Next base: position 217,958,079 of record NC_058130.1, read on the forward strand.
GTAATACAGTTCCTGTCCTAAGTCTTCTCTGTTGGTCACCAATTCCTTCAACCAATTCTCATAAGAATGGTTTTGATTCCTTTAACTATCCTGGATCAGTCTCTTGTATACATACATACATACATACTCTAGTTGTATAGTGTACCTTTTAAAACAGACATTGGCATGATGGCAAAATATAGAAGAATGGATGGCTGTCTCCCTCCTTCTGAACTCTGTACTTCTATTAAAGGAGTCTATGATTGCATTAGCTTCTCAGACTTCCACATCCCACTGTGGGTTCAAACTGAGTCCCCTCATTGGTTACTAAGACCCTGGGGCCATTTTGGATGAACTGATTTCTAGCAACTTCCTCCCCAAAAGTAATGGTTTTCTTAACCTAAGTGAAATGTCACATTTATCCTCCATAACATTTCATTCTATTATATTCTACCCTATTAAGATTTGGGGGGTGGGAGGGGATCTTGATTCTGTCACTCAATGTGCTATCTTTTGCTCCCAACTAACAATCATTCACAAATATGATAAGGATACTATAGTTTCACTAACTTTTTTTTTCAAAGTGTTGAACAGAAGGCCAAGACAGAGCCAGGTAGCACACTAACAGAGACCCCCTTCAAATTAATCAGAACCTATTAAGCAACTATTATTTGCTAGGCACTACAAAATACTATGGCAAATTAATTATTAAGGATACAAAGATAAAAATGAAAGTCTGACCATTATAAAAGCAAGTAGTGGAAAGGAAGACCCCAATATCAATATACAAAATAAGAACAAGGTAATTTTCCAAGGGAGACAGATAATAGTAACTGGAGAGAGGAGGAAAGTCTTCAAGTCGAAGGTAGTACTTGAACTGAATTCTGAAGGAAACCAAAAATTCAGAGGAATGGAGGGAGGGAGTTCTAGCATGGGAGACAGATAATGTAAAGGCATAGACATATAGGCATATGATCATAGATTTAAAGCTAGGAGGAATCTTAGCAGCCTTAAGCCCAAATCCATCATTCTACAAATAAGAAAACTGAGAATGAGAAAGATTATATGTTCTCTGTGAGAAATATTCAGAAGGCTAGTACAGCTGGACCACAAAGTATATAAAGGGAATAATGTGAAAGAAGGCTGGAAATATAGGAAAGGGTCAGGTTGCAAAGAGCTTTAAATAGCCAATAAGTTTATATTTGCCCCTAAAGGTAACCAAGAGACACTGCATTTACTGAATAAGGGAATGACATGGTCAGATATACATTTTAGAAAATACAATTTGATGGCTAAATGGAGATTGGATTAGAGAAGGGAGAAACCCAAGGCAGAAGACCAATTAGAAGACTATCACGGTAATCTGGACAATAGGTGATAAAGGTCTGTATAACTATGTGAATAGAGAGAAGGGGGCAGATACAAAGATGTTGTTATAAAAAATAACATTTGGCAAATGACTGGGTATATGGAGTGAGCAAAAGAGGAGTCAAGCATGACACTAAGATTGTAAATCTGATAGTGATTCCCCACAAAAGTAATAAGGTAGTTCAGAAGATAAGGAATTGGTAGAGTGGTATGGGGATATGGAGAGCACAGACAAGTTCTATTTTGAACATCTTAAGTCTGAGATGCTTCTGGGACATCAAATTCTAAATGTTGAACAAGTAATTGATGATACCAGACTAGAGCTCAAGAGGGAGAACAGACCTGGGAGTTAATGTGCTGTTATAATTTTATAAGTAGCAAAAAAGGAGTCAATAGAAAGGGAGACTGAAATGAGACCCTGAAAGACTTTGTCAGATGCTTTATTAAAAACCTAGATTATATGAAGTAAACTGCAATCTCTAATATAGTACCCTCATCCATAAAAAGGAAATGATATGACTGTGAAATAATGGAGTTCAGCAAGATCAATGTGAACACCTTCTGAAGAGAAGCAAAGAGTTGCAAGGAGAAGAGGATCTTACCTGAACCAATGCCTCCTTCATTGCAGTCCAATTGGACACTCTCCAAGCACACTCCAGCACAAGATAAGGATTTATATGCCCCTTTGACTGGCCATATTCTGTCAAAGCTTCCCACTGGTTCAACTCTTTGGAGCAGCTATAAAAATAAAAATTTCAATAGTTCTATTAATTTCCCAGACCAATTCAAAGTTAAAAAAAAACAAACTATTGTAAAGTATTTCATATACTTTCCAAAGCCAGAGTAGGGGTAGTGAAGAGAAGTGGAGGAGAGAGATACAAAAAAATAACAAATGAATAGGCTTCTTTATTAGAGCTAAGTACCTACAAATCAGAAATATATTTTTCACCTTTAGAAAGTGAATCTATTTCCTAAAGGTAATTAATTACATGATACTCCCAAATAGTTATGGGCAAACTTTGTTATAATACAAATTGTCAAAATCACAAATATCCAAGGAAGTTTCTACCAATTATCCAAAAAGGAATTAGGCTGGTCTTAAAAGAATTCCTCCCCATTTCCCTTTTATAAGTCCATTACAAGAAGTAGCCAGGATCATTTAGAATTTAAAATTTTCACTTAAAATTGTCCCTGCATGTGTCTGCCAGGACTTCCAGATACCTCAAAACACCTAGCAGCTACAAAGTTGGGCAGAACCTATCAGTCTCCTGCTTTCTCCCCATGCACTGATACTTTACCTGGACTCATTTCCCAACAGAGAGAATATTCTTTTTAGTCTCCCCATTGTAGGGATTCTGAATTCTGAATTCTGGTTTCTGAAGAACAGATACCTCAACTCCTGAACTCACTCTCTGCTTCTCTCCACCTCAAGGCTCCAGCCTTGCCTGCCCTCCCCACTGCAACCTTTGGATTTCCCCCTCTGTAATAAAAAAAAAAAACTTTTTACTATTTAAAGAATTTGTCAGAGTTGACAAAAAGCCAACTAGAGGCCAAACAACCTGGGTTGAAGTTGTATCTTTGGCACATATTGCCAGATGCTATGACCAAGTCACTCCACCACTCATTGTTCCTGAGACTAAGTTTCATAGAAAGGATTGGACTACAATGGTAGAGGAATTTCCTCATCTGGCCAATGAAATCTCAGATTCAGTCCCCATCCCTTCCTCTCTTCTGGTTCCTCCTCCCCTATTCTGGAACTCAGAGACATGGCCCGCTCCAGATAACAATGGATCCATCACATGCTCTTTAGGGATAGTTGTGCTTTTTCTCATACCCACTTACTAGTCCTGGTAGGGGAATTAGAATACTTATTCTATTTGCCATCACCATTTCTTGACTTTCTGCTTCTATCACTCAGAAATTTCTTTACCTCTCCCCCACTGAGATTAATATTAAAATTTTTCACTAAATTCAAAACCTACTTACCACCTTCCTGGCCACTTCCCATTCTCAATAAGTACAGTAAGTAGCTCAGTCCTCTCCCTCTCCCCCCCCCTCCTCCCTCCGTCCGTCCGTCCCCCCCCCTCCCCCTCTCTCCTTAACTTCTGTGTATTGGCTCCTAGGTGGAAGAGTGGTAAGGGTGGGCAATGGCAGTCAAGTGACTTGCCCAAGGTCACACAACTGGGAAGTGTCTGAGGCCAGCTTTGAACCTAGGACCTCCTGTCTCTAGGCCTGACTCTCACTCCACTGAGCTACCCAGCTGCCCCCCCTCTCTCTTTCTACAGTGAAGATAGGATTAAATCTCCCTTTGCCCATTTTTAGCCAATCAAATCAAGAACTTAAAGTACCCCTAATTGACACTTTAGCAAGTGACTTTTTGCACTCTCTTACTTAGTGTCAAGTAGGGGTACTTAAAGTTCTTAATTTGATTAGCTAAAAATAGGCAAAGGGAGAGTTAATCCTATCTTCACACTACTCCATCTCCTGCTGTCACACTAGGAAACTTCAACTTAAAAGTTTCCCAGTTCCTCAATCTACCTAATTTAAGACTCTATCTCCCCTACCTCTTTGCATTGCCATCACCAAAAGGGTTCAACTTCCCTATTCCTTTCTTTTTTTAAAGGTTACCTTCTGTTTTAGAATTGATACTAAGTAAAGGTTCTAAGGCACCAGAACAGTAAGATCTAGGCACCTGGGATTAAGTGACTTGCCTGGGGTCACATACCTTAGAAGTATCTCAGGCCACATTTGAAACCAGGAGCTCCCATTTCCAGGCCTGGCTCTCAATCCACTGAGCCATCTAGTTGCCTCTAACCCTATTCTTTATGTTCATCTTGACCTATAATACATTTATCCTTCAATAGTCTTCCAAACTATCACCCCTACTCTGGTTACATTCTTAGTGAACCAATGAACTCAATACCATTTTCTACTCTAAAATACCATGTTCCCATGTCCTATTGCTGAATGTGACCTACCAAATCTCAATCTCGGAAATTTTCCACCACTGACCTTCTTTGTTCCCACCAAGTTGAGCTGAATGTAGTCATGAAACCATACTAAGTTCTACTTAACTTCCATCCAACTGCTTAACTGGAGAACAACACAGTAGCTATTCCAAACTTTCCTTACTCTCCTCAAGCATCCCACTGGCACTGTCTTACCGCCCTCTTAGTTGAAGACTTTAAATTTACTTTATAGAAAACAAAAACAAAAATTTTAAAAGCGGAGGTTATTTGCTGAGCCTGGAGAGTACCCTCTTCTTCCTTTCTCATCTCACAACCTCTAACATCATTCCCCACTATCAATCTCCTCCAGGTCAGTGTCAGAAGATGAGGAGGCCCTTCTCTGCCAAGGTCAAACCCTTTACATGTACTCTTGATCTCATCCTATCTTGTCTTCTCCAGCAGATTGTGCCTATTATAATCCCTACACATTCTCTAATCTTTAATATCTCCCTACCTCCTGGTTTTTTCCTTGCTGTCTAAAAACATGCCCACTTCTTCCCCACTCTTAAATCCTCACTAGATTCTACTATGGCAGGTGAAAAGATGAAATGACTGAGGAAAGAAACATTTGCTATAATCCAAATCTCATCTTTCTTTATCTACTAAACACAGAATAGCTGTCTTCCCCATTTATTTCTCCAAGGCTTTCCAGCTGCTAGTTTATAATTCTATGATTACTTTTCATTTATTCTGTATATTCCATGTAATATATCTATTGATGTACAAGTTATCACCTCTATTAGAATCGTAAACTCCATGAAGACAAAGTTTAGTTTTGGTTTTTCTAAGTTTAGTGCTTATACAGTATAAGAGCTTAACTAATGTTTTCTGATTGACTGACAGAATCTCAAACAGTTCTAAAAACTAGTATTTTTAAGAAATAAAATTTTAAGGAAAAAAATTTTAAGGAAAAAATTAAGGAATAAAATGAAATTTAAGGAAAAAATAAAAATAATTTTTAAGAAATAAAATTGCACATCACCAATCTCAGAAGCTTACCGAATCCAGTGGTCTTCCCAAAGCTGATATTCTGGGAAAATAGCAGGAGATGCATTATTCCTCTCATGTTCCTTTTTGGCCTTTTCCATTGCTTTTTCATATGATTCTTGCGCCTTAAAAAAAAAAAAACACACAAAAAAAAAAGGTCCCTAGTTTTAGTATCTGACTTAATTCCTACCAAGATTTGAAAAAAAAGTAGAAAGACTTTTTAAAATTAAGACAACTCAGTCATTCTGAAGCAACAAACATGGCTTCCCCCCTCGCTTTTAATTAACATAGGGCCTCTTTTATTCAATTCACTATTCAAAGAGATCCTCCAAGAATGTATAAAAATGAGTTAGCGACCAAAAGAGTATCCAATTTTCATAGGAACGCAAAGGAAAATAAAGATTAATTATTACATTTCTCTATTTTAATACAATAGAAGAAGGTAGAATTTCCTAATTAAATTCATTGCTTTATTAGGGAATATTGCATATTTTTAGGGATCTTTTCTTGATACTACTCTCTCCTGGTTCATCTACATCATACCTGCCATCAGTAGGGGTCCCCAACAAGACTCTGTCCTTCACCACACCCATACCATTTCACTTGATATTTCATCATCTTCCATTGTTTCAATTATTTTTAAATAGAAGACTTAGATTACTAAATAGCTGACCCGTCCAGTCCTAATACCTCTCTTGACTTCTAATCTCATCTCTCCAACTGTTTTTTAAAAAGCCTGAACTTTTGCCCTATAGATATCTTAAACTTAAACCAAGTCCAAAACTGCTCCAAACTTCTCTTATCTATTTTTTGTCTTCCTTTGTATCCCTAGCACTTAGTATGTAATAGGAGCTTGATAAATGCTAAGTAATCGAGCACAAAGTTGTATATCTGGACAGTATTAAAACAGTTTTGAATTCAAGTCTTATGCAAGCAAAAATAAAACCAAAATGTAGTCCAAGTGGAATTCTGTATGGCTCAAAATAAGTAATGATTTAAGATAATTTCTAGATCAGTACCTCATGATAGCATAAAGAATTCCATTTTAAAAGATTTCATCCTACAAATGTGACATTTTCTTATACCAGACTTCCATATGGGGGCCCTTTCCCACAGAAAATACTTTTAGTACAATAATTAGAATTCTTATTAAAATAAAAAAAAGCATAATTTACAGGTTATATTATCTTTAAAATAAATATATTTTGCACACAAATCCCCTATCAATTACAAAATGTTAATTCAATTAAACAATGGTTACCTGCTCAAAGAATCCATGCTGCTCATATGCTATAGCTGTTGCCGTCTCAGGAAATTTGCACCGCTTTTGCCATAAACCTGCCCACATATCTTCCTCTTGCAGCAGAGAATAAAGTTCAGCAAGGGAATCCAAAATTTCCTGAAAACACACCAAGTAATCAACACACAACTAAAATATTTTGTGAGTCAATGTAAGAATACCTTTAAAATACAGCAATTTCACGGCAATTTAAGATTGTTGGAATTTAATATTTGGGGAACCTTCCATACAGTCCAATCCTGGAAAAGACTCACCAAGTGGATGGACAAAGGAGTCACAGAGTCACAAGTCTGATGTGATGGCATGAGGGTGCCACAGAAGTCAGATGATAAGCCATTTGTCAACGGAAGGATCCAGGGAGAGGAGCTTATGTTTGAAAAGTCATCGAGGGAAGCCAAGTTGGGCTCTTTGCTTCCATACCTGTCTCTGGTCTGACTCTTTCTCTGAGACCTCTTACTTTTCTTGCTATCTTTGGCAAACTGCCATCCAGGACTGAATTTTTACCTTAAGTTAGAAAGGCTGGAAACCTTATTTCTCTCTTACTCTCTCTTCACTCAAAAATGCTCAAAAATTTAGTACAAACTCTCCCAGATTAATTTTTAGAAATTAAGTTTTAAAACTATGGATTCCTAATGAAAAAATGAGATTACTTACTTGTTGAGGTGGAGTTATGCTCTCCTGCTCATAAAATTCAGTTGTCTGTTTGGGTTTAATTTGAAGACTCAAACCTTTTTCAAAAGCCTGATGCTCTAGCATTAATGTGGAACGGAACCAGAGATTATGAGTTTTTCCCAAGTATTTCAGCACACAGGGTCTGATAGGAATTGGAGGGACACATTGTGACATGGCTTCCACAAAACAGTTCAAAGCACTTGGCTGGCAATCCCTTTGAACCTGGTGACTACCACTGCACAAGAACGGGCTTATTTCACCTGCAAGAGCCTAAAATAAAGGTGTTAATTTTTAGAGCTTCTTTCAAAATCAATATACTGTTTCACACAGCTCAGTAACATTTTTAATCATTTACTCTACTGTAAACATCTACTAGTATCTTTTAACTTAAAAATAAAAATAAAAAACTAACCAACACTTTTTCTTTCTGGTATATTAACAATATAAAATACTGAAGAAAATAAGTTTAAAAAACAGCAAGAGCTAAAAATTACATCTTTCTGAAATATTAATATCTAGTCAGAAAGTATCCCCCCCCAAAAAAAACCACAACCACAAACTACTCACATGTTGCTGTCGATCTGAGAGAATTTTCCACAATCTAGCAAAAAGCTGGATCCATGTCTTTTCTGCTAATGTTGTTGAAATATGACATAGTTGAACAAAGGCACTGAGCAGTGCACCAGTCTAAAGAAAGGAAAAAAACCAACATTAATTAGTTCAGTTGGCCAATAGTTTATATATCATTCAGACGACTGAATGCAACAAACATTCATGCTTTAAGATACAATTTGTATCAAATGCATTTCTTAAAAAATCAACAAAATCTAATAAAAATATATTTCCAACAGTAAATATGAATAAAAATGCAATCTGAATGTAAAACAACCTCAACTTTGTTTACACAAAATGATTTCAATACCAAAATTTTCCTTCTGTTACTAATAAGCTTAAGTACATTTTGATGCATATCAATTTCTCTATCACATTTTACTATATATTCATAGTACATACATATTAAAAATTATTTCTTCTGAACTCATTTTAAATGACTTATATTTTTCCTTCTATTTCATTCCTAACCCAAAAGCTATGCTAGAGGAATATAAACTCTGGCAAGTCCAACACTAAAATGAAAATCTATGTCTGTCATCTGTGGAACAAAACTAGTTAATATTAAGGAGATTCATCACCAAATTAACCATAGGGTAATAAATATTTTTGACCACAACAATCAATTTCACGGCAATAAATATTCATACTGATCAATTCAAAGAGGAATGATGAGTGGAGATTCTACATAACTTAAAAAAAAATTTTTTTTATAGTCTATCTTGTCCTGGTGATAATATTGCTTAAAAAAAAAAAGTAGCATTGTCAATCTACAAACATTTACAAGTACTTCTTATGTGCCAAGAACAAACAGGTTCCTACCCTCAAGGAATATACATTCTAATGCAGTGGTTCATAATCTTTTTTTTTTGTGTTATGGACTTCTTGGGCAATCTGGTGAAATCTATGTACTTCTTTTCAGAATAATGCTTTTAAATGCCTAAAATACAGGGGATTACCAAAAAACCAATTATAAGAAATACAATTATCACAGTTATTTTTTATTTTAAACAAGTTCATGGGCCCCAGATTAAGAAATACTATTCTAATAGGGGAGCAAGCATGTAAATAACCAGATATATAGATGATATATATGGAGTAGATTATGGTAAAATGAAAAGAGAAACATTAGTAGCTATGGAGCAAGGGAGCATGGGGGGAGACACCAAGAAAGGCCTCCTATAAAATGCTGAATTTCAGAAGGAAGCCAAGAAAACTAAAGAGGTAAAAGTGAAAGCCAGTTATAGAACTCTAGGTTTGAGCCAGGAGATAGGAATGTTATGCTTGAAGAACTACAAGCATGCCATAGTAGCTGAATTATAAAAGAATATAGAAGAAATGTGGTTTAAGGAAGAGGCCAAGTTTCCGAAGAGCTTTAAATGGCACAGAGATGATTTACATTTGCTCCTACTTTGAAACAGATAGTTTCTGAGGTTCCTTCCAACTCAGATTCTATAACCAAAATTTTCCCAATTTTATATGAGAGTATTTGGGGGATTGAGGAATAATAATACAAATGAATTCACACATTCTTCTCCTAACTTTTACCTATAAACATAAATAATTTATGGCTAAATTAATCAGTTCTTATCAGGCCAAATTTCGTACTGGCATGGCTTTTAAAAAAATGTAGCATATTGATCTATACTGTCTTCATTAATCAATTTTTTGTACTTAAGAAAAAGCAGATATACCATATTAACAAATTTTCCATTTCCTACAACAAAAGAAATTGAGGAAATGATAGTTATCCCATCTTGTAAGGCTCTATACTCTTCCCCCCATCAACAGAAAATATAATTTTCCACATTACAAAATGTAGAAATATAATAAAGAAAAATAAATACATCTGTAAATATAAAATGCAGAAATATAAAAATCTACATTATTTAAGATGATGACTTAAGAGTCTTCCAGGACTGTAAGAGTGAATTATGCTACTGAAATGTAAGAAAGGTCAGGTTTATAAGGGGATATTAGGATTTCAGATAAAAAAGTTATCATTCCAATATACAAACCTTAACTTCCCGAAGAGAGTCAAGGAATTTATCATGTCTGTTGGTCAACATGTGCAACTGGTTACCGATGTCTTTTTCAGAAAGTTCTTTGGTTTTAGGTGTGCTAGTCTGATCTCCAGGAGCTAACTCAATATCTATCTCCACATCCTAAATCAAATAAAAATTTTAATTAGATTGAATCTAGTGAACAGTACTTTGGTATAACTCCTGTTGAAGTTGTAGCACTCAAAAATTCTTTGTCATCCTCTGAAAGTTTTTATAACCATTTTATTAATTAAGATTTAGTTCCATAAAAAAATATTACTCTTGTTTTGTGGAGGGTATCATTTTTTAGAATCCTGACAGGAACACTAAAGTACTTAAAATGAGACATCAAAATACATTTTTTTAAAAATGCGGAAACTGGAGCAGCTGTGGGACTCAGTGGATTGAAAGCCAGGGCTAGAGATGGGAAGTCCTGGGTTTGAAACTGACCTCAGATACTTCCTAGCTGTGTGACCCTGGGCAAGTTACTTAACCCCCCATTGACTAGCCCTTACCACTCTTCTGCCTTGGAACCAATATATAGTAATGATTCTAAGAGGGGAAAAGTAAGGGTTTAAAAAAAAAATGCAGAAACTAAAGCTGACAACAATTAGGCTTATTAGGAGCCAGAATAACATTCTTTAAAGTAAAATATGTATGAAATTTCTTAGCTGCTTTAGTAATTCATACATAAGCCAGACAAAATGTAGTACTGGAACAATTTGTATATTCTTTTAAAAGTCTTATAGAATCATAAGATTATTTCCATTTATTTATTTATTTATGTTTGCTCGTTTATTTATTTATTTATTTGTTTATTCATTCATTCATTCATTCATTCATTCATTCATTCATTCATTCATTTATTTATTTTTAAAGGATCTTTACTTTTTCTCTTGGAATCAATACTGTGTATTGGTTCCAAGGCAGAAGAGTGGTAAGGGCTAGGCAATGGGGGTTAAATGACTTGCCCAGGGTCACATAGCTGGGAAGTGTCTGAGGCCAAGTTTGAATCCAGGACTTCCTATCACTAGGTCTGGCTCTCAATCCACTGAGCCCACTAACTGTCCCCCAAGGATTCTTAAAACACCACAATTTAATAGCTATCTTACACAAGAATCACAAAATAGACTCATTAAAATTCTATGGTTCAGGGGGCAGCTGGGTAGCTCAGTGGAGTGAGAGTCAGTCCTAGAGACAGGAGGTCCTAGGTTCAAATCCGGCCTCAGCCACTTCCCAGCTGTGTGACCCTGGGCAAGTCACTTGACCCCCATTGCCCACCCTCACCACTCTTCCACCTATGAGACAATACACCAAAGGTAAGGGTTTAAAAAAAAAAATTCTATGGTTCAACAATACTATGGGATATTTTCAATATTTCTGCTTCTCTTGCAAATACTCAAATGCCCTAGATATAAGGGAAAAAACTAAGTTACATCTCAGTAATAAAGGAGAGCTCCTTTTATAAGAAAAAGACAAAAAACACAAATTAATCAACTGCTTTTAAAAAATTACTCACCACTCACTAGAATATTCCTTTAAAAATTTTTTTAAATCATCTTTACGGCTCTAAATCTATGATGCAAGGATCATGATAGTCAGATTTGTCTGGTTCAATGAAGCCAATGTGGCCATGTCTAGGTTACTAAACATCTAATACCTAATACTTTGGTACAATCCATTTCTCATTCAGAAAGAAAACCAAAAGTCAACAAAGTTTAATAATAGTAATAATTTGTATAGTGCTTTGAGATTTGTAAAACGCTTCATATATATTATCTCATTTGATCTTTGCCATCCTGTGAGGTAGATACCATTATTATCCCCACTTTCACTGATGAGAAACTGAGCATGAGAGAGGTCAAGTGATTTGCCCAGCTAGGATCACACATGAATGCCTGAGGCAGGATCAGAATTCAAACCTTCTAGACTGAATTCAGAAATCTGTTCACTTGTTAATAATAAACAAAAATGTGAACAGTGAAATGGTGTCAAAGATCTCAAAGCTGAATGGCACGGCAAAATGCTCAGAAACTGAGGAGAAAAAAATAATTAAAACCTATTTCTCATTCGAGAATGGAACATGTAAATGTTTCTGATCTAAAAACTGTATGATTGTTAAAATTTCCTTTTGGGGAAAAAAAAAGCATTTCAATCTCTTCAAAAATTAAATTAATAAAATCAATCTTACCTCTTCTTTGGATTCACTGTTCTCTCTTTCTCGAGGTTCCTGTTTGACATGTGTTACCATAGCAAATGCTGCCCGATCATGACTATCAGCCAGGTTGATAACATTTGTGATTGATGGAAGCATAGCTCCCTGACAACTTGTACCAATTGTGGTGTTTCTCTCACACACTGCCAACAGGAGCTAAAAATTATGATTTTATTGAAAAGAAAAAAGAAAAATAATCTTCTTTTTAAATGGCATTTGATATAAATAAATGTTTAAACTTGCCAAATGAATATGAATTGGATCACTTTATCTAGCATTTTGTGATTAGTCAAATTTTAACTGCTTAGTCCATACAGCATAATATGTATCGTTAGCCTAGTCTTATTGCTCCCCTACATACACTCTCTTCTAGTCAAACAGAGAAAAGTATCGGTTAAGGAAACAAGTATTTATTCAGCACCTACTATATGCCAGGCGCTTTACAACTATTAGCTTATTTGATCCTCATTTAATTCTAGGAGGGATGTGCTATTATTATATCCCATTTCAAAGCTGAGGATAGTGAAGCAAGCAGCAATTAAGTGACTTGCCCAGGTCACACAGCTAGAAACTGTGATTTGAACTCATATCATCCTGATTCCAGGCCCAGACCTCTAACTACTGAGTTACCTAGCTGCCTCTGCTCTCCAAAAAAAATCCTGTGTTCCCCTTCCCTCTGTACCCTTGCTCCCAGTTTCACTATGCCAGAAATGTCTTCCCTTTTTCTCCTTGTCCTACCCTATAAGGCTCAAATCATATCCCACCCTACAAGAAGTCTTCCCACTTCCATGTTAGTTGTGACCTTTCTTCTCCAACTATTTTGTAATGTTACATACTGTATATTAGTATTTTAACCCCCCCCCCCGACCAGATTGTAAATTCTAGGAAGGGCATATGTCTTTTCTATATTTTCTATCTCTGCTACCATCTAAAATAATACCCTATAAAGTAGGATTTATTTATAATAAAAGAAAAGCACTTGGAGGGGGAAGAGGGAGAATCACCTTTACATATTTACAAAACCAAGTGATATAATGACATACTAATTACTTTGCCACATAAACCATTTCTCTGTTAATGAGATCTTTACCAATTACCTTGATTTTCTGCTATCCTTTACCAGACTAAATATTTAAAATTAACTTGTCTTAGTACTCAATATAGATAAGTAGCAATTAACTTTCCCAAAAACTTTGGTAATTTTTAAAATAAGAAACTGAAGTAAAAATAAGTTATAAAAGTTGTTCAAAGGGTATAATTACTGACCAAAAATGCCTGAAGATTCTCCTGTCCCATGTTAAAAAATAAATCAGAAGTATTATCTATAATCTAGGATCATCAAAGAATCTACCTTTGTTAATAAAACCAAAGAGAACTAATTGAACCTCCACTCAAACGCCACCCTATCTTTATGCTAGACTAGGCCTCTAGAAATTGAACCATTTCAAAAACTTTTTAATATAGATTCCTTTGCTCAATAGCATTTTAAGAGTTCAAAAGGAAAGATCCCAGGGGTTCAGCAGTATCATGGCATTAAAGGATACAGAGATTAATTAGTTCTGTGATACTTTAGGAGTTTAAGAGCTGAATGAGAGAGAATATCTAGTTTTCAAACTTTGGAACTGATTTTTTAAAAGCAATTTTCACATTCAAGATTCGACAAAATTTGGGGTATATAGTGAAGAAAACTATGCAACATTCTGAAAAAAATCTCAATTTAGAAGCAAAGCTTTTTGATATTACCTGATAGTGTTGATTTTAAAATGCATTTTACAAAACATTATAGGAATCTAAAATGGCTTTTGAAAGTGTTCAAAAAATAAATACACTAGACAGTGATGGGCAAACTTTTTAAAGAGGTGGCCAAAGGAAAGGAAATGCTCATCTGTCAGTCTGTTTTAAGGCAACTCTTTCCAAGTTTCATTGCACTGTATCCTACTCACTATATATGTCACATTGGGAATGATGTTGCGTGGCTGGATAGAACATTTCAGGGGGTCACATCTGGCCTGCCGGCCTTAATTTGCCCATCACTGCACTAGGACATGATTTAGTGTTAAAATCAGTCTTAGATCCATATTTCTTTTACCGTACCCATATTGAATTAAATTTTCAACAGGAAGTGCAGCAAGCAGAGATGTTTTCTTCTACAATTTCTTTTTGCTATAAGAGGGCAATTTGAGTTGCCATTTTTAAGGTTTCAATACACCACCAAAAGCATTTTATAATACCATCTGCGTTGAAAATATTGGCAAATAAAATTTGGTTTGAAATTTTCTTTATGACCTCTATATTTAAATACTGAATCTAAATATTTCAACTATATAATCATAATACTAGAGTTTAAAAGTAGTTTTTTCTTAAACTGCAGTATTATCACATGACAGCACAAATTCTCATGACTTTAGAGCACAGTCACATAGTATGTCATTGATCCCCAACTACATAAAGTTCAGTCAATCCTACCTCAATGCACTGCTTGATCCAAAAGTGGTTTCCCATGGCTTCCCAGTTCTGAGAACAGGTCACATAAAGCAAGCGTTCATAAACACGACGTTTCATGGAATTGTCAAAGACTTCAAAAAATTTTGCTCGGATGAGTGGCTGAGCACAACGTAAGCCAGAAAGGAAGGCAGGCTCTAGTTTTGCAGTTAGCTCACTTCCAGAAAGGTTCTCATCTCTACAGTAAAAGGAAACATAAGAAAGATAGGCTTCTTTTATTTCCCAGACTATAAATAAATCAGTAGCAAATTTAACCTCTCAAATGCAAATAATCACAAAGTTCATTTTAATAGTTTATGTGGCAGTTAGATAATGCCTTCATTAGTGATCCCCACTGTAAATTATTTGATTTGACACTAAAAAGTGTTCCTTTAATTTACTCATTGCTAGAAGATGAATGGATGGGAACCAAACTACTACAATATTTGATTGATATAATTACCTATAGACATAGTTAACAAGGTCTAAGAATTGGGCATTTAATTCAAGGTCTTCTGGAAACCGCTTTTCAATGTAAGTCATCATTTTCACAAGTAAAATGGACTTCTCACGGAGTGTAGGTGTCTGTGAATTTTTAAAAAGAGAATTAGTTTTCTCGATCTGAAAAATAACACACTCAAAAATCTTTCAATCATCTGGTTTTTATAAGCTCCTACATATTGTCAAGTACAACGGAGCAAAGTCCATCTTTCTAAAAGAAAGACTTAAGAAGGTCTTTGTAACGATAATATTTAAATTTGGATGCTTAAATTTTCTAAATGCTTGTTCACGCTGATGTAGAATGCATCTAAGTACATACACACATATACAAACACAAAATTTGGAAGATAACAAGTCAATCTAAAAGCCAATTATTTAGAAATAATCTAATGAAATAAGTTATAAAAAAAAGGGAACTAATTATTAATAGGCACAGATATCTCTGTCCCCAACTAAATCATTCAGCTTTATATCTAAAATAAGCATAGACCAAAATCATATTTTAAAGAAAAGGATTTCCTTTCCTTATGCAAAGTCATCATTAAAATTTTAGAATCTACATCTGATATGCTGTCAATAACCTTTTACCAATAAGAACAAGAGGGATAATTTTAATATAGTTATTACATTGAATTATGAGCAATAAGATTTAGAACAACTAAAATCTTGCTTTTAACATGGTTTCAATGTGGACAAAATTGTGAAAAATCTTGACTCCTCTAAGAAAGAGATTATGTGAAGCTAAAGACACACTAATTCTAACTTTCAATCTTAGCTGAGGAGAAGAGATGACGAAATAGAGAGGCAAGGTGACTACAGATATGGAATGCTACTTACCATAGGTTATAGTCACTATTAATAATCTTATTTGACTGTTTTTCTTTGTTAAAATAAAGTGCTCAAGGGCATGGGGAGTGGGAAATCATGAAATCATTGAAGTGAAAACAGAAAGCATCAATAAAGCTTACTATCTTAGTTTTTAAAAGAAAAGGAATCATGAATGTAAAAATACATTTCTGGCAACTAAGTCCACTGCATTCACAAAAAATAATTTTATAAGAATAGATCACAAAGTTAATAGTAATGCCACAATTTTGTTTTAATAGCTTGCCTGATTGGCTGCCATGGGGGAATTATTTTTAACCCATTCTTCCACAGTTTTAACCACAGCACGAAGAATTTTGGCATCAGTTGATTTTTCAATTAATGATGTTAGAATGGCCTGAATAAAGTTTTTCCTCATTTCCATGCTCATCACAGCAAGACGAGTTTTCACAAGATCCAAACTCAACATAACCAGTTCACTTGTCCCTGCTAATGTACAAAAATGCATTATAAGATTGCAATTTTATGATTATGTATAACTAATTATCTTGGCAAAGAAACTCATGCCCCAAACACACTCCTCCCTTCCTCTAAGCAGCTACATTTATACCTGGAAGAAACCTACTAAAATTTTCACTTCTTCAAAACAGTTTATAACTTTCTTCCTACTACTACAGTCTTTTATAAGAGCTGAATAAGGAGAATCACAGCTAGTAGAAGGTTAGTGGAGATATGAAGTGAAGCCTATGTGGGGAAAGGAATATAATTAAAGGAAGGGAGGAGCAGGAAGACGATTGATCTTATACATAAAGTTGGGAGCCAGGTGACTACAGGTATGGAATGCTACTTACCTTAGGTTATAGTCTATATAGACTCTGAAATATGATGACACCTATAGAAGCTGAAAGACCAAGTTTCTCAAGGGCTTCCTTGAATTGTACTTAAAATTAAGATCAAAGACCTAGAGCTGAAGAGCAGCTTGGAAGTCATCTAGTGCAACCTCTTCATTTTAAAGAGGAAAATAAATTATAGAAAAGTGACTTGCCCAAAGTCACACAAGTGACTGAAAGAGGACTTGCACTCAGGTCTTCTGCCACCACAATTAGTGCTCTTCCCACTGTACTGCTGTGCCCAGTTGCAATGCAGCTTCTGTCATAACTGGTCATCTTCACACAAACCACACATGCAAATACACAGTATCAATTTAAATGCCTCTGGGTGATGCTTCCATTACTAACATTTTAGAAATAATTCCACATATTCTACTTCAACAAATTGAAGCATTTTTGACTACACATACCACCTAGTGGTGAATTTTCTCAAGGCAGTAAAATATAAAATTCCTATAATTTTTAATTCTTCAATTAACAAATGACTATATATGAAAAAGCTGACTTTTTTTATAAAACTTAAACTGCTATTTTTACTAGATATTGAGAACTGAGTGCTTAATTTATAAATTTATAAAACCTATTAAAATTGAGGGACCAGGGGCAGCTGGGTAGCTCAGTGGAGTGAGAGTCAGGCCTAGAGACAGGAGGTCCTAGGTTCAAACCCGGCCTCAGCCACTTCCCAGCTGTGTGACCCTGGGCAAGTCACTTGACCCCCATTGCCCACCCTTACCAATCTTCCACCTATGAGACAATACACCGAAGTACAAGGGTTAAAAAAAAAAAAAAAAATTGAGGGACCAACTCACACAGCATTCTCATTTTCATTGGGACATTATTAAAAAGAATAAGGTACCAAATGTGTTACCTGTGTTAGCTTCTGCAGTTCCTGAAGCTGCTTGTGGATTTAAATGCTCTCTAACCATCTTCTGTAGCGAACGCATGAAAACTGAAATCAATCTGTCTATGTAGCTAGGGTTATTACTGCAAGCAGACTTTAGAATCATCAAAGTACCTAAAAACCATAAAATGTTTCCATTTTTAGGGAAAGTCACAAAATAATATAACTACAATAAAAATTCAATAGAAATAGATAAAGATAAACAAAATGTTACTGAATAATATGTATTGGAACATATAACATTCTCAAATGTCAGCATTAAAATTCTACAATAAATGGCATACTCTAGAATCTAAACTTAATATATTAATGATTATTTCACATACCAAAATTGTTACAAAAGAAAATTTATTTCATGAGATCCACAGTAATAACTACTTTCTTCGACAATCATATTAGGAAGCTCCTAAGGGCAAAGGTTTTTTCTTACTATGTATTTATTGTACCTCCTTCAAGTGCCTCCACTCTCCACACTTAGCAAGTGCTTTGAAAAAAGTGTTAAATTGAATAAAATTTCAAGTATCCAAAATGATATGAGATTTTTCAGAATGTACAGATAACACATATATAACATCGTATCAAGAGATCTTTATCTTTCTCCCATTTCAACTCTACAAATATTTCTTTAGAGTTGGCTCTCTATATGCTAAGGAAGATATAAAGATAAATATAATATGGTCTCTAAGCTCAAGAAAGGAACAAGGGAAGGAGTTCCATGTAAGAGGTAACATTTAAACTAGTCTATAAAATATGGCTAGCCTTTCAACATGTCAAGTTAGAAAGGAGGACATCCCATGTAACAGAGGTTAATGTGATGCAAAGGCAGAGAGAAAGAGAAACATAAGATGTTTTCAAAGAATAGCAAGAATCCAAGTGTAGGTGAAGTAGAGAATATATGTGAAAATAAACTCAAAAGGTCTTTTGGTGACATCCCCTTGAATGTCATAAGGAGTTGGGACTTTATTCTGTAGCCATGTCCAGTCCTTACCACTCTTCTGCCTTAGAATTAAGAGTGCTGATTCTAAGACAGAATGTAAGGGTTTAAAAAAAAAAGTTTAATGGAAAAGAAACTAATAGATGAACAAATAAGCTACAGCCAATAAAAAGAAAGAATACTCACCAAAGAGCTGGGAAGGATTTGCATTTGTAGCCTTTTCATAATTGGTAAGCCCTTCATAAATAACTTTTCCCACTGCTGCATACAAGCATTCAAGTTCTTCATATTTTGAAGCTACACTTGAAGTACCTGAAATGAGTTTAAAATTAAATTTTGGCCCTCCAAATCCCAATATACACATCTGCATTTGCCAATAATAAATGCATTAGTAACAGTCAATGAAATTATTGAGAATGAGCTAATAAGCCCCTTTTGAAACAACTTAGTTTTGGTGGATAAAATAATTTCTATATAACCCTCCTCATGTTTCCTTCCATATTGTTCATCCAAATTGAGTTATGATGACCTCACTGAAATTTTCCCATTAGACTATGCTCCAAATAAATTTATTCAATAACACATCAGAATTCATTCTTGTTAACTGAGCAACATTAGTTAGATAGAGGACTTTTTACATTTAATTTCCCTTTCATGTCTTAGTAAAATACTAGCATTCAACGCAAGAATAATAGCACTTCCAAAGTAGAAAAAAGATAATTGCAAAAGACATTAAATTTATGGCAGACATTTCTTGAGCCAAAGCAATGACTGCTACAGGTTATTAAGTTTTTATGTCTGAAGATAATGATGTATTCCACATGATTACTTATTTCAACTCTTTCTTATAGGGGTGGAAAGTGCAAACGAAAATGTAACAATAAAATACCAAACACATAAAACAGAAGATTAGTACACTTGAAAGACATGGCTCCCCTTCCTCTTTTACTTAATTACTTCAATTGGTGTGTTACTGATAAAAGAAAAACATCAAAGAAAATGATCATACTTGGTTCTGTGGGGAAAATACTCATCAGGCGTGAGAGAAGACTATGAACTGCTCGTAAAACTTTGGTATTTCCACATGTCATACAAGCAGCCACCCCTCGTTGCAAAGGTTTAAAGCTACTGAGAATTGCTGGAGACTGGAGAACAGTTAACAAGAAACTTAAGACTTCCAATCCAGTGCATATATTTGCAAAGTTAGCTTGATTAGGTTGTTCCTAAAATAAATAAATAAATAGAAATTTCAGTAAGTGTTATTTTTTAATTGTTGAAATGTAGCCTCATGCAAAGCTTTAAAATGATACCCAATTAATTAATTATTTGGTAACAGGGTTCCAGCTAATTAAAGGAGATTTAAAGATAGGGAAAAGTAGGCAAGCATGAATGTTGTGTTTAAAATACCGTTGTTTTAAATTTCTAAGAAGTTTTCATATTACAAGAACACTAAAATGTTTTTTTAAAAAAAATTTTCTAAGGTATAAACCTTAGAAAGAAGGTCATTGATAAGAAGAAATTCTCTACCAAAATTTTTATAAGAGCAAAAATTAAAAATAAAATTGAAGCCTATTGATTTGGGGTATGGCTAAATAAATTATGTTAAATGAATGCCAAGGACTATTTCTATAGGAAATGACAAATATGATGAGTACAGAGAAACATATAAAGAATTATACAATCTGATACAGTCAAGTAATCAGAGCCAAGAAAACAACATGTACGATGACTAACAGGATGTAAATATAAAGAAAAAGCACAAAAACAATCAAAAGCAAAAGCTGTAAAATTACAAAGAATGAGCATGGCTCCAAAGATTTATGAGAAGACATTCCCACCTCGCTGTTTTGGAAAGGCTGGAGATCCATGGGTGTGGTATACTGTTTTTTAATCAAACTTTTTTGATATATTAATCAAAGTTTTGCTTATTTTTTTCCCCTTCTTTTTTCCTTTAAGAAGTATTGTTTGAGGGGCAGCTGGGTAGCTCAGTGGATTGAGAGTCAGGCCTAGAGACAGGAGGTCCTAGGTTCAAATCCGGCCTCAGCCACTTCCCAGCTGTGTGACCCTGGGCAAGTCACTTGACCCCCATTGCCCACCCTTACCACTCTTCCACCTATGAGACAATACACTGAAAGTTAAGGGTTTAAAAGAAATTAAAAAAAAAAAAAAGGAAGTATTGTTTGATAAAATATTTGCTATAACAATGTCATATGTTGTGACATAAAATATTATTTGTTAAAATACTACAAATACACTTCCCAGCTGTGTGACCCTGGGCAAGTCACTTGACCCCCATTGCCCACCCTTACCAATCTGCCACCTATGAGACAATACACCGAAGTACAAGGGTTTAAAAAAAAAAATACTACAAATATCATTTCATTTGATCCTCACAAAAACCCAGCAAGAGAGATGTTTTTTATCTCTATTTTACAATTGAGGAAACTGAAGCAGAGACTGAGTGAAGTGACTTGCTCATGGTCACACAGTTAGGAAGTATCAGAGGTTAGATTTGAACTGATGTCTCCCTGACTCCAGGCCCACATTCTATGCACTGAGCCACCAGCTGCCTCAAAAGGAATATGGAGAGAAATTTTGTGACATAAAAAAAATATATATCAATTAAAAAAATTTTTTTTAGTTCTTCCTTAGCCAAGCATCAGTAATATATTCTATTCCCCTGGACTATATACTTAATATATATTTAATTTAATTTTTAAAAAACCCTTGCCTTCTGTCTTAGCATCAATACTGTGTATTGTTTCCAAGGCAGAAGAGTGGTAAAGGTTAGACAATAGGGGTTAAGTGACTTGCCCAGGGTCACACAGCTAGGAAGTGTCTGAGGCCAGATTTGAACCTAGTACCTCCCGTCTCTAGGCCTGGCTCTTCCTTTAATTTTAAGTAAGATACCTTTCTCAGGTATGAATGGTGATAGGAAGAATTTAATCATACCTCAAATAGAAGAAAAAGCTGAAGACAAAATAGAACGTTTGATCTATGTGAAACTGAAAAGCTTTTACACAAACGAAACTGATGCAAGGAGCACAAGGGAAGCTTGGGGGGAAATTCCTTTTTTTAAATTTAATTAATTTAATTATTTAATTTTTATTTTGAATATTTTCCCCTAGTTACATGTTTCATGTTCTTTCCCTCTCCCCCACTCTCCTAACCCCCCTCAGCTGACACACAATTCCACTGGGTTTTACATGTATCATTGATTAAGACCTAATTCCATATTATTGATAGTTAGACTAGAGCTGTCTTTTAGTGTCTACATCCCAAGTAATATCCCCATCAGCCCATGTGTTCAAGCAGTTGTTTTTCTTCTGCGTTTCTCCTCCCACAGTTCTTCCTCTGAATGTGGCTAGTTTTCTTTCTCATAAGTCCCTCAGCCTTGCTCTGGATCCTTGCATTGCTGCTAGTAGAAAAGTCCGTTATGTTCTATTGTGCCACAGTGTATCAGTCTCTGTGTACAATGTTCTGGTTCTGCTCCTTTCACTCTGTATCAATTCCTGGAGATCATTCCAGTTCATATTTGGGGGAAATTCTAAATCAAAATCTTTGATAATAAGCTGCTATTCAAAATGTATGGGACTAAGCAGGAACCTTTAAGATGAAGGGTCATTCCTTAATGAATACATCATGATTAAAGGGCTTACTTGAAAAAAGTTCTCAAAAGAACAATTTGAAATTATCAATAACCATAGGAAAGATTACTCCAAATAACTAATAAAAGAAATAAGATTCAAAGTAACAGTGTGCTTTTACAACATATCTAGCAAATTGGCAAAGATAATAAAAGATAGAAATAGACATTGATCACAGAGAGAGGTGTGGAGCGCCTTACACACTAATATAGGGTTGAACTGGAAAATTGTCCAACCTTTTTGGAAAGCAATTTGGAAATGTGAAGAAAATAAGTAAATTGTCTAAACCCTTGGACCCAGAGGTTCTATTGCTAGGCATATACTATAAGAAAAGAAAGGTCTTTATATGTGCCAAAATATTTATAGCAGCATTTTTAGTTGTATCAAAAAAGTAGAAGCAAAATAAGTCCCTCAATTTGGGGAATGGATAATGTAATCTATGAATGTGATGGAATATTATTGCATTAGAAGAAATAAGGGATAGCTAGGTGGCTCAGTGGATTGAGAGCCAGGCCTGGAAATGGGAGGACCTGAATTCAAATATGGCCTCAGCTTCCTAGCTGTGTAACTATGGGCAAGTCACTTAATACCACTGCCTACTCCTTACTGCTCTTCAGCCTTAGAACCAATACACAATATTGATTCTAAGACAAAAGGTAAGAGCTTTTTTAAAAAATAAGAAATTATAAACATGAAGACAAAAAAGCGTAAAATATGTTAATGTATACAAAGTAAAGAATCAAAATACATAGATATATGGGGTCTATTCATTATACTATTCCAGTGATGGCAAACCTATAGCATGGGTGCCTAAGATGGCATGCAGAGTGCTCTCTGTGCCGTTCTCCCTCCCCTCCCCCCCCAGAGTACCTTATTAGAAAAGCAGAGAGACTTAGCCAGAGCTGCTCCCTGCCCCCTCCACCATGCCTGCTGACATTTTTCCATATCCCCAACCCTCTGCCCAGTAGCCAATGGGAATGCTTTCTCCCTCTCCTGTGTGTGTGTGTGGAGAGAGGTCTGGTGCATACCCAGCATGTGGCAGGGGAGGGACACAGCACTGGGGGGTGGGGGTGGGGGGCGCGTCTCATTCAAGGCAACCCTTCTCTAAAAGGTTTGCCATCACTGCACATATTATATAGCAGGCACAAAGTTTTGTAGCTTTTCTAAAAAGTTAGTAGTTATAGCTCAAGCATCACATCCACAATAGATCTGATAAATCAAATATAGAAAACCTTGAAACATATCAAGCTATAAAACAAGAATTTTACTTACAGTGAGAAATAGATAAAATTTATACTATACCTTTTGCAGAAAAAATTTCCAGGGTCATGGGAGCTTGATTATTAAATTAAATAATCATACAACATTTCAGGGATACGTTATAGTCTCTCATGTTTTTTTGGTCCACTGTTATACCATAAGATAATCATCAAGAAAAATAAGTTCAGAATCCTACTTTAGTCATTAAAATATCTATTTTTAGGAAAATCCAGGTTGGTTTTTTTAATGGTACTATATTAATTAAAACTTTAGCCTAGATCAAATGACCTCTAATTTTAAGAAGTATATTTGTAAAATATGAGAGAATATCTAAATGTTTTCAAAATTTACACTTAAGTTATTATTAAAGATAATGAATAGGAAAAGGGATCTAAATTTTCTTTGGCTTAGTTAGTGATACTCATCTCTCATGATCCATCAGCCTAGCAGAAGAGAATTTCCATTAATATGCCAATTCTAAATCTCATAGATGGAAAAAATGAGCCATCTTCTCTGGCTCTAAGATAAAATTTGGAGTTTGGCTACTAAATATCAGGGTCTCTCTTTTTAAGGATATTTACAATAACTGGAAGTACCAACAACCTTATTTAAGACACAAAATTATAGAGCACGGTAATTGCTTCTGTTAAGATTCCTGCGTTCTACCTGTTGACCTGAGAACCTACCACAGTCATCAAAAGCTTGTCAAACCACTGTAGTTTGAGTTCTGATTTTGGCCACATATCTGGTCGTAAAGCAGTCTTTAGGAGATTAACACACCGTCGAGATAACAATTCTCCAGGAGATCCTGCAGTATTGGAGTTGTCATTAACCTAAAAATTCAAATAATGATGATTTTTTATTTGCCATATGCTTGCAGTATATTTCATTATTAAATACTGAAACACTAAAACTGTTATTTGGTCTATTCCTAACACATTCCAGTTAGTCTATTTCCTTTTCATTACTGTGAATTAACTCTATATGTGCCCAAAGCACACATTAATGTTTACCTGCACTGCATAAATATAGATATACAATGTTCCAAATATGCAAATACATTCTCTAAAAAATTTCTAAAGCAGATGTTTGAGGTTTTTGATGTTTAGAAAGAAAACAGCTTCCCAAAATGGACCCATAAAATTTTCAAAATATTTTTCGTTTAATGCCTTTATTTTAAAATATGTATGTATGTATGTATGTATGTATGTATGTATGTATGTATATACATACACACACACACACACACACACAAAACTTGGGGAGGAGGGGTTACAAGGTAACATTTGTTGTAATGAATTAGTGTCACAAATTGGCAATCTTACCTGACAAGCAATTCTAATCAAAAAGTTCACAACTGTATCTGTATGCTGTTTATCAATAGGCTTAGCAAGTAAAGCATCAGCCCCAGGCAATGATTGGCTCCTCCCAAAGACCTAAAAATATATAGGTAATGAAATTTAAAACATTTTATGCTTTTTTTAAAATAATGCAAAGGTGTGCTTCAATTTTATGATTTTGGTCAATGTAAACTTTTCTATGTTCCACTATCCTAATCATAGATAGCATTCTGTTAGAATTCATAAAGAAACATTAACATAAAGAAGGGGTAGGAGATAAGGAATAACAGTCTTGTCCCATTTTTCTAGTATACTATATACACAAATGTGTACATGTATACATAAAAACTCAAAATATACAACATATGTCATCCACAGAACTATCCAGGCACTAAATAGAGTACTAACATGATCCAAGATAGCTTCAACTACAATAGAAATGGAGGAAAGAAACTGTTATCTTTAACAAAATACATAAAAAAAAGGGCCTCAAAAAAATGACCACAGGTCAGATTTTATGTTTGTGTGAGCATGATTGTCTCAAGAGGGGGTAGCACCAATAAAGGATAAGGTACAAGCAAGAATTGGCAGTTCCCATTAGGATTTACAGAAGACAATTTCTTACTGCACTCATTGCTCCAGTGGCAGTCCTAAATCTCTTCACCTCTTGGCCAGAATCAACTGACAGTCCTCTTTTAATAGCAGATGAGGCACAACTGGCACCTTCTCCACTTGAATTTGGATCTATATCAGAATCCGGCTAAAACAGCAGATTAAATTAAAATATATGATTTTTAAGGATAAGTGTTAAAAATTAAAAATTAAAAAATTTTGTCATGGGGAATATAAAGAATTATCATTCCTACCTGCTGATCTTTAATCCTTTGCAATTCCCACTTAATGACAACTTCTGCCAGATCCACAGCCAATTTTCTTTGTTCAATGGTAACACTGGGAGTGAAGCCTAATCTCTGCATGGCACTCACCATATGCTGTACCAAATGGTGCCTCACTGGGTAATAAACCTATGGAAAGATACCAATATTAATAAAAATATATTTAGTCCTAAATGAATTAGAATCAAAACAAAAAGGATCTTTAAAAAAATAGTTTTATATACTCATTCAAATGAAGGAAATATTCTTCACAAATATGGAGAAAATTTTTTTTTTTTTACCATTTTTCAAGCTCCATGCAATCAATGAATTGAATATGATCTGAAGAGGCCAACACTGACAGTCACTAGTTTGGTATGCACTTTATATCCAAAATCAAGAAAAGTCAGATATTAAAATCTCTTTGAACAGATAACTCTCTTCAACTCTAATGAAGGTTATATAAAAGGCTCAAGCAAAGACCAATAAGACATAAAATCTTAACACTAGAATAAATGACTTATCAATATAATCCCAGTCCTCATAAAATTAAATTGGAAAGAATATAGATTCCTTCCAAAATGTAGCTTGCAGGGGATCTGCAAAAGGGAAACACTAAAAATATTCTCTAATTTTGAGTGTTCTATTTAATAAAATAATCGAAACCTAGAGATTTATAGGCCAAATAGAGGCTAATAAAAAAAAGAATACTATGTACTACACACATAACCTGACACAAGGCAAAAAGAATACAAAAAGGATCTAAGGCACAGTGAACATCTTTAAGCAGCTTTACTTTCCATTGAGAGAGGAAGCCAAAACCAAAACACACATAAATGTATCATTTAGATGGCAGAAATGTTACTAAAAGATAAATGACCATAATACTACTGCCAAAGGGAAAACAAAAATCTGAAAGCAAAATGTTGGAAACCAAACTACCTACCTTAAAATGTTGGACTATTAAATGCAAAATGTGGACCAGCTGGGGAACTGTATGACCTTCTTCTACAATGATTTTTCTAGTCCAATGAGTCAGCATTTGGTGTCCATCTTCCATTCGAGCAGGGACTGCTGGAGTCAAAATAGCCATTGCTTGTCTGACAATTGCACGAGCCTCCATTGCATGAGCCTTTAGCAAACTATGAAAAACCTAATATAGGAGATTCTTGTAAGATATGATCTGAGAATCAAATTTTTAAATATATCAACAATAACTGAATTAGGACTAAAACAAAAAGATTTTTTTTTTTAAATCTATTTTATACACATTTAAATTTGGGGAAAATACTCTTCACAAATATGGAGAAACAAATTTTTTAAATGTTTTGCACAATTCAAGCTATCAGTAAACTGAGTATGTTCTGCAGTATGACCATACACAAAGATGTTACCACTGATAACTCATTAATTTGGCATGTGCTTTATGTATATATTTCACCAGTAGAACAGATGGTTTTGGGGTGAATCATCAAGAATCCTTAACTACAGTCCCCATGGTATCTAGAATTACATTTTTTTATAAGATGCATTTTGGGAACCATCTTTGATCAGAAAAGAAAACAAATCTAACTGGCCTATACATGGATAAAACTCTATGATCGAGGTTATCACTGACATTCTACTCAAAGGTAAGGGAAGGGTTTAGCTTTCTTCTGTGTGATGAACCCCTGTGGCAGTCTATCTGGCAATAGACAGACTCCTTTCTGCAATAATATCTTAAATGGATAAATTAAAATACATGCATTATAATGGAAGCCAATTATACTGAAATACAGTTATCAAAGTATTTTTTAAAAATTCATGGACTCTGGGATAAAAACTCTTGCTCTGAGATAACAAACATTCCAATGAACAGAAAAAGAAATAAATAAAATATGGCTTATATACTAAAAAACAGCTGAGAGCTGAAGTTAAATAGAAAGAGTAAACAAAACAGTGAAACATAAAGAAAACATTTCAGGAAAAGTGATTCAAATTAACCATAGGGGGGGAAGGATACCTGGAGTACAATTTTCTTGTGTATGGCAAATTTAGCAATGATATGCGCCAGGAGTAAGTGCCCACTGTATTTACATGCTGGGTCCACACATGCCTTCGATAGCAGACAGGGCCAAGCAAAGGTCATTAATCGTCGCAGTTTGCTATTCCGATTCTTGTTATTGTCATGGATATGATGTGGCGCATGTTCCACAAGAAGTGTAGCAAACTGTAAAAGGTAAATCCTGAGGGAATCCAACATGTCTGTCTGTTTCTCTGGGTCAAGCACCTAGTCATGGAAAGAAAGGAAAAATGCAATCTTTCATGGATTTATGTAGACTTTTCTGCAAATGCTGTACAAATAAGCTTAAACCTAAAGCATATACAATAGTAGAAAGCTGAAAAAAAGGAAAATAATTTAATACATCATTACTTTTTCCTTATCAGAACTACAGGGAATTTCTTTAACTTTTCTTTAAATGCTAAATATTCACACCTGCCTGGTGTACTTGTAAACTATTCAAAAATTAACTACTAAGCAAATATTCCAGAATGAAAGACAAAACTTCTCACTAATCCAAAACACAAATTAAATTGAACTAGTCTTTTTGTTTAACTGGTGGTCATAACTGATTTTTTACTTTGTGCTCAGGTCTACTTAATCCACTTAGTCAGAAATCATTCAAGAAAAATACTTTGAACCCAAAAGAGAATTAAACATTGAAACACTCTTGGGAAAGAAGACAAAAGAGCAACCCCACAAGAGAAACATCCATTTTTTAAAAGAAATTCAATAAAATTATAATCCCAAACACAACTGGACTTCTGAGGGACAAAAAACAACTAGCTTCCCTTACTTTTTTTTTTTTTTTAAAACCCTTATCCTCCATCTTGGAGTCAATACTGTGTATTGGCTCCAAGGTAGAAGAGCGGCAATGGGGGTCAAGTGACTTGCCCAGGATCACACAGCTGGGAAGTATCTGAGGCCAGATTTGAACCAGGACCTCCCGTCTCTAGGCCTGGCTCTCAATCCACTGAGCTACCCAACTGCCCCCTTCCCTTACTTTTAACTAAGAGAACTGACCATAAATGGGAATTTGGCAATATAGAAAGGGACTTGGCAAATACTATCAGGACATAAACAAGGTGCTGTTCTCTGACTTTGTTCACTCTTCCTAGGGATTAGGAATTAGCCTAGGGAAAGAAATTGAGCAAAACTGACTAAAGTAATAAGGGTTTTAAAAGGTGAGCTATGCTGTATTTTTTTTAAACTCTTGCCTTCTGTGTTGTAATCAATACTAAGTATTAATTCCAAGACAAAGCAATAAAGGCTAGGCAACTAGACTTAAATGACTTGCCCAGAGTCATACAACTAGAAAGTATCTGAGACTAGATTTGAACCAAAGACCTCCTGTCTCCAGATCTGGCTCTCTATCCATTCCTGAGCCACCCATCTGTCCTGCTATATAATATTAGTAACTACCAGGCCCCTTCTTTCTGGGTTGACCAGAATGAATGAACCAAGACGCCAGAGCATGCCTTCTGAAAGAGTGAATCATACAATTTCCTCCAAATAGCATTAATATGAACCAATAACCTACTTAAATACTTTATCGCTCTTGGGGCAAAAACTGACAATTATTACTTCAATAAACATATACTTCTAAAAGAAACTGATGCAAATACACAGTTCAACTCTAGCCCATAACAAACATAAAGTAATATGAAAATTTCCCAAAGAATATGTTATGTAAAAATCTCTATGAACTGGAGTGGTAGAAAAAAAAACCCTTCAAATTTGTATGGTACATAAAAATGTAAAACGAATTCAATTCTAATTAAAAACTAATTCAAAATATTAATGATGCCACACCGGCATTTTAAAAAAGATATCCTCGCAACATTATAAACAGTTTAATTGAACCTAAAATTGTCATTGAAGTGTTTATAGTCCTAAATAAAAAATTTATTTATTTGATCTTTAATAATCCAACAGTTCTTACAAAACTATTACTAACTAATTAGATTTTAATAAACACTGAATTTATACTCAGAGTATTTTAAATTTTGTTTAGTTAACTTATTCTGGTATAAGAACCTGCCCTCAAAATACTCACTTTAACGAATGATGCTTCAATAACGAATAATGCTTCAACACAAATCAGTAAAATTATGAAAAATAAAATTATTTCTAAAAGTGGAATTAATTCAATTACCCCTTAACACACATATTTAATAGCCCTCATATGTGTGATAACAATTCATTATGGAAATTACCACCTTGGTAATAAAAACACTGGTAATGCTTTCTGGATTATCGCCTTCTGGATTAGGAGGTCCCAAAAGCTGCTCTCCTTCAGCTTTCTCAAAACTGTACAAGAAAGCAGGATTCAGAATATGTTGTAGAACCTATCAATATAGAAGAAAGTAAAGAAAATTATCATGCCATTGTTCTGCTGTGATCACCAATTATACTGCTCAGAGTACATCTCATAAATTTGCAAACCATCTAAGACTACAACAAAGACTTCATCTCATTTTCCCTACTTTTGAGTTAATAAACAAAAAGAAAGGTAAGGAAGCTCCCTCCCCAAAAAATGACTATTTGGTTTTGTCCTTCTCGCCTCAAAGAAAAATAAAAAAGAATTTTCCAGAGATGAGACAAAACTTTGTAGTTCATGAAATGCTTATTTTTTTCAACAATGGGTATTTTTTTCAAAAATATTTTGGCCTCTCATTTTAATGTCAATAGAAACACAATATACAAATTCTTTTGCTTCCTATAACTTTACCTTGGCTTTGAGCTCATCTCCAAAATTTGGGTCATTAAAGTCTACAAAGCGAAAGAATAAGGCACGTTTTTGAGAGATGCTGTAATTCTTGGGGATTTCCTCTTCCATGTATTCCTTTAAGAACGTCATGTTGCAGAGAAAACGGCCAGTAAAGGCTCGAAGCAGCTGGAAAAGCAACTCTATATCTCCATAATTCCTTCTGTAAAATCAAGGTAAGGAAGTAAATTCTTTATGGAAAATTTTCTAATCAATTATGTTGACTGCTAATTTATTTATTTGCCTTTTGAACAATTCAGATACAAAATCCCACAGATTACAAAAAAGATGGATTTAAAAGAGACTACTACTGGGTAAAATCAGTTACTACTATATGAGGTCTCTCTCTATGCCAAATGAAGTTAAAAGCCTCTTACTGACAAGACTGAATTTCTAATATTGCTCTTGGCTAACTGAATATATTTAGATAAAAGTTACTCAAACTAAAACAGAATAACTACACCTACTTGCAGTAATTCAGCAAACAATAAGCTAGTAATTTAGGCTCCTTCCAGTTTGTTGCAGCCATATTTTCTTTGCGGTGCCTTTCTTGAAAAGTTTCACTGACCCATACACGTCTCAACTGGCTCACTAAAGAATGTTGATTTGCCAACCAGGATTCATCATTCTTAACTATAATGCTTATGATCTGTCAAGGAAAAAAAAAAAAGACAAACATGGCAATATTGACAATATCATCATTCCACAGATGAATAGATTTGGAATTTTCACAAAGCTCTCTATCAAAGGAATTACCTTGATAGCCTGGAACTGAAGATCAATTCTCAAAGTGCTTGTGCTAGGAGAGCCAGGGCGCACAGCTGCTTGTGTGCCACCAGGTAACAACAAAGCGATAAATCGGTTTGGGTTGGCTGCAAGAACATCTCGAAGAGGTTTGGCATCTTTGTGTTTTAAGAAACTCTAAAAAGAATATAAAATATCTTAAACTATCTTAAGTTACTTCAAATTAAGCAAGAAATACCAGGAGCAGGTAGGTGGCTCATTGGATTGAGAACCAGGCCTAGAGTTGAAAGGTCCTATTTGGTCCAAATCTGGCCTCAGACACTTCCTATCTGTGTGACCCAGAGAGCAAGGCACTTAACTCCAATTTCCTGGCCCTTACAGCTCTTCTGTCTTAGAATTGCTACTAAGACAGAAGGTTAGGGTTTTAAAAAAAAGAGTTCCAATAAAATTGCCCTTGATGACTTATAACTTTTCTTCCGTTCTGGCCTTTAAACATATGGTCAAACATTCATTGTGTATCTATTTAATCCAAGGTTTCTAAATTACTTTGACCATATTAAATACTGAAAGTTATTAAAGAAACCTACAAATGCAGGTTAGCATATAGGTAATGCAAGAGGTAAAACAAGGGCAAGGAAACTAAATAAGAGGGGGTAACTAAGCAGAACCCTTTGCATGATAGAAGATGGTTATTGCAGAGACATCACATAGCATAGTATGTGTGGTAGGTATGCATGGTGGAGTAGGTATGTAATGAAAACCTAGTATGAAAGAATAGAGCAGAAATATAAGAAAAGAGTGCAAGTGAAATAGGAAACAATTTATTTGATAGACAAAAATCTGGTGAAAGAACCAGGATATCATGTGAAGGGGAAAAGGTTGGGACTTCAGAAAACAAAAAGAGAATGGTAATCCTAATACTACAAAATCAACCATGGAGCCTTTGTAGTAGAGATCCTGCAACCACTAGGCAATAATTCTGATTCTCAATGAGTAAGAATATGTTTGAAAGAAAATCTGACTTTTCTCCCATTAATAATTACCATAAACATCCTGCTCCATTGAGGATCATTTAAAGTAGCTTCCATCATGAATAACTCAACAGTCTGGGAAGGGTGTCGTGTCAAAAACTTTATCAAGGGCTCTCTGAATGGACTGCCAGCCTGAAAAAACATTTAGTAAAAATATTACCACACATATTTCTATGTTATCTTTTTCTTTTATGATTTCTGTGTTCAAACACAATTATTACTGAGGTCTCTCACAGAAATTTGCTAATAGTTCAACTCAAAAATGTTAGGCTGCCAACTAACTTAAGTCTTATAAAAATCATTAACTTTCGAGAAATCAGTTTTGATGTGGAAAACGGTATCTTGTTAGTCAGACAAATTTAAAATATGAACACTCCATAAGTAATAGCAGCAACGATGTACCAAATCAAGTTATGCTTTTACCTCTATCAACATAGCCCTTTCTGTTTTCATTACGACCTCTAGCAGAGGCTTGACCAGGGTTTGAGGAGCAGCTGGGATCAGATGAAAAAGGTTTATAATTGCTGAGCAAATCTTCATTTCCTAAGAAAGAACAATAAAACTGAAAATCAGAATTCAATGAATGCTTGCCAGCTAACTACGCAAACACTGCAGCAGACCCTACAACAGGCTACAATAGCATGGCTAGCCAACCAAAGCAAGTAGTTAACGTGTAAAAAGCAACAACCTATCTATTTTAAAACTAAGGACTAAAGTTAATTTGAACTAAGGCTTTTATTTATTAGGAGAGGGGAATTAACAAAACTGAACATTTTTCAACTTCTGAATGTATTTAGTTGATTTTTATAGATTGTTTGGAGTGAAAAGAGACTTTAGAGATGATCTAGTTCAGTTCTCAATGCATAGACCCCAGAGATTAAGTGATTTGTTCAAGAATATCTAATTTGCCAGCCAGGCCTGGAACCTAGGCTTTTTGACTCCCAGTTCAAGGTTCTTTCTAATACTTCCTAATAATTCTCCCTATGATGGAATCAATAGGAAAATGTGCTTTATTACAGTTAGTTTTATGTTCAAATTTTTCAGAATACACTTTACTATACAATGGAAATATTGCTTAACTAATTCACATGTCTAAGTTTTCTCTTCCCAATAGAAGTGTAAGATCCTTGAACAAAGGGAGCCCATACACTGATGCCCTAAAGCTCATATAGCACCAGGCATGCAGTACTTGAGCTGAACTGAAGAACCAAATTAAATAAGTTTTGATTTATCACTGCCTTGAGATTTCTCAACTAGCAACATAAGCAGGTCTCTGAACACATTCTAATATCGGGGCTATGAATTTTGAATTATATTAATAGCAAGCATGATTCCAGTGTATGTATAAGTTGATATTTCTAATTAGAAAACTGCTTTTAGTGGCAAAACTTTTAATTCTCACAGTGTTGCTGTTTTAGATGAATTTTAAAAGAGAATTTGTATGAGAAAAGGTAAGTGAATCAGGACTAAAATGCCAAAAAATACCAAAGTCTTGAAAGACTCTGCTTATAGATTACATCAATTCCCATAACCTTTCACAAAGCAAGTGATATGGGGTTCAAAAACAATAATCAAAAGAGAATGATTCCTAGTCTACATTTGTGAGTTTTCTTATTTGAATAAAAAGATAAATGGAGAGCTATGTATGAAATTAGAAAACATAACTGTCCACCACTTGTATCTTAAAAACAAAATATCCCCAAATCATCTTCTGTGAGATTTTCAGGTCTTATGATGAGCAAGCAGTAATAAAATGTACCCTAAAAATATGTGACCTTAATAACGTTTTCATTTGTATATTTTTCAAAGCATTTTCACAAGCACTCTTTCATGAGTCTGACAACAACACTGTGAGATAGGTTCAGTAGGTTTTACTACCTCATTCTTTTTACAGATGAGAAAACCTGAAGCTAAAAGGTTGTAAGACTAGCCCAAGGCATCAGTGTATCCATATTGAAATAATGTGCTATTTATTTTAATGAAAAAAGGCTCAATTTCTAGTCACTAGATTTAGAATCTTAATGGTTTGAAAGGAAACCCATAATTTGATCTCGAGAAAAACTAGCATGCACAAATATGCTGTGTTGAATTTTGCCCTCAATGAACTGTTTAGAATTTTTCATACAACTTTTGTAATGATAAAAATCCAAAGAGGATGAGTCCTTTCAAAAATAGCATTGAAATATTGCAAAAGGTAAAAAACTAAAATTCTTTAAAATCTGTTTTCAAACTTCCTAACACAAAACATGCTTAGCATCCTTAACAATTCACAGCATTATTACTAATACAACTCTGCCACAAGACAGACAAATGACAGTTCACTGCACTCAAAGGCACAATGCACTCTGCCCATTACATAACAACAATACAGCTAACAAGTCACAGCAAAAAACCAAATACAACAACAACAAACAACCTCCTGTTGCCTTCACTGAAATTCTCACCTCTACCCCTTCCATGGCAGGCTGAACCAAAACAAAAATTACAGCATGAAAAAATGCAACAAAAAAGTA
The DNA here is from genome assembly GCF_016433145.1 of Gracilinanus agilis. Classification (NCBI taxonomy): domain Eukaryota; kingdom Metazoa; phylum Chordata; class Mammalia; order Didelphimorphia; family Didelphidae; genus Gracilinanus; species Gracilinanus agilis. The sequence goes on from NC_058130.1 coordinate 217,993,012, forward strand.
AAAGGGAAAAAAAAGAAAAATAGATACTATTCTTCAGATTGCAAGTCATAAACTGACTTAATAGGTTATTTTCTCACCTCAAACTGACAGAATGGAGACAACGAACATCTCCCGCACTCTGAAATGCTCTCCTGAGGATGGGGAGGAAAATCATCTTTTTTTTTTTTCTACTTATGTTATTTACATATAACTTCCCACACACTCGTGCACAATAAGAACTAATGGGTGAACAAGACAATGAAAAGACAAGATTCAGATAGCACTTCAGACAGAGGAATAGCCAGACATACGATATAGGACAAACTATCCCTCACAGGTCAAACTACACAGATCTTTTATGAGAAAGCACCCCATCCCCAACCAAAATAAAGAACAGGGACTTGAAAAGCTATAATCTAAGAAAAGAAACTATGTAAACAGGTCTGTTGCATGCATTTTGACAAAGAGAATTGTTTTATTTAACATTTACATAAACAGGTTCAGGCACCTAAGTAAGTGATCAAAAAGAATTTTCCCACCTCAGAAGAAATATCTTCAATCCATTAGAGTTTAAACACTGAGGAGAACCCTCAATAACTAGCATGTGGACTCAGATATACTGAGATGATCACATTTCCAAAAAGTATGACTACACATAGCAAATGGACCAATAAAATAGTGTATTAGTATAATGTGGGTGTTATCACATATTAAATTATTATAAAGAATTAAAAAGGGGCTGCTCTGTTAAAAATTGGAATGATTCAAATTGATGAAGCTTAATAGCGCCTCCCTCACATTAACAATCAAAAACTAAAAAGTTTCACAAGTAGATTTTACATATATGTATCTGTTAAAAGATCTGGAACTACAGTTAATTTTTTTGATAGAATGAGGATCTCCTGGATTTTTAAACACATAAGCAATTATTTCCCACTTCAAAAGCCCACAATTCCAACAGCTGCATAACACATAACAAAATGCCCGTTCTTAGACACAAAAGCAGCATGTACCTTGGATCGGGTAATGAAGAGGGTGGCCTTCTTAAACAAAGGCTATTAGATCCCAATGAAAAAAATAACCCTCATCTCTCAGATTCAGATTCTCTGAATTTTCTAATGAGTTGTTAGACCCCTTCTGGAACTGGCTATCCATTTTGGATATTACTTATTACTAGTAAAAAGTGTTTCTCTTTCAGCACTGCTAATCTATAAATTCAAATACATATCTGTGGGAAAAAGTAAGAAAAGTTTACTAAAAAAGATTGAGGGATTTTATCCTTTGGAGAAGACTCATTCTGTAAGTTATATAAAACATCTCTCATGGATTTGCTTAAATGCGCTGCAGAGTAAAATGTCTTGTTATGGAGACCAATGGAAAATTTGAAATATAAATTAACTTGCAAGTCAGATATATACAGATTTTGTTCCTCTTTTCCCTCTAGTATAAATTTTCCTTAATGTACTCTACTGAACCTAAAATGGACTCATTGTTTTAGCATTTTTGATTAATAGCAAATATTCAAAGTAAAATTTTCTTCCAAGGGTAAAATACTTGGTTTAATTTTGTTCAGGTGGTTCTTTCATAAACAGGAAATTTGACTTACAGAAATAAACAATGACAGGATGATTGAAACAAAGCACAATAAAGCAAGAAAATTCATAGTTTGGGATGAAATGAAGCATCTAACACTTAGGCACAATAGGACAAGAAGCTATTTTGGATTAGGCTCCTGAAGTTGTATACAGAAATTCCTATGTAACAGATTACTGTAAAATCCAATCAGACTTTACAGAGAACCACAATCTATATATATATATATATATAATATATATATGTGTGTATATATATATATATAATACATTCATGTTATAACTCATTCATAACAGTTAAGGTTACCTGCTGAAAAATCACATTGCTTCAAATCTTAATGTAAGTAATAATGTTAGATTCAAAGTAGCAGAAAAGCATTAAATTATTGGGAAGGGAGGGAAGGGGAGGAGTAGGGAACAGTATTAGTGAATCAACCTCAAATATTGAAAACAAATCTATATGGATAATTTTAACCCAAAATTTCACTCAAGTAGCCGACTCCAAGAAATTAACTCGGCATAATTTCAAACTGAAGAGGGGGAAAATGGAAGGACATGTGTCCTGTGAAGCAGGCCTATTTCAGAGAATCTGTATACTATATCAAGGGGAAATGATTTTTCTTTCTTTTATTATAAACAAAAAAATCTTTAATAAATCTTACTATATGATAGTAAAAGCAAACATTTATTGAGCACTTTATTATCAAAAGGAACATTAATTAAGAGGAAAAAAGTTTAACAGAATCAAAATTCTGGAGCTGGAGACTCCTCAGACTGTCTAATCCAAGTACATCAATGCCAGCCATAGTCACAATTATTAACATGACTCATTATCATTGTCAATCATACACATAAAATGTATTGCACAAAGAAGCTATTGCCTGTTACTTTAGCCAAAACAAAGTTGCATTGTTAACCAAAGTTACTATATATAGCAATGCCACCCTCCCCCAAAATGAACAAGTAACTTACATTTCCATCACTCCTCTGTCCACCCTTGTGAGTGATAACGACCACTTCCATCCACTTGCGTAGGTGTTGCTATTATAAATACAACATTAATTTTACAATTAGTCTAACTTTACTTAAGTCCATAACAACATATATTGCCTCAAATAACAAATAAGTGACTAACTTCGTATCTTTAAATCCCTAAGAGATGTGATTTCATCTAGAACATAAATACATGCAAGATATTAAAAAAATGACAAAAAAGGCAGAAGCTGTGGTCCTCACACTATGACTCTATTATGATGTTTCAAAGATCCACAGCATTGAAAACTATCAGGCAACTTCTTTTTCCTTTAGCTGATAGTATCTAAAATAATTCTATAACCATGTTTTAAACAGTTCAGATTTGGGGAAAAGAATGAAAAAAATGTATATTAGTTCATAACATTCCATACCCTCTACGAATTGTACAATGTCTTCTTATCCCTTAAAAAATAATGCTAGAGACTTTCGACAAAACTATTCCTGCAAATAAAAATGATGCCAGACCAAATGATGAACATGATATCCAATCAGAAACTATATTAAGTGCACAAAAACTGCACAAAAAAAGAAAAACAGCCAGAAGACCCTTACAGTGGTTAGAAACTCATCGTGGGGCCCTTAAGAACTCCTAGGAGGAGAGGGAACTAATACAGGCATAGCAGCTCTCAGATCAATATACCCAAGCTCCAGGAGGTTCCAAAGACCCTAAGCACAGGAGCCAGAGGGCCCTCAAGATCTAGAATTTTCAACATAGATCTAAGACCAGGAGATGGAGGTGCCAAGGGATCCCAGAGACCAGCAGGATCAACTAGTTCACCCAAAGCACAATGGCAGGTAAAACCTGGTCCTGACATAAGACTTCTATGCAGGAACTAAAAGGAGAGATAAGTAACCACAAGATATTGATAACTAAAGATTAAAAGGTTCAGCAATATCTAAAATTTTAATCTAGAAAATATGTAACTCAAAGGGCAAAAAAAAAAAAATCTTCCACACCTAGAAGCAATGAAAGAAGAGATTTAAAAAAATGAAAAAAAGGGGACAGCTACGTGGCTCAGTGGATTGAGAGCCAGGCCTAGAGATGGGAGGTCCTAAGTTCAAATCTGGCCTCAGACACTTCCTAGCTGTGTGACCCTGGGCAAGTCACTTGACTCTCATTGCCTAGCTCTTACCACTTTTCTGCCTTAGAACCAATACAGACAGAAGGTAAGGGTTAAAAAAAAAATGAAATAAAATTTCTGGAGGAAAGAATTGAGAGAAAAAGTTTACAATAGAAAGTGATAAACCTTACCTAAGTAATGGACTTCCTGAAAATTAGAATAAAACAAAGAGAAATCAAAGACTACGAGAGCAAAATATTAAAAAAAATTAGGAGTCAATATAAGATACCTGTTTTCAAAACACCTGAGTTGGTAAACAGGCTGAGAAATGATTTAAGAAATATTATACTCCCTGAAAATCATGATTTTTTTTAAAAAAGTAAAGACATCCTATTTAAGAAATCACAAATAAAAACTGTCCAGATCTAATCAAAACAGAAAGAAACCTATGAAAGATGCCCTGCAAGGAAAAATCTTTGGAACTTTCATAACCAAAATCCAGCACGTCCACAAAAAGAAAAATATTGTAATTAGCCAAAAAGTTCAAGTACCAAGGAACCAATCAGGATCACCTGAGTGCAAGCATCTAGTATAAACAACAGAAGACCTTGGAAAACAATATTCCAAATGGAAAAAGGCAGAATTTTACATAAGGCCAAGAATAATTTATCCTGCAAAACTGAATATAACCCTATGGAACAAAAACAAAACAAAACAAAATGAACCCTTAATGGAATGGGTTTCAAGCATTTCTGGCGAAAAAAAAAAAAAAACAAAGCTAAGCAGAAATGTTGAAATGAAAATACAAGAGCTAAGAGGAATCTAGAAAGGTAATTTATTTGAGCAATGAGAAAACACCTTTATGATGAAGAGCTAACAATCTAATAGAGGGAAAAGAAATAAGCATCTATTCAAAACCTTAATATTTTCAAAGGGCATTGGGGAAATTAAGATAGAAGTTGGGGGCGGGAGGGGGGGTAAAATTGGTTCCATTTTGAAGAGGAGAAAGAAAAGGAAAAGGAATACACCTTGCATAAAAAAAACAATGAAGTAAGCATAATGTATTTCTCATAACTGAGATATTCAAAAAAAGCATGTAACAAACATGAAGGGTAAAGGGGAACAAGCATGAGATGAACTTCATCTTTTTCACACATACACAGAACCATGTGCACACAAAGAGTTTGGTACAGAAATACATCAAACTCAACTGGGAAATAGCTAGGGATAAGGAGAAGGGAACCTAAGAGGCAGTTTAATGGCAGGATGGAAATACAAACAAAACAAACTTCCTTATCTAAAAAGAGTGATTAAAAGGGGGGGGGGGAAGGGAAAAAGAAAAGAACTGCAAGTTAAAGGAATGCCTGTCAATTTGGGAACTGATAAACAAATTATAGTATAGGAATATAATATAAATGTTAATGCACCAAAGACAAAAAAGATGATTTCAGAGAATTCAAAAAAGAAGTGAGCAGAAGCAAAACAATTTATACAATTACAATAATAAAGAACAATTTTGGAAGATGTAAGCTCTATAGGATCAATTAAATGACTGACTAAATTTGCAATGAATCATGTTATGCTCCTCCCTCCGGATAGAGGTTCAGAACAGACATTGTTGAATGTGGTCACTGGGTAGATGTGTATTGCTTGACTATGCTTATTTACCTCAAGGTTTGGTTCTTTTCCACCCTCCTCCCCATTTTTAATTAGACAGGTGAGACAAATAGGACAGTTTTGAAAGTTGAATTTTTTTTTTTAACTAAGCAGTATGAAACTAAAATTCACAGTTTCATATACATTCATTTTTGAGGGTGTTGAATTCAGAATAAATTTTTTTTTTAAAGAATATAATGGTGGGGCAGCTGGGTGGCTCAGTGGATTGAGAGTCAGGGACAGAGGCAGGAGGTCCTAGGTTCAAATCTGGCATCAGACACCTCCTAGCTGTGTGGCCTGGGGCAAGTCACTTAACTACCATTGCCTAGCCCTTAGCACTCTTCTGCTTTAGAAGCAACACACAGTATTGATTCTAAGACAGAAGGGTTTAAAAATAATAATAATACTTAATCTAAAATATCTAAAATCTATCCTTTAAGTCAAAGATAGGTCTGTTGGGTTAGACTGGCAAGTCACACTGTTAAGAAAAAAATGTACAATTTTGCATATATAGGTACATATATATAAATAAAACTCAAGTAAAACACTAAGGAACTGAAATCCTACCCACTTCTGGACAAAACTGATTAAAAATTACAAGAGAAAACTTTAATTTACATATCCATTTGCCAAAATTATTGAAATTTCCTAATATTTTGAGAGTTTGATTTTTGCCATATCAAGTCAAAGAAAATTGTTCTAATACATTTTCTGATTTGTGGGGTTTTTTTTTGTTTTTTTGTTTTTTTTAAACCCTTGTACTTCGGTGTATTGTCTCATAGGTGGAAGATTGGTAAGGGTGGGCAATGGGGGTCAAGTGACTTGCCCAGGGTCACACAGCTGGGAAGTGGCTGAGGCCGGGTTTGAACCTAGGACCTCCTGTCTCTAGGCCTGACTCTCACTCCACTGAGCTACCCAGCTGCCCCTCTGATATATGTTTTAAAATACTTAACTGTTGGTGGAGCTGTGAACTGATTCAACAATTCTGGAGAGCAATTTGGAACTATGTCCAAAAGGATTATAGAAATGTGATCCAACAATACCACTATTAGGTCTGTATCCCAAAGAGATTTTTTTAAAAAAGGAAAAGGACCTATTTGTACGAAAATATTTATAGCAGCTTTTTTTGTGGGCAAAGAATTGGAAATTGAGGGAAAGTCTATCAACTAGGGAATGGCTAAACAAGTTGTGGTATATGATCGTGATTGAAGATTATTATGTGCTAAGAAATGACAAGAAAGAGGATTTTAGAAAAACCTGGAAACACTTCCATGAACTGATGCAGAGGGACGTGAACAGAAGCAAATGAACATTGTACACAGTAACAGTATTACCTATTCTTAGCAATACAATGACTGGAGCCACTCCCAAAGGACTCAGGATGAAAAATGCCATCTACCTCCAGAGAAAGAATTGATGGAATTTGAATGCAAACCAAAACATACTATTTTTAATTTTCCTTTTTTGTTTTGTTTTGAGTTTTCTTCCACTAAATGACTAAGATGAAAATGTTTTACATGACTACATGTATAACCTATATCAGATTGCTTACTGTCTCAGAAAGGGGAAAAGTAAGAAAAGGATGGAGAGAATTTGGAACATAAAAAAGTTAGAAATTATTTTTACAAGGGGCAGCTAAGTAGCACAATGGATAGAGCACCAGGCTTAGAGTGAAGGACATGGGTTCAAATCTAAATTCTTTGAGAGCAAAAATGGAAGGAAAAAAAATACTTGGCTTACCATCATTTGATCACAAAATTTATCATTAAAGGAATTTGGGAAGAGCCTAGTGACAGAAGTAAGACGATTTACTACATTCAATGTCAAGCTTCGATAATCCCCTAACATCATCAATAAAGGCCTCATGTGTGTATGAATCTGGTCAACTTCTATTGTAGCACCTTCCAAAAACTGTAAAAAAGAAAATATATAGATAAAAGCAAAATGAAGAACAGATGTCTGAAAAGAGACTACTTTAGAATGAAATATAGTCTTAACTATTATAGAAGCTATAGTAGTTTTAGTTTAATAATGTAATTACATATTAAAATGTAATAGAAACTTAAGTTACTCTACTATTGAAGGAGTTTTCTAATTATTTCAGATAAGTTGCTCTTTTACATATTTCCAACTATTATCTCAAAAAATAATGGACGAGACCAAAGTTTTGATTTCCAAAACAGATTATACATAAGAAATCTAAAAATAACACAACTAGATTCTTAACTATGCAGGGAAAGCCAGCAGCTAGATATTTATATAGCAACTGCAATAATATCTTTAAGATTAAAGAGTTACCATGCTATATTGAATGAACCATGCAAAAAAAAGCAGCAATCACTAAGATGTATTAAAAAAAAACAATTTACAACAATACTTTTAAAATGTCACTAACCTTTCTCATGCATGCCTCCCCTGCCTCTTGCAACTCATTATTTGTTGAGTTTAGTGCTTTAAAAAGTGCAGCAATGATTTTCTCCCTGGATTGAGGAAGGTAATTGCAGGCAGCAAGAGCATCTTAAGACAGGGAAGAAAAAAAATCCAATTAGTACAATTCTTTATTATTAACTTATGAAAGTAGGTCAATGATTTTTGTGGTTAAAGGTTCCTGGTAGTCTTACTCCTTTATCATATACTAAAATCTAAAAGTGGTCAAACCCAATCCATGGCTAATGCCTTTGATAAACACGTGAACTCATCTTCTTTCATTTACCATATTATCTAGAACAGAGGTCAGCTTCAGGAGAGAGACCAAGGAGTCTTTACTCACTTGATCATGAACTGGTGCCAGTTACCAGGTAGCTCACCCTCCTACCTCAACAAATAGTCACAGAATGAAGTGGCCCACTTACTAGCCTAGAATCAATTAGCCAACCAATAAGCTTACTTAAGAGTAGAGAGAAAAAGCCAAATAGTCCTTGTCCTCAAGGAATTTGCATCTAACAGGAAGGGGGGGGGGGGGAATGAATCTCTTCGCATATAAAAAATAAAAAAAGAGAGAGAGACCATTTATCATAAACTTCTATTTACCTATGGATTACTGATCCAGTGGAGAAAGAAATGGGACATTACTCCAGTATTTTTGTCAAGAAAATCTCATGGACAGAGGTCCACAGGGTCATGAAGAGTCAGAAACAACTAAACAACAATTTGTTTTTTTATTTGTTATTTAACTTACTTAATGCTGCAATTCGTAAAGGTACAAGTGATGGAAGACTTTTGTAACATGGTAGTTTCATTAAGGCTACATCTTCAGCCTCACACAAATTCAACAGCTGAAAAATAAAGATAAAATATCAATTTAAACTGGTGATTATAAGAAGACATTTATAACAGTCTTGCAAATAATTACATAAACCAGTTTTCTGTATTACACTTCAATAATGATTAACTATTTTCAAAATTAAATTTAAATCAACTGCTGATTCAATCAAAAAGCAATTATTTTCAGGCAAATCAAACACAAATTCCAAATCAAGGTCTCAAAATGTTACTATGTTTCTTTGTTCTAAGGTAGATTATACAAAGTCTCAATAAGTACTGAAAGTAAATTTAGCCAGGAATATACATCATCATCTTTGCTCACAATTATTCTTCCTGCAGAGGAAAGGCATCTCAATTCCTTCCTTCCTACCTAAATCCATTCATTCATCAATCCCCAGTTCAAGCTGCACCTACACAATAGTCTTCCCTGATAACTGTAATATGCATACTGACCTACTGAGTGCAACTTCCTAGAAACATAGTTAGGTAGTTAGCTCTTTATCATGCTTTGTATTAGTCTATAGATTTTTTTTCCCTTACGAATGTTTTGCCTCTCAAAGACTAAAATTCTTTGCTGATTTGATCTTTATTTTATAATTACCTCCAAATTCCACAAAATACTTATCATAGTGTAAGGTCAGTAAAAAATACTCTTTCCCAGGCCAGTCTCACATCAACATCCAAAATGTCATTTTGAGTTAAAACTCCTTAAACTTAACTATAATTGATTAATCTATTACAATACACCAGATTCTTTTTTAAAAACTTCAAACACACCATGATATTATAAAAAAGTTATATACCTCTGTATAGAAAACTTTGTGTTCTACCACATTAAGATCCATTGTAAATAGTCTGGGCTGTAAAGTTGTACAAAATGTGTTTCCCTCCATTAGACCAATCTGGGCATTTGCAGGTTGATGTCTAAGTAAATGCTTTTTTGGTGGAACCATATCTTGAAGGACCTACAAAAATAAATACAAAAGAAAAAGTATAAATAAAAGGTAACACTTGAACTTTTTTTACTAGAACAAAAACATTTTTCACTCAACCTAAAAGAATATCAGATATAATTAAAATTTCAAATTCAGCTTGAGTCTCCAAAGTAGTCTCACAAATTAAGCTATTAACTTTTAAAAGTTGTTAATTTTCTCACTTTTAAGTTTTTTCCTCTTTGATTCATTTTTTTTCTCTGCTATCTAAACATGTAGTTGAAAATCTTCATAAATTTTTAGTTTAAGTAGTTTCATCATCTTTTTAAAAGAACATTTCAAACCATTACTGGGTCTGTAAACCACAGGATCATAAAAAGAGGAAAGGGCCTACTACGTGTACAGAACTATTTATTAGCAGCTCTCTTTGTGGTGGCAAAGAATTGGAAAATTTTTACTTTAAGTTTATTTATGTTTTTATTTTGAGGTTTTGGTTTTATAAGACTATTCTCTTAAAACACTATTGAAGTATGTTTTGCATGATAATATATGTATAACCCAGATTAAACTATTTACCAGATCCAGAATGGAGAGGGAAGGAAGGGAGACAATTTGTATCTTATAATTTTGGAAAACATGTTGAAAATCATTGTTTTGTGTAATTTGGAAAATAGTCTTTTTTTTTTAAATCATTTCCTTTACTTTATCCTTCTCTCCTAGATTACTTTGAATTCTGGTCTTCAAATCATGAGGAAATCTATTTTACTTTGAACCTATAAATTTATCAACTTATGTCATCCCAGTAAATGAATGAGCTTTTCTACCTGGCATAGTTACAAACCCTAAGAAATGGGAAGATAGCAAAGATATAAAGATATAAAATCTATGAGATTTTAATTTTTTACAAAAGCATTTCAAATGACTAAATTTCAAAATTAAACATAAATAACCTAAAAGAATTTTATTCATACTGGCTTAATTTCAATGAAAAACATCTTACCTCTTTATGAGGTTCCATAATCACAGTTACACTTTTTCCAGTAACCTGGGCCAGCACCTGAAGTGAATGCATAGCTTGTTTCCTTACAGTGGAATTTGGAGAGGTGACTTCTCGAACTAAATCATGTGTCACATGATGGAAAGACTTTTCCTGAGCTGATAGAATCTCTTCAGATTTTTCCTCATCTTTCAAAGGAGTTGCACATCTAATCAATAGCTGCTCCAAGGTTGTCTTTGCCATAGCAACTGCTCCATTGGAAACCTAAAAATTCATGAATACATTTGAGATCTGACTTTAATGAGTAACATAGTCAATATCTTGTTCCAAAAAATTGAAATATAATTCTAAGTACAAAACTAATTAAAATTTACTTTTGAACTTGTCTTTGGAACATCATAATCTTTACAAAAATCAAATGCTATCCTTAAGGCCCATGCCCAAAGACTATGTGAATAAAACTGCTTTCCAACTCCAGTAATGAAATTCTCTGGAGTGGGATCCTGTTATAAGGGATTCATAAGTTATAGATAAAATAAATTTTGTACTTCAGTATAGCATATGTTTAGAAGATATATACAGAATTTTCTGGGGCTATACTTTCTAAACATCTGCATTTCTGAACCCCATTTATTTTATCTATATATAAACTTATCATAATTTAAATGTCATAATTTAAACTTGAATCTAACTCGTAAACATTATAAACCATTAAATATTTACTATATATGAGACGCCATGCTAAGTGCTAGATACTCAAGAGAGAAATATTACAAGCATAATACATTATACAAAGGGGATTTCAATGACTGAAGAATGACCAAACAAACTAGAAAAGATAAGAAACCTGCAAATTATAAACAGGAAGACAATTAGGGGATTCACTACAATAGGTGAGAAAAAAAGGAGATATGGGACAGCCACAGTATGGAGTATGATAAGGAATAAATGAGATTTAAACAAAAGATCTCCAAGGCAAAAATGAAGTCAGAGTTCAAGTTAGACAGCATAATTTGCAGTGGACCCAGAAAGCAGAGTTTCATGATTTCCTCTAGCAGGAACTGACTGCTTCAGAGAAAGAACACATGAGACAGCAAAAATTACATAGGGTTAGAATTTAGCTTAGCACAAAGTAGAAACAGATCAAGGCACTAAGAAAGCAAAAGACAAAGGCAAAACAAAGGGCAAGATCTAAGTTGCTAACCATAAGGACAAAGTAGTAGAGAGACCAGAACAACATTAATAGGTAGAACAGAGAGGAAATAAGGAATAAAAGCTCACAATAAGGGAAAAAATAAGGTAAGAGAAGAGTAAGGATGAGAGGGCAAAAAAACAGGAGATAGAATTTCTAAGGCAAATATACTGGATATGGAATAGTTTCAAGTTTCAGTGAGGTCTAAGGTAGGAGCATTCTAAAAGGAGGCTGACACTGAATGGAAATTAAAATGTGATGAGCTGAGAAATTTAAAAAAAAAAAGATGGTGGCAGTAGAATGTAAACTCCCAGGGAAGGACACTTCATTTTTAGCTTTATATCCCCAGTGCTTATTATATATGCAGGTACTTAATAAAGGTTTATGGAATTCAACTGACTAGACTTTATTCTTATAATTCTATCCATTTCCTTGAGTCCATGATTTTATTCTTTATGATTTCCATTAAGATCAAATCCAGGGGCCTTAATATTCTTTCATTTACAAACAGCTGCACACCCTTATCTGCATTGCCTTTCACTTGAGGACCTCAAACTATGAATCATTTACACAAAGATACTTGGCAAATCAGACACAATTTTTATCTAATTATATATATCTACATTGATATAATGTGGCTATTCAGAAAGACAGCTAGATATTCAGGTATCCAAAAACAAAAGTTTACAGATTTGTCCTTTCACCAAAGATGTTAGAATGATATCTAAGTAACTACAATTTACTAATCACAAGCAGAGTAAATTTTCTGCTGTTTTCTTCATAAAAGGCAAAAAACACTATTCTCAAGGCAGCATAATCAGACTTGGGGGTGGGGGGGATTGTACTTTTGATTTTTAAAATACCTTAGTAATCATATAACACCAATTGGCAAAAGTTACAAGAAGTTGACTATTAAAACTAAAACAAATCTCTGTGAATCAAACAGTTGAATTATCTGAAGAGTACAATAATGCTAATATTCAGTTACTAAACAAAAATCAAAAGTACAAGTTGAAATCATCCATACATTAAATACCTCTCCAGTCAAGTCCATCATCACAAAAAGAAGTGCTTTAAGGAAAGTCTGTTGATTCTGGAGGACCCAGATGAGAGGCAGTCGTTCCATGAGGAATTTAATAGACACCACACCCCCTAGTTTTGCATACCAAGCTTGTTCATAACAGCAAGCACATAAACGTTCCACGATGTAAGAAAACAGTGGAAGTTGACAAGCCTAAGAAGGGGAAAAGAACATCATAAATAAATGCTCTGTTTAAGTTTGCCAAATACCAAATATTTTACGTCGTTACAAATGCAGAGAAATCAGAAGTAGAATAAATTTCACAAATAAATAGAATACTTACTCTTTCCTTTGAACCCAGGATGATACTTGCCACATCAAATATCACAGCTAGAGCTACCTCCCCTATTTTACAAAGTTCCTTCTCCTCATAAGCCATACAAATGGCTATTGCATCAATAAGCACCAAGGGATCCATTCCTTTTGAGCCATTCTCCTCACTATGAAACATGGCTGTGCTCGGCTGGCTTCCCACCTGATAACACTGCAGCAAAAAAGGACCTACAGTGGAGGTTTATGAGGAGGCAGAGAACAGAAATGAAGAAATAAATCATTATAGATTTTTTAAAAGTCAAAGTGACAAAATAACACCCTAGAGTCTAGAGCCTAGACAATGTAAAATACTTAGGAATCTATCTACCAAAACAAACACAGGAATTATAGGAACACAACCACAAAACACTTTCCAAATAATTAAAACTAGATCTAAACAATTGGAAAAACATTGATTGCTCATGGGTAGGACGAGCTAACAGAATAAAAATGACCATTCTACCCAAATTAATTTACTTATTTAGTACCATACCTATCAAACAAACTACCAAAAAACTTTTTTACTGAATTAGAAAAAAAGTATAACAAAGTTCGTTTGGAAGAACAAAAGATCGAGAATATCAAGGAAAATAATGAAAAAAAACATGAAGGAAGGTGGCCTAGCAGTACCAGATATTAAGCTATACTATAAAGCAGGGGTCATCAAAACAATATGGTAGGGGCAGCTGGGTAGCTCAGTGGATTGAGAGTCAGGCCTAGAGACAGAGGTCCTAGGTTCAAATCTAGCCTCAGACACTTCCCAGCTGTGTGACCCTGGGCAAGTCACTTGACCCCCATTGCCCACCCTTACCACTCTTCCACCTAAGAGCCAATACACAGAAGTTAAGGGTTTAAAAAACAACAACAAAAAAAAAAACATGGTACTGGCTGAGACAGAAGGGAGGATCAGTAGAAAAGACTTGGAGTAAGTGACGGCACCAAGACAGATAAACCCAAAGAGCCCAACTTTTGGGACAAAAATACACTATTCAACAAAAACTGCTGGGAAAATTGGAAAACAATATGGGAGAGATTAGGTTTAGATCAACATCTCACAACCTACACTAAGATAAATTCAGAGTGGGTGAATGACTTGAATATAAAGAAGGAAACTATAAGTAAATTAGGTGAACACAGAATAGGGTACTTGTCAGATCTATGGGAAAGGAAAGATTTTAAAATCAAGCAGGAGTTAGAAAAAATTACAAAATGTAAAATAAATAATTTTGATTATATTAAATTAAAAAAGCTTTGCACAAACAAAAACAATGCATCCAAAATCAGAAGGGAAACAACAAACTGGGAAAAAAATCTTTATAACGAAAAACTCGGACAGGGGTCTAATTACTCAAATATACAAGGAATTAAATCAATTGTATAAAAAATCAAGCCATTCCCAAACTGATAAATGGGCAAGGGCCCTGAATAGGCAATTTTCAGATAAAGAAATCAAAACTATCAATAAGCACATGAGAAAGTGTTCTAAATCTCTAATAATTAGAGAAATGCAAATCAAAACAACTCTGAGGTATCACCTCACACCTAGCAGATTGGCTAAAATGAAAGAAGGGGAGAGTAATGAATGCTGGAGGGGATGTGGCAAAATTGGGACATTAATGCATTGCTGGTAGAGTTGTGAACTGATCCAACCATTCTGGATGGCAATTTGGAACTATGCTCAAAGGGCTATAAAAGACTGCCTGCCCTTTGATCCAGCCATACCACTGTTGGGTTTGTACCCCAAAGAGATCATAGATAAAAAGACTTGTACAAAAATATTTATAGCTGTGCTTTTTGTGGTGGCAAAAAACTGGGAAACGAGGGTATGTCCTTCAATTGGGGAATGACTGAACAAATTGTGGTATATGCTGGTGTGATGGAATACTATTGTGCTCAAAGGAATAATAAACTGGAGGAGTTCCATGTGAACTGTAAAGACCTCCAGGAACTGATGCAGAGGGAAAGGAGCAGAGCCAGAAGAACATTGTACACAGAGACTGATATACTGTGGTAAAATAGAATGTAATGGACTTCTGTACTAGCAGCAATGCAATGACACAGGACAATTCTGAGGGGATTTATGGAAAAGAACACTATCCACATTCAGAGGAAGAACTACAGGAGTGGAAACACAGAAGAAAAATAACCACTTGAACACATGGGTTGATGCAGGAATGATGGGGGATGTAGATTTGAAACTACCACACCAATGCAACTATCAATAACATGGAAATAGGTCTTGATAAATGACACATGTTAAAACCAATGGAAATGTGCGTCGGCTATGGGGGGGAGGTGTTTTGGGAAGGTGAAGGGGAAAGTAAGAACATGAATCATGTAACCATGGAAAATTTTTCTAAAGAAATAATAAAAAAAACAAACAGAATTCTACTGCTTTTAGAATAATAGTAGACATCTATTCAGCACTTCACATATTTTTATCTCACTACAGCTTCTTAAAAAACAAAGGGAGATATGCTAAGAATACTTCTAAATTCCATATGAATAAGTTGAGATGCTAAGTGATTTTGTTCACAATCACTTAGCTAGCAAGGATTAAAGAATTGGAATTGAGTATCACTGAGTATCAGACCAGCAGCACTCCACCTATATCCATGACATCATACCAGTATCTCTCTTTATTTGTCTGTCATGATCCTGAAAACTCTACAACTCAGAAGTTACACAGCCATGAGAAATCAGCATTGGCAAACTGAAGTTTAATGTCTTTAAACTAAATAACAAAAATTACCCATAAACCACATGGGGTACTCTTTTAAAACTGTTTTTCATTGTACAACACAACACTATTACTTCAATCAACACTATTCTATTTTTAAAAATAATTCTTAAATGGTCAACAAAAGATAGTAGTTACAAACATTTTCAAGAGCCACATTATCAAGACACCTATATTTGGGTCTTTTCTGTCACACACACAAAAGTATCACTATCACAAACAGCATCATATTTAATTATAATAGACAACAACACACTACACAAGCACTAAATATAACCAGTATCAAGTGACTCCTATTTACATAGCACAATGCCAGGCAGTGTAGTGGATAGTATCTAGGTAGGCACTTCCTCTACCAACACAGAATGGTTCCTTCTAAGCAACCTATCTTCTTAGAAAGTTGACTGGAGCACTGAGACATTAATTGTCCTAGCATCATCCAGCTAGTATATACCAGAATCAGGACAGGAATTCAGGTTTTCCTGACCTCTCATCAAATTTGCCAGTGGTATTAAACTCAAATAGAAATGGAGACACAAAAAACAAACAAAAAGATCCCTGAAGGCTTGACTTAAAAAAAAAACACACATTCTATGGCATTTTTATTTATTTTGTTAAATATTTCCTGATTACATTTAAATCTCTTCATGACTACCCTGTGATTGATAATTCTGCCATCATGTCTCATTGTAGGGCAGGAGTCCCCAATCTAGGATAAATACATTCCTAGTAATAAAAGAAAATTATCAAGGAGCATGGGAAACATTTTTGTCCTACTGAATTATTCAAAAAACTGGAATGTTAATGAAAAATTGTTATGTACTAAATAAAATTTTCTTTATTAAAAAAGTATCCATGCATGATAAACACTGTAATTTTCATATTGTTTAGGGTGTATGGAAAAGTTTACTGTGAGCCCTTCCTTCTGTAGGGAATAACACCAAAAAACAGTAACTGCCAGAAATAAGTTTGCAGTCTATTTGTGTAGCTCAAATTAATATGAAACAAATGTGTAGTACTAAATATACCTGCAGAAGAGTTCAGAAAGGAAAGAAATTATTTATATGGGTTAGGAGAACTAAAATTGGTCCTTTTGGGGGCAGCTGGGTAGTTCAGTGGATTGAGAGCCAGACCTAGAGACGGGAGGTCCTGGTTCAAACCTGACCTCAGACACTTCCCAGATGTGTGACTCTGGGCAAGTCACTTAACCCCCATTGCTTAGCCCTTACCACTCTTCTGCCTTGGAATCAATACACAGTATTGGCTCCAAGACAGAAGGTAAGGGTTTAAAAAGATAAGATAAAATAAAATAAAATTGGCCCTTTTAGGACAGACAGAATTTGTATTGGTAGATAAAGGGTTGTGGATGTGTCAGGCAAGTCAGAAACAAAGATAAGAAGGCAGATATGAGTATCATATACGCAGGAGATAGTGAGGAGACTGGTCAGACACAAGTAGATGCTATAAGTGATAAAGTGCTGGTCAATAAAGAGGTACCTATGAGATATTTGAGCATAAAAATGTCACACTCAAGAAATGGAAAAACAACAAGTTTTCTTACTTTTAACAGTATTCTCACTATTATTTATGTCATACTAGTTTATACCACCCACAAGATCTACGAGAGGGTTCTTTAGACTGAGGAAGGGGAAAGGATGCAGAAAGTGAAGGAATAAAAAAAAATAGGTTTTCTTATGACTTGGAATATTGGTAATTATTACTCAAGTGCCAATTATGTTTAGTTACAGTTTAAGAAATAAAATAGCTTAGACTCTGGCCTCAAATATTTCCTAGGCATGTGATCCTAAGCAAGTCATTTAAAACACTCTTATGCCTAATTAGTATTGGTAAGGGTTTAAAAAAAAAAAAAGGTATTAACAGCCTAAAACAACACAGTACGGCTCTGAAAAGGACTCAACTACATAATTTACAGGTAAATTCAAATGACTTTTACATATTGTACTTACCACATTGCTGGGCTACTGCTACCATAGTATAGTGACGAATTAAGCTGGCTACAAATGGCAGAGCACTAGGTCGAAGATCCTTGATGACAGCAGACATGAATGCACCAGTCAATGCTTGTTCAAAAGTTTTACGGGCTGGAGTGTCCTGTGCTTTGTATCGATGTGAAATAATTACACTGGGTATGGACTTCTCTGTAAAGCTAAAAGATAAAATTACATCTATTATCATAACCCTGGACAAGTGTGCTGGCAGTTCAACCATGACCATTACAGGTTTCATGTACGACCTACTCCCAAACCCTTCTTATTCAGGTACGGCTGACTCACTTCATTTACTCTACTTTTTAACTGTAGCAAATCTTAATCTCAAATATGATAAATGGTTCAATTTTAGCATGAACGTTTATAGTCAACAGTTTAAGTGAGTCCAAACATATTCCAAGGAGTATGTATACAGTCAACAAAATGGAATGCAACAAAATGGAACACAAAGACTTTTTTTTTTTTTTTTTTACCCTTGTACTTCGGTGTATTGTCTCATAGGTGGAAGATTGGTAAGGTGGGCAATGGGGGTCAAGTGACTTGCCCAGGGTCACACAGCTGGGAAGTGGCTGAGGCCGGGTTTGAACCTAGGACCTCCTGTCTCTAGGCCTGACTCTCACTCCACTGAGCTACCCAGCTGCCCCCCACAAAGATATTTTTAATACTTTTAGATTTCCTATTTTAAGAAAAGACATTTGGTTTTTATCTACAAGGACTGAAATGTTACTAAGCAAGTCAAACTCCAAATATCAGATTATGAATCTCAGAACAATGTTCAGGAAAGACCAATCATACATATTTATGTAAACAAAAATTTTTTTGCAAATACAACAATAAAAATATTCACACCAGAAGGAGAAGAAATAATTACAGAAACAAGTTTATGAGATTCTTCAAAATCCTAAAAGGCTTGGCTAACTCTCTGGCTTTCCTTACATAATACCTAATATATCTTTTTGCTGCTAAAAATATTTACCCTCAGCATTAAAAAATATCAGGGATTTTACATTTTAAAAACAACATATACATTTTGTGTCTGTTTTCTTCCTCTTTCACTCCCAGTACTACTCCTATCATTAAGACCTCAATTTACACCTATACCATCCTATCTATAGACATGGTAAAAAATTTTAAACTAAAAATTTCTATCGAGACTGCAATTGTCCTCTTAAAACTTCAGTTGTCATATGCTACTGTAGGACTCTCAATCTTTCTAATTACTATGGGAAGAAATGTATTATTCAGCAGAAAAAAAGAAACTAAAGAGATACAAACAATTCTATTAACTAAAAAAAGAAATTTCATTTTCATTTTTTAAGAAAATGAAACAAAACAGCAATTAAATCACATTATTTAAAAATCGAGATTTCTGTTATGCTCAAGTGATATATGTACTATTAAGCAACAATGTACAATGGACCCTCATTATAGAGAATTCTTATATGAAAATCTCGCACAAAAGGATTCAGTTACCAAAGTTACCAAAGAAATCTTTTGCAACATTCTACTATTCCAAATCTTTCCATTTTAAACTTCTGAAATGAAAGTAATCTGAATTGGTCTAATATGAATGCAGTGGGACTATTATCCCATTTTTCAAGATGCTTATCATATTTATTAATGGATTCTATGTTACATTATCCCTTTTGGCACACTTTTGGCTCATACTAAGCTTTTATTCAATTAAGTATCCCTGTCCAGACAGCCAATATCTTTTTTTTTTAAACCCTTACCTTCTGTCTTAAAATCAATACTGTGCTTGGTTCTAAGGCAGAAGAGTGGTAAGGGCTAGACAATGAGGTTCAAGTGACTTGCCCAGGGTGACAGAGCTGGGAATCCACATTTGAACCCAGGACCTCCCGTCTTTGGGTCTAGCTCTCAATCCACTGAGCCACCAAGCTGCCCCCGCAGACAGCCAGTATCTTGAAAGTACATAGGTGGAAGACAATCTATTGATGGTATAATTCTACCTATCATCTAAGCTTGAAACATCAGTGTTATCTTTGACTCCTTGTTGTAACATACTAATTGACTGATAGTTTTGTGTGTTACTTGGTAAATAGGTCACTTTCTAAACCTTAAGTTATACTCACCGCCAGATCTGGAAACAATCCAAAGATTTTCTCTCTATTCCTAACTTCTAAAGAATATTATACAAAAAAACTCTACTTGATAAGTCTATAATTACCAACTTACTTTGGATGTGCAAGGAGCTGATATAAAGCATGTTTATTATCATCCAAATTCATCATGGCCACCAAGAAGCATTTTATTACTTCCCACGCTTGCCTTCGATAGTATGGTTCCGTGTTTGCACTTTTCAGGCAGTCCAAAGCTGTTTCAATGGCCTACAATGAAAAAAAAAAATAAAGTATTTGACATATACTATATGTATGATTGTGTTTATATTACACACACATATATGCATATATAAGACACTAAAGAGTAAAAAGCTTAACATCTAAAAAATAAATTATATCCATTTGAAAGAGCTACCAATAAAACATCATCAAATAAAACATGTAGAGAAAATTCATTAAAGAAAATGTATGAAAGAAGAAATTTCATTGTTCCACTGATTACAAAATGAAATTCAATTATTTGTGCTTAGTCAATGAGATTATATAAATTTAATGACCTTTGAAGGCCCCTTATTATAGAGAAATTAATATTTTCCCCTTTGGAAAAAAATTTTTTTTCCCATTTGTTAGATTAACTGTATGCTCTCATCACCTATCAAATCACCTTATTGAAGTCCCAATGACTAGAACAATGAGCTTTTTTCCAATGAAATGGAACTTTTCTTGCCAAGGAGTTAAATGAAGGATAAATTTTTTCTGCTTTTTCTGTATTTCCAATTTCTTATCTTTTTTTTAATGCCTAAAAACTACAATATAGATAATTATTCCTATTAATCTAACCAAGAAAAAGTTAAGACATTAAGTAATATGGAATTCTCTAAATCTTTCTAACATCAGTTTTAAAATGTTAATTATTTCATCAACAATAATCACTGAGTTTTCTAAAGTACTACTGAAAGGCTGATTTAAAGTTAAATTATAATAGGAGAACTATAATTATAATACTAGACTATAATAGAAGGGAAAACTTTGTCCCATTATACTATTTTACAATCTAAGTATGATACAAAAGGTTATTCCTGAAGTATATTACAAATTTAGGATTTCTAAATATTTTGTCAAATTTGCAATGTCTAGTAAATTATTAAAGCTATTGTTCCTAATCCTAGGAACATATCTCTTATTAATGTTTAAATTTGTGATATTTCTTCATTTTTAAAGTGCTTTCTGGCGAGCATTTATTTTTAAATAAAGTATAATAAAATGTATAATGTATAACAATAAAAAAGAATTGTTTCAAGAATAAGAATTAGAGATAGGTTTTGATGATTATGTCATATGGTGCTGAGAGCGATCAACTAAAAGAATATATGAGAAAGAATTAAGGGTAACATAAACGGGAATGACTAAACAAATTGTGGTATACGAACATAATGGAATATTATTGTATTGTAAGAAATGCTGACTATGATTAACAGAGAAGCATGAACAGTGAAGTAAGCAAAACCAAATATAATGGCTATAACATAAATAGAAAGAACAATAAAAGAAACAATGCTATGAAATGATCAAGCTTAACCCCAAAGACCAAATTTTAGAAGGCATCTCTCCCCTATTTCTTTTTCTAAAAGGGAAAAAAAACCAAAACCCTTACCTCCTGTCTTATAATCAGTACTATGTATTGGTTCCAAGGCATAAGAACCATGTAGTTTATAGAGTATAATCTATATAGTTAAACAATGGGGGTTAAATGACTTGCTCTGGGTACACAGGTTAGGAATTGTATGAGGCCAAATTTGAATCTAGGATCTCCTACCTCTAGGCCTGGTTCTCAAATCCACTGAGCCACCTAACTGCTCCCTCTCTCCTAATTCTTTGCAGAGGTTTGGAATTTCTGCATGGGAGTCATGGAAGTGAATACTGCATATAATAATATATGTTGCATATAAGAACTTCTTAATATGATATATTAGTTTTCTTGAATTTTTTTATCTTCCTCTTTTCTGTGATAAATGATGACTCTTTGGGAAGGATTAGTGTGAAGGATTGTTAAAAATGAAAATGAAGCAAAAACAAAAGAAATCAATAAAAATGTGGGGGGCTTTATTGCTGTTGTTGTTTTTAAAAAAGGGCAAAACTTTTTTTAAAAACCCACCTACCAGTGTTCCTTTGCAAGTACAAGCCTCACTTTGCCCTTCTCGTGTATATGTGGTGACTGGCATATTAGTATACCTTCATAAAATATTTGAAGCTCTAAAACTTTTAAGTTTAAGAAAATTAAGTAATCAAGTTAAATAACTACAAAAACATTCAACTTTACCTTTTCCATTGGAAGCTGAATGGATGCTTTACAATCTGAAAACTCTACTGTGATACTAGGTCCCTGAATTTCAGTTACAACATACTGAAGCTTCTGAGACTCCTTTAACATTTTCCTGTTACTTCCACCAAATTTACCAAGTACCCTGTAGGCCACATGAGAAATGCTGTCTGCAGGATTCCTTAAGGTACGCCACAAAGCCTAAAATCAAAGTAATACTTTTAAATGCAAGAAATGTTCAATTTCATTAGAATATCATAAATCTTTAAACACATGTTCCTATTTGTTTAGCAAAATTTCCTACAAGTTTAAAATACTTAAGAAAAAATTGAGAAGTAAAATCAAAGATGACTGTTTCTAAAACTAGCCTTTTAAAGCAATTTTTACCAACATGTAGTCATGTTATTGGGTTAACTGTATTATAATACATGAATGGGACTATGAAAGATTCCAATTGCTCTTCTACCTCTTGTTTTACATACCGCATATTTGAAACTTTAGTTAATAAGCAAAGTGAGAAAGTTTCTTCTGAAATGTTACCGTTATTTTTATTATTGATGCTAACAATTCACATTTCTATAACATATCGGAGACTACAGAAAAGGGCTGGAAATACAGGTAGTTCAAATGTTATCCTTATTTTATGATTGAAGAAGCTGAGGCTCAGAAAGTTGAAGTGTCCAAAGTTACAAAGCCAGTAGGTACCAGGATCTAGGTTTAAAACTCAGGTTTTAACTCCCAATCAATGCTCTTTCCACAATATCATGCTGCCTCTCTATTGTCCAGCCCCTTCTGCTATTCAGCAACGAATATTATTTACATGTCGAAGTCATCTGGACTTTCTGAAGTCTCAGGGAATTATAATAAGAATACCCATTTCTTTTGGTCTTAGGAATATAAAATGGGAAAATTAAATCAATTTCCACATGATTTTCAAATACCAGTCTATTGCGATATATACATCTCTTTAAATACCAGAGAAATCCAAAAAAGTAAGCTGAAAGTCACTTTAATGGCTTGATGGCTTTAACTAAAAATATAAGTACAAAATGAAAATAACAGATACAAGAACTTCATATTACCTGCATGAGTTCAGCCCGCACTGGTTGAATGTGATCATAAAGAAAGTCTGGCTGGAGATTATCTACACATAATTCAAGAGTCCGAAGGCCTTGGCTAACCAATGTCTGGGATCCATTAAGAGCAGATACTAAGGGATCCATTAACATTGGTAGATATGGAAGAAGGGAGCTCAGTCGAACTGGTACAGTAAGACATAGTTCCACAAATAAATCTTTCATGTGTTGCTTATGGAGACCACTTTGTAACATATTAAGTCCTAAAAGGGGGGAAATTTTTAAAAGAAAAAATAAAAAAAATATTTGGTTAATAATAACTAGAATTTATAAAATGCTTAAAGGTCTTCAAAATAATTAACAAATATTGTCTCAGTCTCATAACAATCCTGAAAACTAATTATCCTCAATTTTACAAATGAGGAAATGAGAGGTAGATGGAAGTTAAAAGACTTTCTCAGGGTCCCTTGACTGACTAATAATGAGTGTATCTGAAGTTAGATTTGCACTGAAGTTAGTTTCAGGTCTTCTTCCTTTCAGCTTTAGCAATTCCTATGCCCTCTGGCACAATGCTTTCATAATAGTTCATTAACATATACCATGATTAAGTGCTTAAAATATGTGTGGGTGAGGAAGTAAAGAATGGAAAAGGACTGAGCTCAATATAAC
The DNA here is from genome assembly GCF_016433145.1 of Gracilinanus agilis. NCBI lineage: Eukaryota > Metazoa > Chordata > Mammalia > Didelphimorphia > Didelphidae > Gracilinanus > Gracilinanus agilis. The sequence goes on from NC_058130.1 coordinate 218,017,008, forward strand.
AAAAGATTTATACTGTAGGAGAACTACTGAGGACAGATAAGAAGACTAGATTAGATTATACTTTATCTATTTGCTGGCACAGGATTTCCTACCTATACAGTTAACAAGTACTTATTGGCTGTTTATTGTGAAGAACATTTTATTTGAGGCTCTTCTCTTCTAGGGAGAGAAGCAAAAGAAAAAGAAGACAACAAAAACCTTTCAACCTAACTAGGAAAGACATGAAAAGAACTTCCTATATTGCAATCAGTTCAAACAAAGCAAAATATGATAAGCACAAAAAAAAGCTCTTATTACCACAATACACCATGTATACCCCCAGTTAAATATATGCATGAAGGGATTTCAATTCATAAACTAATGCATAACATTCAAGTACAAAGTAACTTATTTCCTTTATTTCTCATTTTAATTAACTCTTTCAACCTTAGTTGTGCTTTCTCTGGTCTAATCTTAAAACAAGAAAATCTATTGCTCAAAATGCAAGCAACACTCCCAAAGGAAAAATTAGGATCCCCCACAATCAGTTCCTATATAGCCCGGAAAACAACTGTAATTTATTTCAGCAGTCTCACCTTATAGCCCGCTATGCCTTTTAAAGGCTTAAATGTAGATCCTCATAGTGTACCTTTTACAACTCTGAGGATAATAATAGTTACACAGAGATAAACTGGGATTTCACTGGTATGGAGAGAACTCTTTGGGTGAAAAAAGTCCTTAAAACTCTACAAAATAATACCTTATCTACATCTAAGTCAAATTCCTTAAACCATCAGAGATCAACATTTTCTCAGCAATGTTACAGAGAATTAATTGCCTAGGACAATGAAAGGTTCAATTTGCCTAGTTTGTCAAAGGAGGAATTTAAATCCAGATATTCCTTACTTCTAGGGCAGTTCTCTATCCATTGTACAACCAGGAAAAAAGGACTAAATGTTGGGAATGAACCAAGTTTAAAGAACAAATGAAATGGTTAATTCTGACCTTGCAACAAATTTGGTAAGAGAGGCAAGAATTCCTGATAAAGAAGATCATGGCTACCCCCACCAATGGAACGAAACAATGCTCGAAGGAGCAGGAAATAGTTGTAGGGTTCTTTGGCGGTCTGTGCAAGTTCCATAGAGCTGTTCACAATCTTGTGCAAGTGGGGCTATGAGATATGTAAACAGACAATAAAAAGACAGGTCAACAAATGGCAGTATCATTAAATCATCATCACACTTAACTCAAAAGTTCAAAGTAATTCAATAAGGGCTAAAGCTAATTTTGATAGATTTGAACCAAATATACCATGGAGGTGGGAGTGACTGGGAGGGGGAGTAAGAAAGTAGTTACTTTCATTGCCTGTGGACCTACATTTTTTTTTAATGAAAAAACGACTACAGTATTGATTCAAATATATATATTCCCTCTCAAATTTAGCCAGTATAAAACCCAAGTGTAGTCTAAAATCAATGTTATTTTTGTGTATATTTACAGGTGATTTTTTTTCCTTTAAAAGAAAGTACAATCAGTGAGACAGTCTTGAGTCTACATTTTTCCTGATATCTAAAAGTTATATAGTCTGTCATCAATCAGTTCAAATTTTCAACTAAATATCCTATCTCCAATTTATAATTTTATTACTAGACTAATTCTCAGAGGTCAAATCTAAATACCTTATTTTACAGAGGAAGAAAATGAGGACAAGTAAGAACTCTTAAGTCCTATTCCATTTATTCTTTTCATTGATTCAAAAATATAGTATGACAAAAAGCAGAAAAAGCAACCACAGATTGTATAACCTCAACACTTCTCTTCAAGATCAAGATTCTGGCTATTCAATTTTATACTATGTTTCAAACAAATTGTTTTAAAACAATTATCTTTTAATATCTTGAAAATCTAAGAAAAATTCATGTTGACATATTCTGATGTCATTCTCAATTTTTTAGAAAACTAATAAGATTTAAATCCCCAGTCTCTGCAGTAAATATTAACTAGTAATAAAACCAAAGGCATAAGCTCAGTAAAAGATTCAAATGATCTGAATTGTAGTTCTAATTCTTTTTTAAGTCACTAAACTCTAGTTCTATCTCCTCATTTTCTAAGTACTTGGTAGTGCTACCTTATTCACAAAATGCTGTGAAGAACTGGTTTTTTTTTTTTAAATGTATGTCTGTAGGTGTGCATGAATGTATGTATAAAATCATTAAAAAGCTATTTCTAAATTTAAAGTTTTCTTTTTTTCCTGCTCCATCTTGACCTATGATTTTCTTTGTTATGGGGGGGGAGGGGCACACCAGGAGCACACCAAGTAGTAAAGGAAAGCTCTACAACCATCCTATTTACTCAGGAAGTTGCAATAGGCACTATATCATGTAACCCCTGTTATATGACTTGTCAACAGTCAGATAATATGACTCAAAGGAATCAGAAGCACGACTTGAATCTAAGTTTTCCTAACTCCAAAGATGGCTTTCTAATCATTATATTACTATCAGATTTAAAGTACTGCTATTTATTATTAAAACTACAAAGGCAGCTGGGTGGCTCAGTGGATTGAGAGTCAGGCCTAGAGATGGGAGGTCCTAGGTTCAAATCTGGCCTCAGACACTTCCCAGTTGTGTGACCCCGGGCAAGTCACTTTACCCCCATTGCCTAGCCCAGTGATGGCAAACCTATAACACACGATTTTTGATGACACACGACCACATATGGCCACATACAAAAAAGTATGGGGCTGCATGCTGTGGATGAAATTTTTGCTGTAGTGTAGTGTAGACACTCTGTGCACTATAGATGACAATTCAACCTATATTAATTTACCTATTTTGGTTTATTAAATAGTTATATATTACATACCACGAAATTATGGTGTTTTTTCTCAAAGTTACCCACCACCTGAGTTATGCTCATTTTTTTGGCGAATTTTGACACACCAAGTTCAAAAGGTTGTCCATCAATGGCTTAGACTTACCACTTTTCTGACTTGGAACCAATACACAGTAGTCCCAGTAGATACATTTATTACTCACCTAAGTCTAGAATGCAACAAGCTTAAAGCTGCAAATCATTTTCTTTAACAATCTAAACAATCTTTACAACAAAGGTACACAGTAAAAAAGGAATATACCCTCTACAGTCAAATATTTGAATGCCAACTACATGCAAGACAACAAAAGCCTCACAGGATTTCAAATATTTTCAAACATTTCATTTGCCCTCTGTTTACAAGTTGACATGAAATACCGTAGCCTGGTACAAGAACTACAAATGCTAATGCTGCTAATCTTGAATACATCACTAAAAATAGGAAGAGTGTTTTAGATAAAAGAATTTGGGGTACTGTATCACTAACACCTGAATTATCATTCCCTCTAAAATAAAGAGCTTTACTTCTCTGTTAGGCCATAGGTTTCTCAAAGAAAAAATGGTTCTCTGAACATAGAAGATAATAATACTATCTCTAACATTCAGAAGAGATATAATTTGCCACAAAAGGAGAAAATACATTTTTAAAAAACTTTTGTTATGGATCAAAGTGAATCCTTCAAACAAAAGAATCAGTCACTTGTTTCCATGTTAGAAAAAAAGACATTCACCTATAAATGTGGCCTCAAAAAAAGATATGAACATGAAGCCTTCAAGTTTTTCCTATTTCAATTAATACAAGATAGTTCATATGCTGAATTTGCAAATGAGGAGCCCATTGTGAGGCATGATGGCATAGTGAATAAAAGGCCTCTAGCCTTCTTTAAAGCCCTGTGTTCAAGTCTTACATCTAATATAATATATGATCATAGACAAGTTTCTTAATTTCTCAAGGCCCCTTGAGACAACTCTCCAAGACTATAAATTACAGATGAACTGCCAATCTGCATGGTAGAAAGAGATTCAATCATAAGAATTTATCACACTGATGAAATCAAGATCTAGACTAAAAAAAAAAGTACATTAAATGTTTTTATGCAGGATTCTTATTCTACAAGGACATTTATTAACTTAAGGAATTCTTTTCAAATGTTAAAAGAATAGTTTCAAGAAACTTTCCAATAGTGAATAATTTTAGAAATCATCTTTGTGTTCAAGTGGCACTTAAGTCAAAATAAGCTTTACCTTCAGCATTTGTTCATTTTCAGCTGCAAATAGTGAAACTGAGCCAAATACCAACTTGAACAGCTTGAGATACAGATTGGAGAGTTCTACATTAGAGCCCATTTCTGGCAGTCGATCAAGGAGATACTCCACAAGAATTGTAGCAAACAGAGCAGAGGTGGTAGGATTCGCCAAGAAAGAATTGGCAACAATCTGTTAAAACAAGAAACTCAGATGACAAAAATAATGCCTTTCCAAAAGATTGCAAGATAAGGAAATCAGCTTAAATGAATTAATGTTGTAATTGGGGCTCACAAAATTAATTACCTAACAAAGAGAAAGAAAGAAATGTTTCCATGAAGAATGAAGTATTTCTGAAACATTAAGTAGTTTCAGGCATTTACTTTATATAAGCTTAACTCCCACCCAAAACTCATTGAACTTCTCTGAATACTAATTCTGACTAACAAAAGATTTAGTTAGAAATCATAAGTTGCTTTTCAGATACATTATTTTCTGAGGTATAGATGGCTTTACAATAATTCTTTGAACTCTGTCCTTTTAAGGAATCTTTAATGTTTTAAAAACTAATTTCCAAATTACTAAAAGACAAAAGGTATTTAATTTGTAAACAAATAATTTCAGGGTTGGGAAGACAGATGGAAATCATTTTATACCTGAAGAGCATAATTTTTTGAGATTCTTTCTACCATATAAGGGACTGTAGTTTGGAAGATTTCTTTAAATGTTAAGGGATTCATCATTGTGAAAACTCCTGCAAAATGCTCCAACACTTCCTTCTCTTCTTTCATTCTAACAGTCTGACAGTTTGCTACTCGAATGTATGTCTGCCCATTTCCTGCTATCTGGACCTGGAATGGAGGGAAAATTTCATGTAACTTTTATATTACTCACTTGAGAAGGAAAAACATTTATAAGTCAAAATACAACTGTGTAATAAACTCCCAGTTAAATATGGTCATGGCAGTATTCGCCAAAAGCACTTTAGTGAGGAAAAATGCCCTATAAACAAATCTTCCTGTACTGTTACATTTATAGACTTGTTTTCACTTTGGAAAAATTTTTCTTTCCAAAGTTGTTCAAAGCAAGGAAAAAACTAAATTTAATGTTACATTCTCCCTTAAGATAAAACAGAATTTTCTTGAAAAGACTTCTATAAATACTAGAGTGCATGCCAAGTGCTTAAAGAGTCAAAAAATGTACAATTCTATGTGGTGCTTTCCTTCATAACAGCTCAATTCATCACCATATTACTTACCTGATAAATATCTAAAGCCTGCATTGCATATTTCACAAGCTTTATGTAAATCTGCGTTTCTTTGGGTTGTAATTGCTTGTTGGGAATGAACTGAGCTTCTGGAAGAGAGATCGCATGTCAAATTAAAACCACAAACATTTTTTAAAGTTTTTAGACAAATGCTGCATTTTATCTAGTAATTTAATTAAAGTGCAGAATTACCACCAGGTGCTTTACATGAAGTTATTCCCCATGTAATTGTCTTGACTCCACAGACCAGAGTTTTTACCAAACTCCGACAATCTGTAACTTGGAATGTCTGTTTATCTTCTTTATCCTTTTCTCCCTGTTTCTCAAATACAGGGACTGGTGCTGGAGCTACAGGTGTAGTGGGGGCTGGTGAAGGTGCAGGGGCTGGTGCTGTGGGAGCTGTAGGTACCCCAGGCAAAGCTGCTTCAGCTGCTCCAAGTTCTGACTGAGGCTTACACTTTTTAAAAATGGCAGACAACTGATACCGAGCAATGGTGTGGAATTTCAGAACAAAAACCTGGAAAGGAAGAAAATTAATATGATAGATTTAAAGGAATAAAATTATCTTGACTATATCAGTAGTTAATTTTCAAATCAAATTAGTCCAGCAAATATAAGGCAAAAAAAATTTTCAACAAAATAAGAGAATTCCTTTTGATTCTTTCCCAAAGAAGTGACTAGTATTACATTTGGAAAAAAGACCGAGGTCCTGGGTTCAAATTTGACCTCAGACACTTCCTACTTGTGTGGCCTTGGGCAAATCACTTAAACCCCATTGCCTAGCCCTTACTGCTCCTCTGCCTTAGAGCCAATACGCAGTATTGATTCTAAGACGGAAAGTAAGGGTGAAAAAAAAATCTACACATGTCTAACCTACCTAAACATTACATCTTACCTAAATATTTGGTATATGCCTACAAGTATCCTATAAGATCAACTTAATCAACTTAGCTATTTGCTATACAAAATAATGGCCAATAAAGAGGTAATTTGGAATTCAAAGTCTGAAAGATTTGGGAGCACTTACTAAAAGACATTTCTTTCATTTAACTTCTTATAAAAATCCATACCTCTAGCATCCTCATTAGAATATCTCTCCCATTTCCATTTTCCTGCTCACTTTTGGAACGGATGCAATCTACTAGGTTTAACAAAAGCTTGCAAGACATAGTCTGGATACTGCTAGGCAATGACTCATCATCAATGTTCTTGGCAAATAGCTGGACTGCAAGGGAGAGGTCATTGAGAGGTAAATGCTGACGGACATGATGTACCAAGTCTGCCAATGTGCTGTACGCAAGTGGCCTAGAATAGGAAAAAAATTTCATTAATTTTTAGGACTATTTACTGGTGTGCATTACACTGGCATTTATAAACTCCATAATCAATTTGTGCTATCATCTTATTTTGCCTTAGTAAGATAAGTCTGCAGGAAGGCCAGTGCACCACTGAGGTCAAACTTTGAATTTAGCTTACAATTTTACAACTCTTTCCATTTTTCATCTAACTAATAATTTTAAAGGTGCCTTTTTAAAGCTGGTGTTTTGTTTTTTCCAAAATGACCTTTATAAGCTTTTTTTTGGTTCAACCATTCTACTCCAAAGGACACTGAAATATATAATTAGCCTAAGGAAAAAATAATTACTGGGCTTGATCATGCATGTGCCCATTTTGTGGCTCAAAAAGTAGAAACAGTACATGTCAATTAACATTTTCCTATTCTGTTGTACACTACTATAATGTTCAGATCATTAAGTTCTAAAAAGCCTTTGCATATTGCTTTAATGCCTTAAGTTATAAGATAGCTTTCAGTTTGTTCTATAACAACAGAATATTTTACCAATGCAGACTCTTCATGCAGATGGTCAAAATGTTCTTCAAAGTACCTAAAGACCCCTTACTCACACTCTACCACTCAGGGCAACATAACTTCTAAAGAAGCACACTGTCTGCAACTGCATACACGAAAATTAAATCAAGCAGACACTTTAAACACTACTTAGTGTAATAAAAATAGTAAGAGAAAAACAGAAGAATACTAATAACCAAAAGGTATTTTTCAAAAATTCTATCTACAATCTATGTTAACAAAAAACCAACTCTCACCTTTTGCTTTACCTCTTTATGTCTAAACTGCACTTCCAAATCTCATGGTGATTTAAAGACAAGTAAATTTAATTTGTAGGCGCTAGAATTGTTAAATATTCCAAAAAGGAAATACAACAAATCATTATCATGGGCAAGCATCCAACTAGATACCATGGGGCTAGTTCATACCTCAGAGTCTCTCGAGCAGTGTATCCAGAACCAATTAGTATAGACTCATCAAACAGTTTGTCCATGCATGGAATGAACTCTAGAATGTAAATATTTATTCCACTGATTACCAACAAAACCAATTGCATGTTACATTATTTAAATAGTACCTAACTTAGAAGTCAATTATATAATCCACATTTAAAAAAAGAAAAGAAAAACAGTCTACATGATTTCATTATGTAAAAATGTTGATTTCCTTACTATTGGTTGCACAAAATGTGCTACTAAAAATACAATTTGGGATATCAGCAAATGTTTCCAAAATTAGAGAAACTACTAACAAATGCAAAAGGAGGAGTATCCAATAGTATATGGTCTTCCTAGCCATTTCAAGCACATGTGAAGTTTGCTGTGCTAAGCAGTTGTGATAGAAAATTTCAAGTATCCAGTAAGTGGTACAGGGAGTAGAAGGATATCAGAGGAAGGACAAAGGAACAATGCTTTGTCCCTTTTTAGTGAAACAGCCAATCAGTCAACAAGCATTTATTAAGTGCTATACTAAGTGCTAGAGATACAAAGAAAGCCCAAAACATGTCTCTTGCCTCCAGGAGCTTCTAGTCTAAGAGGCAAGAAAAGAAGCAAAGAAATCCAGAAAAGCAAAGAGCTCCAGAAATATATACAAATGACTAGGTACTAAATAATTAATAATAAAGATTGTGACAATGGACCTGGAAAAAATTAAACTCAATTAAATATTCTATAGTGTGCATTATCCAAGGAACAATTTATACAAATGCCCAAAGGCAGGGGATGGCATATTAAATTTGAGAGAACTCTAAGTGTCTGACAAGAGTGAAGGGAAATATGTATGTAGGAAAGTAATATGAAATAAATGTGGAAGCTGGAACCAAGTTGTAGAGAGATTTAAATGACAGGTTGAGAGGCATTTGTTTGTATTTTAGCAGGGAATCAAGAGAAAGCCCCTGGAGGTCTTTAAGAAGAGTGGTTTAGTTACACTAGAACCTTAGGAAAATTATTTTGCTAGCTACTTGAAAAATGAGTTTGAGAGGAGCTAAATTAGACATAGAGACCAATTGGGGTTTCAATAATCTAGGCCTGTGATGGTGAACCTATGACACACATGCCAAAGATGGCTCACAGGGGCCTCTTCATGGGCATGCTCAGGCCCCTAAATTAGACTGGGAGGTTGGCCCCGCCCCCAAAAGCAGGGGATAGGGCATTCTAGGCTCTTTCCACAGTTTGGAGGGGCTGAAAGTGTGACTGGTTGGCTGAGCATGGTGGCTGGGTTGAGCCCTGGGTGTGGCCCCTCCCCTCTCCCCCACCCCACTCCTTATCCCACCCCCAGGCTCTAGGGAACTGAGCAGAGGCAGCAGACACACCCTGGGAGGGGTGGACAGGGAGCCAAGCAGTCCTAGGCCACTCCCCTCAGATTGGTGATAGATTCTATGCACCTATTACCCTGCAAAAGGTAGAAAGTCCTTTTAATCTTCAGGGACACTCTTACAGTAACAGTCCTAATTTTGTAAGCAAAGAATTGATTGGGTCCAGGCCCTCCAGACTGCACTGACCCTAATCAAAATAAACTCCTGAGCAAATCTAGGGCTGAGCCCCATTTACCAACCCCTAAAGGAATGTGCTAATCCTTCATCCTTCCAAGGAAGATGAAGAAATCATACTCCCAGCCCAAATGGAGAAATCAGCTAACACTTCCTGGGAGTATACCCATGGAACCATCCTATCCACCCCCACCATGATAAAACTAGAAAGGCAGAATACATGGACTCATATCTCTGAAATTAAACCCTTTATCCCCCCAGAAACAGGTGGCAGTCTTCTGGGTTTGTGGAAAAAAAAAAAAAAAAAGCAAAGAAAATCCTGGCCCCTAGCCCATGGTCTTGGTGCCTCAAAGGCCTACCAAATGCCTAAGACTTCCAGGAATTTCATATGCACCCCAGTTCTAGCAGCCTTTCACTTTTACTAAATATCCCAGGCCTACCAGTATAAGTGCTTTGCTAAGGGTTGGGTCACTAACCCTTTTCCTTTTAATGTAACTCTTGCACTGTGTAGAAATTGCACAGGGAACCCTGTCACCTTCAGGAAGAGAACGCCAATGTATTCCTCTAATTCAGTGATTCTCAAAGTGGGTGCCACCGCCCCCTGGTGGGTGCTTCAGCGATCCAAGGGAGCAGTGATGGTCACAGGTGCATCTGGGGGCGGTGAATAACTGTAAGGGGGCGGTGATAGTATGTGACAGGGTGCGCTAAGTAATATTTTTTCTGGAAAGGGGACGGTAGGCCAAAAAATTTGGGAACCACTGGTCTAATTGTACATACTGGTATCCTTGGCAGCCACGTCCCTGATCTAGGTGACAAGGACCTAGGTTGTTAGCAGTGTGAGTGGAAAGAAGGGGATAGATGTGGTGGCAGAATCAGCAAAATTTAGCAATCTATTAGATATGGGAAGTAAGAAAGACAGAAAAAAATCAAAGGAAACTCCAGAAATACAAACCTGGACAATTTAGAAAATGATGGGAAAGCTAGGAAAAGTAGATCTAAGAAGGAAGGACATGAGATATAACAGATTTGGGAAGGTAGCAGGCAATAAAGATATAGATCCTGGGGAACCCCTTTTCCCAGTTCAGGTGCCCAGAGGGCTAACTGAAGATGTCTGTGAGCCCCAGGGATTATAGAGAGAAAGTGCTTGCTTTGGGCAGCTGGACAGAGAGATAGGGCATGCAAAAAAAATGTCCTCAGGCATTGGGAAGAGGGGGAACAGAGCAACTCCCTCAGTGTACCTGGTACACTGGTACAGATTATGTAGTTTACAGTTGGATATGTAGGACTAGAATTAAGAGGGATTTCAGCTGGATTGAAGGAATTAGGAGTCATCTATATAGAGGTGATAACTAAACCCATGAAAGCAAATGCAATTAACTTTGTGGCCAACTTTGTGGAGGTCAGTGGAGAGAAGAAAGGGCTTTAAGGAATCTTCAAATTTAGGAGGCAAAAGAACTGATGATGATCTAAGAAAAAAACCTGAGGAGTCACCAGATAGTTAGGAGAACCAGAAAAGAAAATGCCACAATATTCAAAGAGAGAGAGAATGTTAAGTTTTATGGGGCAGAAAGGAATTTTTATCAACAGTTGCATTTTTAAAAAATCAAATAAAAAAGGAATAAAATTATTTTAGGGATTAGAAACCACCAGGGATCACACAACAGCGCAGATAAATAGCATTCTAGATCTAGAGCTGCAAGAGACCTCAAACTTTATTTAATCTACTTGCTCATTTAATTTTTTAAATTTTATTTCAATTTTCCATTCTAAATTCCCTCCCTTCTTCTACCCCTGCCCCAACCAATGAGAAGACAAAAAATACTCCTCAGATGAAAAAACTGAGATCCTAAGAGAAAAAGTGATTTGTCCAAAGTTATGTACATATTAAATGACAGAACTATGATCTGAACCTAGATTCTTTGATCAAATTCAGTTCTTTTTCAATCATATGTTGCATATCATGTTGCTAGATGATAGAGCTTTGAGAAAAATTTCATTAAGATTAAAGGGCCAGAAAACCAGGTTGAAAAAAGGCTGAGAAATAATTCAGTAGTTAGGAAGTAGAGTAAACAAATGTAGGGACAAGAAAAAAATTCTTTCTACAAGTTCAACAATGAAAGAGGTAGATGATCTAGGATGCCGGTTGCAGAGAATGGTGAGGTTCAAGTAAAAGCTTTTTATGGATGAAGAGGAGGCCTGAGCACGAGGGAGGAAAGAAGCCAGGAAATAGGCAAAGATCAATGGGGCAAGTGCCCAGGAGAAGGGAATGGGAATGGAAGGCACAGATAGATGGGCCAAATTTTTCAAGGCTCCCTCTTCCTCAAAAACTGAATCAACAGAGCAGGGGGCAGGAGAAAATGTCAAGCTTTCCAGGTAAGCTGAGAAGATTATAGAGTCCATGTCAGATGACCTTGGTTTTCTCAAAAAAGTAAGGTGAGGGGGGCAACTGGGTGGCTCAGTGGATTGAGAGCCAGGCCTAGAGATGGGAGGTCCTAGGTTCAAATCTGGCCTCAGGCACTTCCCAGCTGTGTGACCCTGGGCAAGTCACTTGACCCCCACTGCCTACCCTTACCACTCTTCCGCCTTGGAGCCAGTACACAGTATTGACTCCAAGACAGAAGGTAAGGGTTAAAAAAAAAAAAAAAAAAAAAAAGTAAGGTGAGGTCATCTGGTAAGAAAAGGTAGGTCAGGTGACAATGTTTTGAATGGTATTTTGGAGATCTATTGGCAAGTTCATTCTCTCCCATAGTTTTAACTATGATCTCTTTGGAGATTCGTCCCAAATCTGTATCTCTAACCATGATCCCCCTTACAAGGTATGACACTACATTTCAACCACTTACAGGACATCTATCCATACTGGATTATGCCAATACTTTCTCGAAACTATAAATTCTATAACAATAAACTCATTATCTTTCTCTTTCAGCTTACTCCTTCTTCTGATATCACTACTTCTACATTTCCAAAGCCAGTCCTTTGTGTTCAACACTTTGTGTATCACCTCTTATAGTAATTTAGTTACCAATCCCTATTGATCCTATCATTAAAAGATCCCATAGATCAGAGGCCATGTAGTCCATTCTCTTCATTTGATAGAAGAATGAGGCCCAAGTAGTAGATTAAGTAACTTGCCTAAAGTCACACAGATAATTAGCTTCATAAAGAGGATCTGAATTCAGACCTCTGTCTCTAGAATTAGTGCTATTTCTACTAACCTCTGTCTCTTCAAACAAGCCCTACTTCCTCATAGTTCTTTGGCTTTGCTCATTTATTTCTGATGCCACACTTTACCTAGTGAATTCCTGGTCATCTTTTAAAACCGAAACAAAACACCATATTTTATACATAAAGTTTCTCTATTTTCCCCAATAATCACTTTTGCTCTCCTCTAACCTAACAAAGCTCTTATTTTTTTAACCCTTCTGTCTTAGAATTGATATTAAGTATCCATCCTAAGGCAGAAGAGCAATAAGGACTAGGCAATCAGAGTTAAGAAATTTTTCCCAGGAAAGAGATGCTAGGGGAAAAGACTTGTACAAAATTATTTATAGCCACTCTTTGTGGTGGCAAAAAATTGGAAAACGAGGGGATGCCCTTCGATTAGGGAATGGCTGAACAAATTGTGGTATCTGTTAGTGGTGGAATACTATTGTGTTGAAAGGAATAATGAGCTGGAGGAATTCCATGTGAACTGGAAAGACCTCCAGGAATTGTTGCAGAGTGAAAAGAACAGAAGCAGGAGAACATTATACACACAGACTAATACACTGTGGTACAATCCAATGTAATGGACTTCTGTACTAGCAGCAATGCAATGATCCAGGACAACTCTGAGGGACTTATGAGAAAGATACTATCCACATTCAGAGGAAGAACTCTGGGAGTAGAAACACAGAAGAAAAACAACTGCTTGATCATATGGGTTGATGAGGATATGATTAGGGATACTGACTCTAAATGATTACCCTAGCGCAAATATCAATAATATGGAAATAGGTCTTAATCAAAGACACATGTAAAACCCAGTAGAACTGCACGTCAACTATGGGAGGGGGGGCAGGGAGGGGGGAGGGAAAAAACATGAATCTTGTAACCATGGAAAAATATTCTAAATTAATTATTTAAGTAAAATTGTACTAAAAAAGAAAGAAAGAAACTTTCCCAGGGTCATCTAGCTAGGAAATATCTGAGGTTAAATTTGAACCCCGGTCATCCCAACTCCAGGCCTGATGCTCATCCACTGTGCTACCTAGATGCTCCTAAAATTCTTTTTAATTCTCAATTTATAATGCACTTTTCCTACATGTTATATATAATAGTTACACATACATGATTTTATCCTATCTTTTAGAATTTACATTTTTCAAGGCAAGCTGTATCTCTTCCCAATCACTTAACATAATGTTCTGCACACTTCCTAGAAGTTATGTATGCTGATCCAAAATAATTCTGAAGGACTCATGACAAAGAATGCTATCCACCTCCAAAGAACTGGAGTCTGAATGCCGATCAAAGTTTACTATTTTTCACTTTATCTTATTTGGGTTTTTATTTTGGTATTTTGCTTTTATAAGAGTATTCTCTCACAACAATGACCAATATAGAAATATGTTTAGTATGAGCATATGTGTATAACCTAGATTAAACTGCTTACTATTGCAGGGTTAGGGGAAAGGAGGGAGGGAGTTAATTTATATTTTGAAAACTATTATTACGTGTAATTGGCAAAAAAATTTTTTTTAATTTATATATGTAATTATAGACTTTTTGCATTGGAAAGCACCCAAGAGGTTACCATCCCCTCATTTTGTAAATGAGGAAACTAAGGTTAAATTAGAGCAAGTAACATGCTCAAGGGAGTTAATGACAGCAAGAGATATGGAACCCAGGTCTCTTGACCACTAACCCAGTATTCTTTTTCATTATACTTTCCTTTGCACAAATGTTCAGATGAAAAAATGTTTTTTAACTCTAAATGATAAGGAAAAAAGATAAAGAAATACTGAAAGCTACTCAGAAGCTCTACAAAATTCATGTATCAGTTATGACATTAGAAGAAAGATTAGGGATAGCATTTTGGTGGCAGGATAGTAGAGTCATGGCACAATAAGTAGAATGCAGAAGAAAAACATGTAAAACTTTCGTCACAAAAGGAAAATGTAACTGATTTCTACAACTAGAATTACCTGGCCACAGTGACCAAATGACTTTGTACAAGAAGTAACCCAAACCATGGAAATGCCTTTCTGGATAATCCTTAAGTAAAATCACTTACGGGAAAATCAACATTACCTCCCTGTCTCTTCTGGCAACCAGATTTTTGCATCAACAATGGATACAGGGGTAGCAAGGTGGAGACAGGAAGTCCTGGGTTCAAATTTGACCTCAGACACTTCCTGGTTGTGTGTCTCTGTGCAAGTCATTTAATCCCAATTACCTAGTCCTTACTCTCTTCTGCCAGTACTCACTATTGATTCTAAGACAGAAGGTAAAGGCTTTAAGGGGAAAAAAAAGTTAAAAAAAAATGAAACTGCACTTGTCTGAATACTACTATATCTAAATTTTAAACAAGTTTTCTGTTTTCTCCAGCAAGCTAAAGATTTGCAAAATAACTAAGTACTGTTAAAATAGACACATGTAATCAACAGAAATCTGAGTACTAAAAGAAAAGGTACATACGGCTCCTTAAATCTGTAGTAAGAATGTGTTTGGCAGCAATGAGAAGCTCCTTTCTAAGATGTGCAGTTTCTGCTGGACAATTTGATAATAATTGTAACATTCCTTTTACCATTTGCTGAGAATATTTTGCCACTAAATCCTAAAAAAACCAAGAATTCAGAACAATATGTGTCACACATCTAAAAGAAAGATAACAGGTAAAATGCTCTTTTTAAACAGTTCAAATCAATCTAGCAGACTAGCTATACATACATCATATTAGACATGTTAAATATTAATTCTGTTTACTTGCTCCAAAAATTAACTGAAGCTATGGCTTGTTAAGTTCTCATGAACTTCTGCAACCATCTTGGTAGTAGGGACCCTAGAGCTTCAACCACTCCTTGCTCAAGCAAAGAATAATTTTACCAGGTGAAGACAAAAACAATTTGAACATGAAAATAGTGAAATCATCAAAAGAAAATTGAATTTAGAAGTGTCCTCGATAACCTATTTTGTCTAATTTCCTAGTTTTTTTAAGCTAACAAATTTTATTTCAATCATTTTAAAGTGAACAAATTATAAATATATGCCCAATTATTTAGAACAACAATGATTTCCCATTTAATTTTTAAAAGATTCTACAAAACTTGAATGAAAACTGAAGTTTTTAGGGACTGTGTTGGCTAATCAGAATCATTCCATAAGAAATTTATTTTGGGTTTTTGATTTTGTATGGGAAAGAATTGTCTATTTGAATAATAATGGGAAATATATTTCTTTATCCTGGGACTCCATTCTAGGAGCATAGGGCCACAACCAGTAGGCAATGGGTCGCTCAGGGTCACCGAGCTGGGAAGTGTCTGAGCCCGGATTTGAACCTAGGACCTTTCGTCTCTAGGCCTGGCTCTCAATCCACTGAGCTAGCCCAGCTGCCCCCCTACTTTAGGTTGCAGTTTCTTTAGCAGATTAGTTTTTACAGGGTGGGGTTGCTAGCCCCACGCCCAACCCTCCTCCTTTTTCATCCGGGCTAGGGACCGTCCTTAGCCCAGGAGTGGTAAGGGTGGGCGATAGGGGTCAAGTGACTTGCCCAAGGTCACACAGCTGGAAGTGTCCGAGGCCAGACTTGAACCTAGGACCTCCAGTCTCTAGGCCTGGCTCTCAATCCACTGAGCCACCCAGCTGCCCCAAATGGGAAATAACGGAACTCAATTTTCTCTTTTCCCCTTAAATCGCTATGAATTAAAATAGATTACATAAATAATTAGTCTTTCAAATAAGACAGAGTATACAGGAGAAATTACTTTAAAATCTAACATGAGCATCAATCAGGATTTATTTACCACACTTTTCATTTTACAATACAAAATTTCCCCTAAAACATTTATACAAAAGATTTTTACCAGTTACATAACTCTCCCACACATCTTTCTGATACAATTCCTAAGTAGTTCTAAATACTTACAACCTGCAAATAATCCTACTCCTCCTTTTCCTTCATCCCAGTTCCAAAATATTTACAACTAAAATATTTAAACTTACCTGGTAAATTCTTATAATGTAAGCTAAAAATGACAAAGTTTTAATCTGAGCAGCAATGAAATCAGCATACAATTCCTTATTGTATAGTTTATGTTGCCTGGAATAGAATCAAATTGCATTTATTGTTTCATACTTTAACTTCGTTAAGTGAATTCAGAATCAATTAAAAAGAGATTGAAGGTTATTATGCCCATAAACATGTATAATTTTCACAAAGAAATACAAATAAAGCACAAGCAACTTAAACTTATACACTACATTATACTTCCATTTTAGAGAATAGTAAAGTAGCCAAGGTTTAATCCTAAATTCCTACAAAAGAAAATAATACCCAAACCAGTACAATCAACAAAGTAGATGGAGACTAACCTTTAGAGGTGACGGATATTCAAAGGGAGAATGATTTAATCTTTTGGCTACTATTATCAAGGGTAATTAAGCTTTGTCATTGAGCTTCATTTACAAAATTTTAAGTTCACGGAAGACCTCAGGCTATAATATACTAAACATGTTCTTTCTAGAGTTTCTGAATTAATCATCACTACAGGAAAAATAGGTTAAAAAGATTTTAAAATGTATATGTTTACCAAATTTCTTTACAGATTTGTTTCAAGTTTTGAGTGTCCATATTATTATTTAATATCAAAATGGAAGAGTATAATATTCTTAGTTATGAATACAAACTCAAATTGTTTCATTATCCTAAACAAATCTCACCTGGCTTGGGCAGATACCTGAATTATAATAGTATTCATTATCAATGGCACAAACTCAGCCACAACATTATGAATATTCAGCTTGTAGAGCTAAAAACAAAACAACAAATATTAGACATTCAAGTTTTTCATTTTCTAATAAGTCTTTTAAACTTCATATTGTATAATTACACAATCTCCAAATTAGAAGACCTCAGAAATCACACCATTTTAAAAATTAACAAATGGTACTGTGTAAGATTAAGTCTAATTCAGGTTCTGAAATGGAATGAAATGATACATTCACAGACTATCTAAAAGTTCACAAAAGCTAAGTGAAAAGGACAAAAATATGTTCAGCAAGGATATAGCCCTGACTCAGCTGGGTGCAGCTTCTCTGCCCATTATTCTGTCCACTTGTGAAATAACTTTTGTACTTAGTTCACTAGAAGACTACATTCATGGCCCGAGCCTTCATCTGCTGAGTTTTAATCTACTAAAGATTTACTTTAACACAAATTATAGGTCACCATTGTTCCTTATTGTTTCAAAGTACCTATTTATTGTTTCATTTTTAGTAAAATCTCATCACGTAAAGGAGGATAATTGGCCATCAACATTTCTGGCATGTCCTTTTTGAGGATAAGGAAGTATCCTTAGCAGATCTGCTCAGCAACTTGAGCCTTTCCAGAGTATCCTTCAAAATGCTTCTTTATAGTCCCTTCTGTATGTTCAAAGTGAGAATAATTTATGTTACATCCTGAGTTTGATTCCCTCTTCTCCTCCCCTTCTCTCCCAAGGCTCTACCCCTTACCTTTGAGAAATCTCCCATTAACTTACGAGAAAGAATGCTATCCACATCTAGAAAAAGGACTAGGGGAGTAGAAACTCAGAAGAAAAACATATGTTGTATCACTTGATTATATGGGTTTATGATTTGGGGTTGTGGTTTTAAAACATTACTCTATAAAAAATATGAATAATATGGAATTAGGTTTTGAGTAATAAGATATGTATAAACCAGTGGAATTGCTCTGGGAGCGGGGAGGGGAGAGAGAAGAGGGGAGAGAAGACGGATCACGTAACCATGAAAAAATATTCTAAAAAAATAAAATAAAATAATTTTCAAGAATAAAACAAAAAAAAAAAAGAAAAAGAAAAAATCTCTCACTGAGTTCCCCATTCATACATGCATAATACTCTTCCTCCACCTCCTCCTCCCACCTACCTCCCTTTCCATTTTTCCCTTGGATTTTGGATGTCTCCTAGATCTAAAATCAATCTGCTTTGCCAAAAAGTTTAGATATTATCAAAAGTACTTTCCTGCTCTAAGACTTGACAGCTCAATATCACTAAGTATTGCTTTCCTAGGAACTACCTAGACAAAATTCTAATTATTGAAATAAGGCCACAATATGCAAATCACATACCTGATACATTAAAACAACAATTATGGGCAATTCAGCCAACACTTTCAAGGAAAGAGACCCTCTAGGAATTATAGAATGCTATAAGACAAAAAAAAATTAGAATTATGTTATTATTTTGAAGCAAAAACACTACAAATTGATGCGATACTACCCAATAGTAAAGAATTATTGACTACTTTTTGTTGAAAGGTTTGAGAACTATTATTAAAATGTAAAGTGCACCTAACAATTATCTTGTATTTTAAAATTTTATTGATATTTTGAATGTAGCCACTTAGTTTAAAGAGAGAAAGCTTGAGAAAGCGTGATTCCAATCTCCTCTAAAAATTCTTAATAAAGTCTTAATATCTAAAATTTTCTTAATTAAAAAAAAAAAGAACACCAAAATTGTCAACATAATAAATCCAGCCAGAAATCTGAATTCACACAGTAATTTTATTTAGAGAATTTCGAAGTACTTCTTTTAGTTTCCAACTTTATCCTCAAAAACTTTTAAAAGATTCTGCTAAATTATTCCAATGAGGTAAGGAATAGATTATATTAATTTAATTTTATGGATGGTACTGCTAACACACCTAGGCAACCAATGTCACATACCTAAGTCAAAGTTAAGAACACAATTCAGGTCTTTTGATCACCTTTGTGCTTTCTAAGAGATTGAGTCAGATATATTTATTACCATTAGATAATTCATTTTTTATTTCTTTTTAGAACAGCTTTCACTTTAAAGTGAATAAAAGTACCAGTAACAAGGGCTACTTAGTTGGGTTGGACTGGTGAAGAGGACTATGCAGAAATCTGTTTTTTACTCTTCAAGTAAAACTAAAGTAAAGGGGGGAAAAAACTTACTGTTCTTGTCTCACTGTCATCACGTTCAGGATTTACTTTTACAGCAAGGGTTGTGATCATACCAACCATTTCTGGAGAAGGAACTGTGTTGTCTGGGATCACTTGGGGATTCTCAAAATAACGATTCTAGAGACAGAATAGAAATGAATTATAACTTTTCTAAATCAAAACAGATTACCATTCCTCAATAAAATATTATCTGAAATTCAACCCAAATAAGAGCATGCATAAGCAAGAAAAATCAACTGCTGAAAGCAACAATAAAATCTACATATTTTTAAGTGCCTATTATAAATAATGTTTATGAAATAAATGTAGTTATTTTCAAATACTCTCCAATAAAGACAGCAGCTGTCTGGCTGCCTAAGTTCTGAAATGAGGTCAAAATACAAAATATCAATACAAAAGTCACGTGATTTTCCTGAATATTTTCTGGTTAATAATGAAATACAATTTCAACTATCTGCATAAGATACCAAGAATACTGTAAACTTTCACATTTTATTACACCTCAAGAAGTACTCTATAGTTAGAATCAACCAAACTTTTCAACATATTTATTGAAATGGACTTACTATTGACGTGAAAGATTAAAAATAGATGCACTATGGACTATGATATCCCATGCAGCACTGCCCCCCGCTATTTTTGTAAAAACATGAATTCTGAACATACCACTACTTTAGGAAGCTCCTTGTATATCTGTTTCACAAAGTCCAAAAAGTGATGAATCTAAAAACATTCATAAAAGTTTTTAATATATTTCTCACCATTTTTTGAAATACATTTAATGTGCTTAAAAATAAATATGCTTCTCTGTAAAGTTTAAGAAATTTAACTTTTAAAACTACTATATTAGCATTTATTAAATTTTTTCACACAATGTACAAGTCCTCTGCCAAAAAAAAACCCACAAAAGTTTTCTAACCTCCATCCCATGTTTACATTATTTTCACCTAAAAGGAGGAAATATTTCCCTCAAATTAGCAGAAAATACACATATAAAACTTCCTAAATTAAAACATATTGCAACTAACTCACAAATGTTCATAAAATAAAAACTTACTTCTTGTGTGATTGTTGGACGGAACTGTTTGTGCAGCTCAATAATTATTCTTAAACAAATAAGCACATTTTCTTCATTTTCTGTCTAAAAATAAAAGGTTTTAAACTAAATTTTACTTCATATCAGTTTTATTCCATTTCAAATTTAGAGGCTATAAAGAATATTTCCTAATGATTTTTTCCCTCCCAAAAACATCTGACAAAACAAAAAAAATGACTTTAATTGACAGAGCAAAATTTAGTGCTTTTTTTAGTTTGGTTACCTTCATTCAAATAAAGATTGACTATATGCAAAGTGAATATGTTCATTTTGAAATATAACAATTCAGAGACTGGACATAAGATAAGCCAGCACTTTTAAAGTTTGTTGGAAAAGAGCCTCTCAAAATTAAATTTAAGTTATATGAAACAATTCAACACTGCTGCAAAGGGTTGTAAATGGGTTTTATCCTAAATGACAGGTAAAAATGAAAATCAAAGGGGAAACAGCATATGCTGTTTTTCAACCATTAGTTCTTCAAATTAAGCCAATAAAACTGTCATGTCATTCCTACAAACTGAGAAGATTGTAGAAGTTTTTGAAAGTTACTTTCTCAATATTTTCTCAATTAAACTTTTTTTAAAGTCCATATAGATCTCAGCCTTCCATATAAGCCACAAACATCCCCTTTCTTTAAAGAGAAGAAAATGTTGTCTTTATTAAACATGATTGAGCAATTGGAATTCTTTTTTACAGTTACCTCCAGAAATCGAAACATCACAGACAAAACATTTTTGGTATGAGGACGAAGATGTTCATTTGTTGGTATTCTATGAATTATTTCAAGAACAAGTTTCCGCAATTGCTAAAGGGAAAGAAGAAAATTAAAAGAGAGTTTTAAAAAACAATTTTTTGTAAGAATTGGGAGTGAAACTTCTCATTCCTCTGGGGAACCCAGCCACTATGGAAGAGCCAGTGCAGTCTGGCAAAGTCTATACATTTAAACTTGTCATCCTTATTATTTTAAGATGGATTTGTTTTAAAGCAGGATTGACAGTTCTTTTTTTAAACTCTTACCTTTTATCTTAGTATTAATTCTAAGACAGAAGAGTAGCAAGAGGTAGGTAATTGGGGTCAAGCAACTTGCTCAAGGTCACACAGCTAAGAAGTGTCTGAGGCCAGATTTGAACGCAGGTCCTCCTGACTCCAACACTGGCACTCTATCCACTATGTCACTTAGCTGCCCCAAAGAGTTATTTTCTACATAGTCTAAAGACACGAACTAAAAAAAAAATCACAATTTTTAAGTATTTTCAATCTCTAGAGATAAGTTAATAAGGCTATAATCTCTCTTCATCACCTTTGTTTTTCACTGTCAAATTTCACAACCTATCAGAAGTTCAAAAAGATCAGAATGTGGGAACAGCATGATACAGTGATATGACACCAGGAGTTAGAGAACTTCAGTTTTAGTCTCAAATCCTACTGGGTGCCCATAACGACAACAGTTCCCTATCATGGTCTTCAATTTCTAAATCAATAAATCATTCTGACATTCTAGGACAATGAGTCTAGCTAATTGATTGGATTTTGAATTTTGACCCCATCTGAGCCACAAAGCCAAAACATAACTCCCAGGACAGGATTGGGCCTCGGGTTCATTTCTGATCCCTTAACCACAGCAAAAGTGGAAAAGCAAAGTAAATTCAGGCCACAGTACAGCAAATTTGCACTTTCTGGGGTCAGTTGTTTTCCTAATTTAGAAACCTCTCTACAAGTCAGGTTTGACAAATCAGACCAGGGAAAGACATTTCCCTTGCTCACATATTTAGTCCTGTTATTTCTCATATATATAGATAGAATGGCAACTTTCTGTAATTCTGGCCCCTAAATGGGTAATTGCACACTGCTTAAATCACTTTAATTGGGCCTTGATTCAAGGACCTGTAATAAGTTTATTTTTTCCTTACATTTTTTGCACATTTTACATTTCATTTACAAGTTAATTTTTTCTCCTTTATTTGACTTTTATTCTTTTTTTTTCTTTTTCCAATTGATTTCATACAACCCCGTGACTCGGCCATGTATCCTTGGCTAACCTGAGGTATCCTCTTCAGGGGAGAAATGTGTTATTTGGAATTTACCTCAGGGGGGTGCAAGTTTTAAAATCATGATGTCTGTATTATAATCTATAATGCAAAAAATATATACATTTTAACTCTTTTAGGAGTAATTTCAGGGGGGTAATATATAATTCTCAGAAGGAAATGTATGTTTATAATCTATAATGTAAAGTTTAAATTCTTTTGAGAGTAATTTCAGGATAAGAAATTTGCCATCTCCCCAGAATCCAGACAACAAACCTGTTTGGTGAAGACACCATGAAGATGCCTGAAGAGTCTTCACTGGATCATGAAGATCCAAATTGAACTTTGGGGTGCAGTTGACTGAACTATGGGGAGCTGAATGAGTTGAATGCATTTGTTTTTGAATGTACACTTTTATGCCAATAGGGGACTGTCCCAAATTGGCTTTTTGTCAATACGGATAATTTTTTTATCCTCTTTTCTTTTATCCCCAAATTCCTATAATTTAGAAGTTGACTATGTTTGTAAGACCCACCGAAAAAGACCAGTCTTTTTCGCAGGATCTCAGGGGGGAAATGTGTTATTTGGAATTTTCGGGGTTCCACTGAGAGGTATTTGAGGCTCATTTGAGCCTTGGAATACTTAAGATGTGTGACAGACTTCCTGTGGACATTTGGGGGACTTTGAAACTACATTTTCCATGATTCAATGGGTTTCCGGTTTCTGATGTGATGATGTGTACCAAGGTGGAGCATGGCTTAAATTGGGTGGTCAGGCTTGGAACTTCCTCTTCGGTACATAGGAGAAGGTAAATGGCTGATGGTGGCGTTTTTGAAATAGATCTTAGCCAGGCGTGTGGTTATTTCTTTATTTTACCAAGACGGCCCTAATTAAAATATTACTTCTCCTTTTACTCTCACTCTCTATTATTTTTAATTATTACAGAGTTTGTGATTCTCAATTTAGAATAACTGAACAGGAAGGGAGTGGAGGTGATATCTATATTTGCCATCCTATGCACTGTTTCTTCTTGTCCCTCATTCCCTCAGATAACTAATCAGAATCACTAGAAATCATATTAATATCATAAAGATAAGAATGAATCCAACTATGAGATATATCAGGAACTGCAAATTTCATACTTTTAAAAGCCATCTTAGATAAACATTTATTTTCGGTATCCAAAAATTTAAAAGTCAAGTGCTTTCATCCAGAACACAATAAAAACCTTACTCAAACTATTTCACTAAATAACATTTCTACAATGTGATGACTAACACTTGAAATAACCTAGGTGTACTTTAACCAATGAACAATCATTTACTAACTCATTGAAGGAACAATGATTGAGTATCTACTACATTCAAAACACTGTGTTGGGCCAGTGTTAGTAACTAAAAGGGAGGGATTACTTCTTCCTGTTTCATGGGGCAAGAAGGGGTAAATTTAATCAGTAAAGGCTTCCAAAAGTTTAATTCAAGCTAGAGAATGGTAGGATTTTGGTAAGTGAATATTTGAGAGTCTAGCAAGCAGTAGAACATTCCTGACACAGGGAACAGCATGAGCAAAGCTGTGGAGGTAGGAAAGAATAAAATGTGTCTGGGGGACTGGACAACGGTCAAATTTAGTTGAAATAAAGAAGAGTGTGAAATATGCCTGGAAGATAAAATGGAGCCAAACTCTGGAAAACCTTGAATGTCAAGTTAAGGAGTTAAAATTTTATTCAAGTAGGCAAAGGGAAGCCAAGGAAGTTATATAATAGGGCAATTATTTGATCAGAATTGTGCACAAAGATTAATTTGCTAGAAAAGCCTAGGCAATCTGGAGATTAAAGCACAGACAACTAGTTAAATGAGTATTATGATAGTCCAGATAAAATCACCAAAATAATTTAGTGGCTAAATAACTTAAGTTTAAAAGAAAAAGATGGTAAAGGAGAGGAAGGAGAAAAAAAAAAAGACATGCATTTACTGGAGCACCTAAACAATTTTTAACAAGAAATTTTATCAACTAAGTAATTCTTTTTTTTTTTTTAAATCCTTACCTTCTGTCTTAGAATCAATACTGTATATTGGTTCCAAGGCAGAAGAGCAGTAAGGGCTAGACAATGAGGATTAAGTGACTTGCTGGAAAGTGTCTGAGGCCAGATTTGAATTCAAGACCTCCTAGTCTCTAGGCCTGGCTCTCAACCCACTGAGTCACTCAGCTGCTCCCTAAACAATAATTTTTGACAAGGTTATCCTCAATACAAAAATCCTCACTGATTCTTAATCTATACCATGAACTTTCTAGTTTATGTATAATCCTTTTAGAAATGAGGCACTACTAGAACACTGTATCTCTTTCTTTTTTTTTGACAGGATAAATGATATTTTAAAGAGATTACCTGTGCTGGTTTCTCTTGCAGAAACTGAACTTCTCCATCTTGTAGAAATGTAAGAAATCGAGGGATAATATGCTCTAGGAATGTAGAATACTGAGGGGATGATGTTACATTCTATTTACACAAAAACAAACCAAGAAAAGACATTGTTAATATTATTTTCATTTTAAATTTTTTTTTAAATAATTTATGTGCTGAGGCTGCTGAGAAACTCTTTTCCCAAATAACTACAAACATCCAATATGTTTGAAACGCTTTGGATAGCATTTATCAAATTACAGTATGGAAGGCATGTACTAGGCACTGTAGGGTGCAAACATGAAAAATGACACTCCCTGTACTCAAAGCACCTTACATGGGGAGGTTTGGAGTGTGGGGGGGTAACAGAATGGGAGGAAAGAGGTTAAGCCATACGGACAAATAAGTATAATACAAGGCATAATATGACAGAAGTAAATGACTAGAGAACAGTATTGTAGGAATATCTGAGGGAGAGAGCAATAAGGTTGGAAATAAGACCCTAGTAACACTGGAAAGATAGGTTAAAACAAGATTATGGAGAGTTTTGAAAGTCTGCCTAAGGAGTCTGTATGTTATGCTTTAGGTAATAGGAAGCCACAAAAGGCTATGAAGCAGGAGAATGCTTTAAATTAATCTAAGTATTATAATCTATGTGAATAATGGGTTGTAGAGCCTGAAAGTAGGAAAATTACTTAAAAAAAAAAAAAGAGGCTTTCATCTAACCATTACAACAATCTCTACAAGAAGGGATAAGGGCTTGAACTAGGATGATGGTACTTTGAGAGCTGAAGAGGAGAAAGAAGCTGTTGTGCCACATATAGGTAGGATTATCAGAATTTATCCCCTATTTAGATATGGGAGATGAGAGAAACAGAAGGGGACAAAGAGTCTAATTTTAGTGCTTCAGTGACCTGAAGAGCAATAATGTCATAAAAACAAAACAAAAAAAAACAGAAGTTGGAAGGAATATGCAAGTTTAGAGTTGGGGAAAGAAGAGAATGAGTTCAATTTTAGATATTTTGAGTATGAGATGCTGGTTGAATACTCAGGAGATAGCCTAAGCTTCAAAAATCCAAAAATTATTTTGATAGGTTCTCTTTATAACACCATACCCCCATATCGAATTTTAAAACAATAACCATTACAAAAAAAAAAAAACTAATAGCGGAGACTAACTCATTCACATTAATAATACATTATTGTACTTTTTCATCACTTATTGGTACAATGGTTCTATAAAGCAATTTGGAATTCTGCCAAGAAAGTGATTAAAATGTCCGTATCCTTTAATTCAGATTCTACTGCTGGGTATGTAGGTATTCCAAGGAGGTCAATGACAAAAGGAAAGGTTCCACTTACACCAAAATATTTATAGCAACATTTTTCAAGAACGAATAGCTAAAAACAGTATTAATGTCCATCAACTGGAAAATGGATAAACATGTTGTAGGTACATGAATAAAATTAAATATTACTGTGCATTTAGCAAATGATGACTATGAAAAATACAAAGAAGCATGAGAAAACTTTAAAAAAAATTGGTACAAAGTAAACCAAATAAGAAAAAAAACAAACCCATAAACAATGTAAATGGAAAGAATAACAAAGCAAATGAAAACAAATGCTGCCAAAATATATAAAGACCAAAATTGACCCAAAGAAGAGAATTAAAAAGACACTTCCTCCACATACATCTTTATAGAAGACTGAAGTATGGAAAACATAATTTTAACATGGTCATCAATTTTTTAGGGGGAGGGATTTATTTTTTAATTTGTTTTTTTTTTAATAGGGATAGATAGGTAATGGGGAAAAAGAAGATATATTAGGAAATCTAGATGAATTAAAAAAGATAAACAAAAACTTATTGTTTAAAAATGACACCACTAGACAACTCCCCATCCTCCTTTGCAGGAGTGGAAGATCCACAGGTGTGGAGCAATGCATGTATTTTCAGATTTTTTTCAATGTACCAATAAGTTTTACTGATTTTTTTTTTTTAGTCCTTGTTATACGAGATGGTTCCTTAAGAATGAAAGAAGAAAAAGGAAATACCAGAAGAATCAGGAAATGTAAAAGCAGATAGCAATAAAATTTTTTTTTCTTAAATAATAAGTTCTAGTTGTATACTCAACTTGTAGCATATTCAAGGACAGGATTACTTCATGTTATTCCACCAAAATTTTAATTCATCATTTTGATCCGTGGAAATCACCCATGCAATTTAAAACTGGAAAGTCTCTTTTGTCCTAAACTATTAAATGCTCCAAAATTTAAATATGTTTAAATAGACAAGGAAATGATTTTTTGAATTCCCAGTATTAGTCTTTATCATCTCTGCCACTTATGCCCTTATGTGACCCTAGGGCAAATCAATTCACTAGAGACTCAATTTCCTCATGGTGTAAGGAGGTGACATCTAAGGGTTTCTTCCTGTTTTAAATTTATGATGATATGATATTTTTTCTAACTACTAGGACTTGAGGGAGTAGAGATTTTTACCATATAAAGCACCCATTTACATTTTCTGAAACTGTGTGTCTGATGAAGAGGGAATGAGTGAGTCAGGGAGTAAGAGCAAAGATAATAGGAAGACAAATACCTGAGTGCTACTTATGGTTGAAACTTCACATAATATTAAAGACCTACAAGAAATTTAAGGGAGAACATGGACAAACACAAAAGATGAAAAAGTATAGAAATCACAAGGTACCACTGAAGGTATAGCTACCTTGTTAAGATTACAGATCCTCTGATCTAATATATAAACCCACTATTCTAATTTCTTGGTTCTTTATAAGAATTACTTTTGTGAGCCTTGCTTAAAAAACCCATTATTATGGGTTTTGGATAATTCAACAGCATTACTTTGCAAAGCTCCAGGCATTCTATAACAAATGTTTGCCAATTTGACACTTTCATTCTGCCACAAATTTGAAAATTCAACAAATATTGTTTGTTACTTATGTACTATACTAAGCACTGCCCTCACGGAGCTTATGTTCTGCTGGAGGATTATGTACAATTAAAAAATAATATTAAATAATTCCAAGAAGGAGAGCAGTATTAATTAAGAAGACCAGTTATTAGGACCTTGTGTAGGAGAGGACATCTGAGCTGGGCTGTAAGGGAAGCTAGGGATTTCACCACAAGGGAGTAGGGTGGACTTTGGAGATGACTCAATGAAAACTAGAGATAGAATGTCAGGTTCAGGAAACAGCTAACAAATCAATGTGACTGGGAAGTACAGTGTATATAATGAAGCAATATGAAGAAGACATGGAAAAGCAAGTAAAACCTATATTTTGAAGGGCTCTAACGGAGTTTATTTGCATTTTATCCTAAAAGTGACAAGAAGTAATTGAAGATTTCTCTTGTGGGGTAGGAAGAAGGTTGTTACATAATCAGATCTGTATTTTAGGAATAGCCATTTGATACACCTATATGGAAGGATTGAAGAGTAGAGAAACTGAAGTCAGTGAGACTACTGAGGAGTTTTGCAATAATCCAGGTGACAGAGAAGGGTCTGAACTAGGGTAGCTGCCATGTGATTAAAAAGAAAGGTTAAGGTGGAAAACTTATTTGGAGGAAGAGTAAAGGAGATCTGGTAAATGATTAGATATTAGAATTGAGAGAAAAAAGAATCAAAGATGACTACAAGGTTATGAAACTGAGTAACTGGAAGGACTAGGGATATTATCAACAAAAATTGCAAAGTTTGGTGGAAGATTAGGTTTAGGTAGAAATCAGTAATTATGGACAAGGTGAATTTGATATGCCTGGGAAATAATCAAGAGATTTCAGAATGCAGTTAGTACTCATGTTCAAGAGAATAAAGAAAGCCAAATAAATATGTTTGGAGATCTGCACAAAGAAAATAATTGAACCAGAAGAGCTAATGAGATCACCAAGGAAGATAATGGAGAGACAAGAGGTGCAGGCAGCACA
Source organism: Gracilinanus agilis (assembly GCF_016433145.1). Lineage (NCBI taxonomy): Eukaryota > Metazoa > Chordata > Mammalia > Didelphimorphia > Didelphidae > Gracilinanus > Gracilinanus agilis. Next base: position 218,045,870 of record NC_058130.1, read on the forward strand.
GAACCATGGAGAGATTCCTTCACAATGATTAAGAGTATTTTAGGGGACATAAGATTGGTAGAACTGCAGAAGTTTTAAGTTAAGACCCCATATTCCCATAATATCAGCCAGAACTGTTGAAAGTAAAAATTTGTGGTACACGAACCTGAATTAATATCAACTAATTCTGTCCCCATATGAATTGACCTCGGGCCTAACTGAGGGCCCTCTGGGGAGGAAGAAAATAAAACAATTTTTAGGTTGGAGAGGGAATTCTCTAGTCCAAAGAACTTCCATCAATACTGCTTTTTAAGTTTATTCCAGTGATTTTTGTTTTTATCTTCCCAAATACTTCTACCTGAATTAACTAGACCTTATTTTTAGTACAAGGACTATTCATATAAAGCTTTGGGCTCTGACAGATCCCTCAAACTGGATAAAGAATAGGGACCAAGACACAAAGAATAAGGATCCACCAAAGTGTAAAGATAGGATTAACTCTCCCCTTGACAATTTTTAAATTAATCAACAAAAACTGAAAATACCCCCAATTAACACTAAGTAGGGGAGGTCTGCAAGCCACTTGCTAAAGTGGATGTCAACTCCAAAAGCAACTGACCACCCCCTGAGCAGTGCTAAGCAAATCGATGGACTGCAGTTGGTCCCCATAAAGTGGAGGAAGGGACAGGAAGTGATGTGGAAAAAGGACTATAAAAGTCCTGAACTTCCTGTCCAAGGGGTCTTTGGCCTGAATTTTCAGCTTGAAGGATCTTGGACTGCTTCTGGCAAGATTGCTCCTGGATCTTCTCCTTTGGAGCTTTGGCTTGGGTGAGTGAGAAGCTGGCCCTCCTTTCCTAGCTTCTGGAGAAATTAATTCTGGAGAGGCCTCCCCTTCTTGGAGGAGGCCATGTGTATTGAACCCTAGTTTAATTCACCACTGAGTCCTCTGGCTGAAGGGTTAATGAGCCCTGCTTGGGTTGAGCCGGGGACCAGACCAACATTTAGGGTGATAGGCTAGACTTCTTACTCTACCCTCTTTCACATTTCTCTACTTTCACTCTTTCCACCTCTTTGTAAATAAAGCTACTGAAAGTCAATTTGACTTGAGCTATAATATTTTTAAATCGGCAACCACAGTCCTATCTTAGAATTCTTAAATATTTAGTCAATCCCTTAATTTTAATCTTACAAAAGGAGAAAAAGAAAGAAAAGTTAGACACATAAAGAAAATCAAAAAATAACAGTATCCCAGAAGTCATAGGAGGAAAAAAAGTGTTCAGCGCTCTCAAAAGCTGCACAAAGATCAGAGAGAATGACAACTAAGGAAAGGTCATTGGGACTGCTTATTGAATAACTTAATGGTTAAGGGATTACTAGTAACTTTTTAGAGGAAATCTTCAGTTGAATGATTAAGTTAAAAGTCTAAGTGCAAGAGAAAAAAAACCAGATGAAGAGGAGGACAATGGAGGCAATGAGTACAGAAAAATCTTACTAGTAGTTTGGAGCTTTGAGAATGAAGAGATAGAGACCAAAAGCCTGAAAAGATAGCTGTCAAGTAAAAAAGTTTTCTTAAGGATAGGTGAAAAAAATGGTTAAATTTGTAGGGGAAAGAAGAAAAACTGAAGATGAGAAAAAAGAAAAGGAAAGGGGAGGAAGAAGAAAGATAGGAAGGGAAGGGACTAAGGGCATAAATGGAGACATCAGCTAAGGCCAAAAGAAGTGTCACCTCTTCATCAGAGACTGGAAGCAACAGAAGTGGGGAGAAGGTAGAGGGGAGGGCATCAGATGAAGATAGATTTTGAAATGCAGAGTGGGGGAAAAGATGGATAGCTGAAATCAGTTAACACAAACTTCTGGCTATATATCTAAACATCCTGGGGGTTTTCCAGTACAACAGAATCCAGCAAGATGCTGAGAATTCTTATTTGTTTACAGAATTCTAATCTAGGGTTTTCTCCATTATCATACAAAATAGAAACATAATTGTTGGAGCATAAACTGAATCCAACTACAAAAAGGCAGTATTATAAACATATGATGGAGTACCAGGCTTGGAGTTAGGAGGGCCTGGGTTAAAAGCTGGCCTCAGATACTTCCTAGCTGTGTGATCCTTTACAAGTCACTTAACTCCAAATGTCTAGCCCCATACCACTCTTCTGCCTTAGAACTGATTCTTAGCAAACATTATAAGATAGAAGGGGTAAGGGCTTAAAAAAATTTTTTTAAATAAACATGTGAGATTTTTAAATGAATCCTGATGGTATCTGTTGAAAAAAAAAATTCAACTCAATTAAAAATGAAAGGATCATAGAATCCTAGATTTAGAGTGGAAATAACCTTGGAAAACCTCAAGTCTAAACCTTGATTTTATAGATGAATAAAATGAGATGCAAAAAAAAAATTATGTGACTGCCCAAGCTCACAATGATAGTGACTGGCAAAACCAGATTTAAAACCCAAATGCTCTTATCCGGCATTCTTTTCAATGCACCATACTACAATTCCTCAATATATTATTGGGAACAAATAAGCAACAAGATGGTGACAATTACAGATCCTAAGCAAGAGCATAAGATAATTAGAAATCTATAACTTGTTTCAGTCTCAATTCTATAGCGATATATCACAAACTATAAAGTAAAATAAAATCAGCATTCACTGTAATTCAACAACAATTAAGCACCTACTACATGTCAAGCTCTGTGCTAAGTATTAAAAGTACAACAAAAACAAAACAATCCCGCCTCAAGATTACATTCTACAACAGCAAGCACAAAGGTACATAAATACCTAAGAGTTAGCTAGGTTGAACAGGAGAGAAGTGCTGGACCTTGAGTCAGAAGTCTTGAGTTCAAATGCTGCTTCAATTATCAGCTATGTGACTCTGGTCAAGTTACTTAAATCCTCTACCTCAATTTCATCATCTATAAAATGAGGATAATAACAGAACCTACTTCCCAGGGCTGTTATGAGAACAAAATGAGATGTTTGTAAAGTGCTTTGCAAACCTTAAAGCCTATATAAATGCTAGCTATTATGAATATTAATAATTCCATGATTATCACTGAAAAAACAAATTATGCAGAAACAAATTTCAAAAGGCATTAATTAGAGGAGCCCTGAGAAAATCTTCAGGTGGGAAGTGACACCTGAGCTAGGTTTTGAAGGAAGTTAGAAATTCTAAGAGGCAGAAATACATTCCAAACCTCTGCAAAGGCTCAAAATCAAGAGATGAAATTTCAGGTACAGGGAACAGTTAGCACGCCAGTTTCACTGGAATACAGTGTTAGAAGAGTAACATAAACCAGTAGTGGAAAGGTAGACAGCAGTCATATTATAGAAGGTTTTAAACAAAAAGCTGGTGATTTCTTTATTTTACCCTAGAGAGAACAGGGAGCCACACTAAAAAGACTTTTTGAGTAGGAAGATGATATGGTCAAATTTGGGGTTTAGGAATATAAATTTGGCAGTGTGGACAATGGATTAGAGAAAAAAGGGGACTGGCAGAAGGGCGATCAATTAAGAGGATACTACAGTAGTCTAGGCAAGAGGTGATGAAAATAAGATTAAAGGCTATATGAATGGAGAGAGGGGAAAAGATATGAAACATGTTCTAGAAGTAGAAATGTCAAAACTTGGCAAATAAATGGATATGGGGAAAAAATGAGATGAGTTAAGGATAATTTCAGGTGGTAAACTTTGGTGAATGGAAGGTTAGTTAGGCCCTGAAAATAAAAGGGGATTATAAGTCATCAAATATTGTTCAAACTAAGAGAATATTGACACAACTTCAAAATAGAAACAAAGTTTTAAGGCATACCTCAAAATTTTCACTAACTTCTTGCATCATTTTCAGTTTTGTTTCATCCGCTATAAATGGCAAAATATACTCAAGTTATTGACATTTTTTTAATCCTACAACTATTAGACTTACTATGAAAAAGAAGCAATCAGATCTTATCAGTTTGAATATCATGGCCCTATATAAAAAGGCATATAACTAGATCCTTATCCTCATTCATACCCCAGTCATACATCCAGGCACAAGTGCGCGCACATACAGTCATTCATATATACACACAAACATTTGCCTCTTTAGGGCTCCAACCAATAATATCCATCATTTTGCTTCTCAACAAAAAGAGGAAAGGAAATGTAAAGTGAGCTTTAAAGCCATCATTTATCTGACTAAATTTCAATTTAACAATGGAGCAAATAAGTAATATAACTGTGCTTCCTGAAATAGCAAGGGGGAAAAAAAATCAACTTACGTGTATTTACATCTGTAAGAGCAGCCACAAACTGAAGGTATTTTTTCATCAGAGTGGTTTGGTCAACCACTGTGGCCCCAGGTGTTGCAACAAATGCCATTTTTCTTTTGAGTTAGTTTGTGTTTCTTAGAAGAATGGAGTCAGGGCCATTAGACTATCCAACCTATTTTTACAAAAAGACACATATTATCTCTATTCCAGGCCATATGCCTATAAACTTCCTAAAGTTTAATTCTAAATACCCAAATACAAAGCCAGTTAATCCACGAATTTTTAAATTTTATTTTTTTAACTCTTACCTTCCCGCTTAGAATCAATACTGTATATTTGTCCCAAGGCAGAAGAGCAGTAAGGGGTAGGCAACAGGAGTTGTGACTTGCCCAGTGTCACACAATTAGGAAGTGTCACATTTGAACCGAGGACCTACCTCCCATCTCTGGGCCTATCTCTCAATTCACTGAGCCACCCAGCTGCCCCCAATCCATTAATTTTTGAAAGGTTTTCTTTAACCTAAATTCTCATCTTCTGCTGCCCTTTAAACATATGCAAAATGCAGGGTTTGTTTTTTTTTTCTATTCAATGTCCAGACTTCTTCACTTTCAAGGAAGAGTAGAGAAACACCTTCCTAAACAACACTCATTCTCCTAAATTTGCTAACTTTCAGGCCCCTCTCTCCTCTTCTTTTCAGTTATGATGCACTTACAGAGAGAAGGGACTCTCCTGACATATGCTCCCTTGTAACCTCAAACTCACTCAGAGATGATGGAGACAATAACATCACTAGTGTGGATCTGTTCTAGTCAGAGACATAACAGAACCCTGTCCCTGTGCCACCCCCACCCCCATTCACAAGAGCCCAGAGCCCCCAATCGCAGCAATTTATTTTAAAAGCCCCCAAAGCAGGGCACAATCACAGGCCTGGGATAAGTACCACCCCTCTACCCCGCCCAGGGCTTACAGTCTCTTTAAATAAGGTGGGTCTGATAGTGAGTCCTCTGTGGATGGAGCACTGGTTTCCAGGAGACCCAGACTTCTGGGGCTCCCCACAGAGCTCCTCCCCTTACCCCATCCATCACTCCTTTCACCCCTCCACCTCCCAGCCTAGGTAGGGGTATAGAAGGGGGTCTCCGCTAACTCTCAGAGAAGGGGGAGGGCGGGCATCAGTAATAGTCGGGGCTCCCGGCATCCACTTCCGGGTAGCTCCCCCTACCCAGTCCCCTCCCGGAAAACCTCCCAGCATCCTCCATCCCAGACCTCCCAGGTCCGAAGAAAGCCCCAGGCCCTCCGACTCGGCCCCCACGCCTTCACCCCTGCCCCACCCCTCAACCCTCCACCCCCCACCCCATCCTACAACGCCTGCGAAGCCGCCTCCGCTCCGGGCGGGGGCGCTGCTGCCGCTAACCTTCTCTCTAGACCACGGGCTAAGAGATCGGAGCTTCACGCCGGGAGTCAGGGATTCGAATCGGATCCCCCCCCCCCTCCTCAGTGGGCCTGTCCACGCCGTTGGAAGAGGGGGGGCGGGGTGTCACTTCTTCCCAGCCCCAACCCGACCCCAAACACTCCTCGGGTTCCCTTCTTTGTTGCAGTACAGGAGAGTTCACCGTTGCCCCGGCCGGTGCTACGGTACCCGCAGAGGGTCAATTCCAAAAGCCGCCTTGGCCTTTCCCTCGTTCCGCCCCCCCACCTTACCCTACCTAAGAGTAATATGTAGGTGGGAAGCCTCAGAATAGGCCTCTTGGCCCGGTCTCGCACGAAAGTGGGTAAGGAGGGCAGGAGAAGGGGCTCACGTGCGATGCCCCAGCACCCTTTTGCCCCAGCATCACCCTCAACTACGTCCGGGACTGGAAAGGCCTCCTGGCTCCCATGCACCGGGGCTTCAGGCGGACTCGCCTGCGCACGCGCTCAGGAAACCCGGCCTGCCGCAGAAAGCCCACCCGGGGAAGCACGCTCCCCTCCCCCAGCCCACCCTCCCGCCGGGGAACGTTCGGAGGGAGCGCGGCTAGATGGAACGTTTGCTCACTCACCCTGAGAGGCTGCAGCTTTCCCTGCAGCAAGCAGGCCCATGGCTCCCGGAGCAAAGCTGCCGCCCTGCAAAATCTCCGCCCCCGCTTAAAGCGACAGGCTCCCCCCCTGTGCTGCCCCCCGCGCGCTGGGCAGCCAATCAAAAATTTAGTCCACAGAAGCAGCACCAGTCAGGTGTCACCTAAGAGGAACTGGGTGCGGCCTGGCCCGAAGCAGGGGGAAAAAAGTACCTTTAGGGTAATGGACATCTCTTGGGAGCAGTGTAAGAGTTATGCCTCTATGTCTGTAAAATGCTTAAGTATAGTCTCATCCCTTTAAGCACTGAAGGGACTGGACTAAAAGTAATCTCCGCAATAGCCTAGCAATTGTGTCCTGCCCACAGATACTAAGTATCTTGTTAGTGGTTTGTTTCCCTCTTCTGAGAACTGAGCAGCCTTGCTAAAAGATAATTATTAGTAGATTTCATTTCATCTCCTAAACCTTCTCAGTTTTTCTCACGCCTGGTGGGAGAACGAAAAGGCCAGAACAAACCCAAAGTGTGTGCATTGGACTGGAGACTTAGGGTTGGGAAGCAGAGAGACCTGAAAGATGATTCACTTTGGATTAAGTTGTTGTTGACTTCTTGACCCCATGGACGATAGCATTGTCCAAGGTCACGTTCATTGTTTCCATGATGTTATCCATTCATCACACTTTTGCCTTCAATCTTTCCCAAAATCAGAGTTTTTTCCCAGTAAGTCCTGTCTTCTTATTAGGTAACCAAAATAAAGATTCAACTTTGGTATGTGACCTTCCAGGGACTAGTAGGAATTAATTTCTTTAGATATTGACTGATTTGATCTTGTTACTGTCCAAAGGACTCTCAAAAAGTCTTTTCCAGTACCATAATTCCAAAGCTTCAGTTCTTCAGTATTGAGCTTTTCTTCTAGTCTAGCTCTCACAGCAGTACATTGCTACTGGAAAAACCATAGCTTTGATTTATTTTTTATTATTATTATTATTTTGACCTCTGTGGGCAAGGAGATGTGTCCATTTGCCATAACTTTCCTTCCAAGAAGCAAACTTCTTTTAATCTCATGGCTGCAGTCACTGTCTGCCATGATCTTTGAGCCAAAGGTCATAAAATCTAACACTGCCAGGAAGTAATGGGATCAATTGCCAATGATCTTAGGGGGTTTTTTGTTTGTTTGTTTTTCTGTTTTGTTTTGTTTTTCTGTTATGCTTCAAGCCAGCTTTCCTACTTTCCTCTCTCACCCTCATCAAGAAGCTTCTTAATTCTTCTTCACTTTCTGTCATAAGAGTAGTATCATCCACATATCTGAGACTGTTGATATTTCTTATTCAGTCTTTTGATTCATCTATCCTTGGCATTTCACATGATGTACTCTACATATAAGTTATATAGTGACAAACATATAAGGTGACAATATACAGCCTTGTTGTACTCATTCCCCAATCTTAAACCAATAAGTTGTTCCATGTTCAGTGCATATCTCAGGAGACAGGTAAAATAATCTGATTCTCCCATCTCTTTGAGAACTTGACACATTTTGATGTGATCCACAGAGTCAATTAGTGTAGTCAATGATGCAAAAGCAGCCTTTTTCCTGGAACTCTCTTGCTTTCTCCATAATTCAGCAAATGTTGGCAACTTGGTCTCTAGTTTACTCTACCTCTTCAAAAACCAACCTGCTCCTCTGGTAATTCTCAGTTCACATATTGCTAGAACCTAGCTTGTAGAATCTTAAATATAACCTTGTTGACTTCTGAAATCATTGCAATTGTTCAGTAATTTGAACATTATTTGACATTGTCCTTCTTTAGAATTGGGATTTAAATTGATCTTTTCCAAATCAGTGACCATTGCCAAGATTTTCAAATTTGGTGATATACTGAATGAAGTACTTTAACAACATTATCTGTTAGGATTTTAAATGGCTTAGCTAGAATTCTGTCATGTCCACTTATTGTTAGCAATGCTTCCTAAGTCCCACTTGACTTCATTCTCCAGGATATATGGCTTTAGATCAGTAACCACACCATTTTGCTTATCTAGTGATGTTACTATCTCTCTCTTGTATAATTCTTCTGTATTTTATTGCCACCTTTTCTTAATCTCTTCTACTTAAGTTAAATCCTTACCATTTTAGCCTTTTATCATGCCTATTTCTGCAAGAAATGTTCCCTTGCTATTTCTAATTTTCTTGAAGAGATCTCTTGTGCTTCCCATTCTAGTGCTTTCTTCTATTTTTTTGCATTGACCATTTAAGAAAACCTTATCTCTCCTTGTTATTCTCTGAAGTTCTGCATTTAGGTGGGTATATCTTTCCCCTTCTCCTTTATCTTTCACTTTCCTTCTTCCCACAGCTATTTGTAAAGCTTCATCAGACAGCCATTTTGCTTTCTTGCCCTTCTTCTTCTTTAGAATTTATTTTTGTTTTTTGCTTCTTATACAATATTGCGAACCTCTACTCAGTTCTAAAGACATTTTATCTTCCAATTCTAACTCCTTACATTTATTCAACACTTCTTCCTAATAAGGGATGTTATTTTGGTCAGACCTCTATGGTCTGATGGGTTTTTACTACTTTCTTTATTTTAATTCTGAATTTTGTAATAAGCAGCTTCAGGTCTTATTTTAGCCGATTGCATAGAGCTTCTCCACCTTTGACTGCAAAGCACATAATCTAATTTCAATATTGACCATCTGGCGTTGTCCATGTGTAAAGTTTCCTTTGAGGTTTTTAAAAAAAATTTACTATTGATGTGGGCTGAAATGCCCCACAAACCCTGCCAAGAAGCTTTAACAAACAAAAGAGCATAAAAACAATAACTGGTTGATTAGTATGGGGCTAACTTTCACATAAGACATGCGAGCTGCTTAGATTCACAAATATGAGAAAACTCCTCACATCACTTATTAGACATAACCTAGGTCAGTGATGATGAACCCTTTAGAGACTGAGTGCCCAAACTTCAACTCTCACACTGCATGTGAGCCCCCTGCTTTACCCCAGACAGGGGAGGGAGGAAGCACTCCCATTGGTCTGCTGGGCAGAGGGGCAGGTGATAGGAGCAATGTTCTCAGGCTCCTGTGGTGAGGGGAGGGGCAGCAGCCCCCTCTGGCATGAATGCCATATGTTTGCCAGTATGGACCTAGGTCATTAGTTGGGGGTCTCTGGGCAGCAAGTACAGAGGGTTCAGTTTCCCACTCACACAGGACTAGGTTTGAAAAATGCTCCATTTCCTCATTCATTGCTTTCCTCAGAGTCTTCACAGAAAAGAGCAAAACTTGGCCTAAAGATGCCCCCGGTTATTTAACATATCATTAGCATCCTATTTACATTGTGATTTGTTCCCCTTAGTGGCCAAACAGAGTGAATCATGGGTAAAGCCACAGAGACCAAAGTGGACCATGGGTAAATGGACTTCAGTTCCTTGGAAACACGGGGCAACAACTGCCCATACAAATGACTCCTTCCTTAGCAACTAATGAAGATAAAAAAGCATTCCTGGGAACCCCCACCCACTTTGCCTACCCCTTTTACTTTTTACAGACCACCTTTACCTTGACTTACCACACCTGCTTACCTGCTTACCTTCTTTACTATACTAGCTAACTGTCTATAGCCACTCTGTTACTCTTCTCTTATAACAGAGCTTGTTTCCTCGAAATGGAGATGGAGTCAGTTTGACTTCAATCAGCCTTGCCCACATCATGATGGCCAATGAGTCATCTTGACAAAACTTTCTTAGTCTCTGTCTTGCATATTGTACTCAAAGACCAAACTTGCCTGTTATTCCAATAATCATTTTGGGGGGACAGAGGAGTGCCAAACTGGGTTAAGTGACTTGCCAAGGGTCATACAACTAGTACTTGTCTGAGGCTAGGTTTGAAATCAGATCTTCTTGATGCTAGGCCCAATAATCTATCTACTGTGTCACCTCCAATTATCTTTTGATTTCTTTTTGCCATTCCAATCCCCTATGATGAATGTGATCGATCTCTCTCTCTCTCTCTCTCTCTCTCTCTCTCTCTCTCTCTCTCTCTCTCTCTCTGTTATTATTTCTAGATGTAATAGATCTTCATAGAACTGATCAGCTTTGGCTTCATAGATTTGTATCACTGTTGTTAACTTGAGAAAAACACAGAACTACTAAAATAGTCAGAAAAACCAAATCTTTAATCAGGAAAGGAACAGGTACAATGATCGGCTGCTATCAGAACCCAGCATCAGAAACTACCAGAGCCTTTACGCTGGGGCTCCGGAAAGGTATCCCTGGGAAGGCACAGCAAGAGATGATTTCTCAGAAGAACAATAGAATTTGGGGAACTTATATACCTTTTGGGGAACTAAGGGGCAGGGAAGTATGATTGATTGACATTACCATGGTTACAAGGAAATGAGACCCAAACTACAGGGACAGGATGCAAACAGGTTTGGGAAAGAAACCATAGCCAGAGGCAGGGTATCAGGGAGTGGCCTCCTTACAACAGATACCAAAAGGATGGTCCCTGAGCAGGTGTTGGTCTTCTTGGGAACTAATGGGAGAAACTTCTAAGACTAAAAAGGAACTAAACATTTGCTTAGGTCTGGTAGCCCCACCTAAACTGGGATTATTAAGTATTTTAAGGTCTATTGTTCAGTCTGAAACTGGTGAGTCCAAGACCTCCCTCTGAGGCAAACTCTCATGGGACAGGGGCAAAATTGGGGTCTCCAGATTTCAAATTGACACCATTATATTGAACGGTTTGCCTTGGATGCAAACAGATATCATCCTTTCATTTTTGAGATCATATCCCAGTATCTTTTTATTGACTATGAAAACTACTCCCTTTCTTCTAAAGACTTTTGCCCGCAACACCTAAATTAAATTCACCCATTCCTGTCCATCTTAGTTCACTGATACCAACATGTTAGTGTTTAAACTTTCTATCTTCTGTTTGACACATCCACCTTGCCTTGGTTCATAAATCTTATAGTCTAGGTTCTTATGAAATATTGATCTTTATTACATGATATTTTCCTTTTATAACCAAATACATCCTCAGCTGAGCTTCCTTTCACTTTGGTCCATCCACTTCATTAGTACTAGACCTCCACTCTTCACCAGTAGCATTTCAGACACCTTATCACTGGAGGCACTCTGTTTCCCGAGTCATATCTTTTATTATTTTATATTGTCCATGAGTTTTCTTGGCAAAAATCACTGGGGTGTTCTCCTTCTCCACTGGATCACCTTTTGTCAGAACTCTCCACTATGACTTGTCTGTCTGGGGCAACCATACATGGCAGAGCTCATAGCATCATTGAGTTATGCAGGCCCCTCCATCATAATAAGGCAGTGATCCAGGAGATTTGGATTAATCCTACAAAATATAGAATTGCCTCTGTTCCCAACTATAGACACACATCCATGTATTAATTTGTTTCATTACATTTCACCAATTATAAAAGCATTTGGATATCAATGGGGTTTGACCCCAAAATAAATTATTTATGGATTTTTTACTAAGACCATTGTAATACTCTGTTTACAATAATTAGCTCATTTTAAACCTAGAGAACAATATATTCCCTCTTCTCTCTCCCCCATTCCCCATTTGGTTTTCTTCTCTTGGGCTTTAGAGAGTTTATTTTAGATGAAATGTTTTAAATTTAAATACAGTTGTTCCCAGTTAGGAAAAATTCCCAGACAGAAGTTGGGTTCTCTGTCTAACCTTGAATTATTTGGAAAAATGGAAGAGAAGAAAGGAAAGAAAGAGAGAGAGAGAGGGAGGGAGGGAGAGAGGGAAGGAAGGAAGGAAGGAAAGAAGGAAGGAAAGAAGGAAGAAAAGAAGGAAAAGAAAGACATGTATATTTTATATATACTTCCATATTTACATATGTGAAATGTATTGTTTTTAGGAAATGTATATATGTCCATATATAGGAAAGCATGTGTGTATGTAGACATAGACATATCTATACACATATGGACATGGGCAAGAGTATTATACAGCTAAAAGGACTAAAATATCACCAATGAATTAATAAATAAATGAAAAGGTGTTTTTAAACACTACCTGTCAAGCAAAATACAAATGCAAAGTCAAAAGCCTGGAAGGTTTCTAATCTCATTGAATTTATAGTTTAATGGTGGTGGGATAGGAGAAAGACAATACATAGAAGATGACAGTAATCAGTATTTTGGTTTAGAAAATCCTAGGAATGGTCAGCTGAAACCTAGGGAAGTATACTGACTTACCCTTTCTAACAATGACAGAGTTGATTTAATTATGGTTCTAGAACTGGAAAATGGGGGTGGGCAGGATGAGGAGATAAGTCATGGTAAAAGAGTACCAACTAGGTGGCCAGTGAGATAAACAAGAAGAAAAGTGCAGCATCCCAGAGCCTTCCTGAACATGGAAGCAGTCACTATAGTCAGGACAGTGGGGACCCTAGGATAGACCAAAAGACATATACTTGCAAATTATACTTGCTGGATAATACAACATCCATGAAGGATTTTGTCTTGTAAGTGTTTTAATAATTTCTTTTGTGGTGGGAGAAATAAATATCTGTCAAAAACTGATATCCACTACTTTGTACATTGATTGCCTTTTCTAGGAAAAAGTCCTGTTAGTCTCTTTTAGGGGAGATAGAAGTCATGAACCATGTGTAAAGTTTAAAATATTTTTCTGTAGTCCTCTGGGGTGGTGCTGAGGCAAATGAGTCAAGGATTTCAAGGGAAAAAAACCCCAAACTTGATGTCAAATCTTTGAGATCAGGCTTTTCCAAGACTGAATATGATTCTGGAAGGTGAATTCCCTTGAACCTCAGGTTTTAAGGTAAAAAATGTTTCAAAAGAGGTTCAGCAAAACTATCAAATTCTACTGTCATGTCTGATCTCCATGGCCACCATATCATCAATAAAGAGATACATTTTCTCAATTCTTCTCCTAAGCTAACCTAGGGTATTATAATGATATATCATTTACTTTCTTTTTGTTGTTCATTCTGTTTACATTGTTGTAGCCACTCTGTACAGATTTCTTGGTTCTCCTTACTTCACTCTGATTGGTTCATTTAGGTCTTCCAAATGACAGCTAGGTGGTGCAAGTGGAGAGAGCACTGAGTCTGAAGTCAGGCAGACCCAAGATCACTGGCCTTAGACACTTATTAGCAAGTTATTTAATTGCTATTTGCGTCATTTTCCTCAGCTGTAAAATAAGGATAATAACCGCATAGTGGTTGTGAGGATCAAATGAGAGTAACTGTAAAGTACTTAGCAAATATAGGTGCTTAATAAATGCTTATTTCTTTCCATCTTTCTATGAATTCTTTATAGTTTAATACATTTTAGAAGGCTTTTCAAAAAAGATTCAAGAGGCAGCTAGGTAGAACAGTGAATAGAGCTCCAGATATAGAGATGAGAGGTTTTGGTTTTGAATGTGGCCTGACACTTTAGTTGGACAAGAACCCAATTGCCTAGCCCTGACTGCTCTTCTGCCTTAGAACCAACACTTAGAATCAATTTCTAAGATAGAAGGTAAAGGTTTAATAATAAGAGGATTCAGACACATTCCACTACTATCACCCCATAATGGTCTTAACCAGAAAATCAAAACACTCCATTGGCCTACCAAGTTAAGGTCAATTTAGGTTTTATTTTATAACTAGGTGGCCTCTGAATGACATGCATACATACATACATAAAACAGTGTGGAGTCCTGAGGCAGAATGACCAGGAAGACCATGTCAAGTCCTGACTCTGGCGTATAGTGGCTGACTTTCAGCAAACCTGGGCAAGTTCTAAGAGCATTAAGATGAGTTGTTAATCTGAAAGAGGTGAGGGTGTTCCTTCACTAGAAATTCCCTCTATCAAAAAAACTGCTTGATCACATGGTTCGATGGGGATATGATTGGGGATATAGACTCTAAAGGATCACCCTAGTGTAAATATCAATAATATAGAAATAGGTCTTGATCAATGACACATGTAAAAAACCCAGTGGAATTGCTCATTGGCTATGGGAAGGAGATGGGAGGAGGGCAAAGAAAGAACATGAATTATGTAACATGGAAAAATATTCTTAATCAATCAATTAATTAATTAATTAAACTTATATTAAAAAAAAGAAAAATAAATTCCCTCTATCAATAAAATCACAAATCTGGTAAACACAGCCATAGTCACAACCATCCCTATCCCCCAACACACACACACACACACACACACACACACACACTTGCTCCTTTTCAATTATCAACATGCTTCCTTTTGTGATATTCATCTCTATAAATAATTTTACTGTACCTACCTCTAATATGCTGTTTTTGGAGTAAAATAGCTTGGTTTGTAGTCCAGCTTCTGCCTCTGCCTCTGCCTCTGCCTACCTGTGTGACATCAGTCAAATCACTTTTCAGAGTTCTTTAGCTCCCATTTTTCTCTTTATTATAAAGTGATTGGACTAGACCAGGGTTCTACATCCTTTTTTGTTTTTTAATGTCATGGACCTTTTGGCAGTCCATTGTAAAGATCCCTTCTCAGAATGATCTAAAATTCATTAAATACATAGGATTACAAGGAAATCAAATTATAATGATATATAGATAGGAAGACATCAATCATATTAATTTGGCAGCAGTCATGGGTCTTTTTGGCAATTTAGTATAGCTTATGGACCCCTTTTCTGACAGTTTTTAAGTGTCTAAAATAAAATAGTAATAATAATAATAATAATAATATCTAACATCTATTGCACTTACTATGTGCCAGAAATTTTGCTAAGTGCTTAGTATTATTATCATTTGATCCTTACAACAATCAATTTTACCTCTTTTTTTTTCTTTTTGAATTTTTTCTTTAGCAATGCTTTATTCCCCTACCTCTCCAATTACATGTAAAAATGTTTAGCATTCATATTCCAACATTTTGTGTTCCAAATTTTCTCCCTCCTTTCTTCCCATCCCTCTCCCTGAGATAGTAAGCAATTTGAGATTGGTTACATAGGTGCTATCATATAAAACACACTTCCATAATCATCACAGATCACCCATTTTATAGACAAAGAAACAGAGGCAGAGATTGACTGACCCTGTGGTCACAAAGCTAGTTTCTGAGGTCACACTTGAACTCAGGTCTTCCTGTTTCAGGATTAAAAAGAAAACCAACTATACTGAAATATAGACAGGAAGACTTCAGTCATTTGCTCTTGCAGCAGGTCTAATAACTACAGTAATTTCTAAATAGTGATATGCATGATCCATATTTTTTAATTTTAATTTTTACTTTTAATTTTTCATCATGGTTACATGATTCTTGTTGTCTCCCTCCTCTTTTCTCTCCCCCTCCAGAGTTGACAGGCAATTTCATGGGGTTACACATATATTATCACTCAAATCCTATTTCCATCTTATCCATTTTTCTGATAGAGTAGTCTTTTAAAACGGAAACCCCAAATCATATACCCATATAAACAAGTGATAAATCATATCTTTTCTTCTGGATTTTTACTCCCAAACTTCTTTCCCACAGTGTGGAGAGAGCCTTCTTTCTCATAAGTCCCTCAGAATTGTCCTGGATCCTTGCATTGCAATTAATAGCAAAGCCAATCACATTTGATCATCCTGCAATGTTTCAGTTACCATATTTAATATTCTCCTGGTTCTGCGCATTTCACTCCACATCAGTTCATGGAAGTCTTTCCAGTTCATATAGAAATCAATCAATTCATCATTCATTATAGCACAATAGTATTCCATCACCACCACATACCTCAGTTTGTTCAACCATTCCCCAATGGAGGAACACCCCCTCAGTTTTTTGCCAAGCATGGTCCATATTTTGCAAAATCTGTAACGACTATGTGATTTAAAATACATGTGGTTTTTAATGGTGGCAAAGTAAAAAGTATTGCGGACACAACTGTGACTTGTTGCCTACATTCCTAACTGAAGGAAATGCTACATCTCGGCTAGAGGTTATCGAAAATTAAGATGATGTCATTTTCCCCATCTAAATTCTCAGAGGCTTCAGAGCTCTGGTTCAGAGCCTTTGAATTAGACAACCTCGAAAATCCCTCCCAACTTTAAATCTTTTATACGATGACTTGCAGTTCCTGGCGTTTCCAGGCTTTAGAAGACTTTGCTCCTCCCTCTTTCCCCCTACCCCCAATTAGAAATGACTGGTGGAGGAGGGGAGCCTCCCACCAAAGTAGGACAAGTGTGCTGAGAGCTGGAAGCACGACGCGGCCGCAGCTGGGCTCTAGGTGGCAGCATGAGCACCATAGGGCAAGGCTGCACGCCCATCATCCCGGAGCAAGGGACAGGCACTAAACCAGAAGGAAGGTGATGAAACCTGGGTCTCGGAGCTAAAGAGGCAGCACAAGCTGCAGGTTTGCCTTGTCTGGTCTTGCCGCCGCTCGGAGACCGGACTTGCAAATGGCTCTGGCGGCGCTCGTCCCCTTGAGCCGTATCCTCGTGGTTGCTGGCTTCCTCCTTGGGTCCCAAGCCAGGTCATCAGCAGGTAAGCTTGCTTACGACCTCCGCGCACTCCGCCGAGTTGTGCGGGTTAAAATGTTGCTCCTTCTTGCAGGTTGCTGGGCAGGAAATGCTATTGGCACTTACACTCTCACGGTCTCCCTCGTGACACTGAGCTTTTTTTTCTTTCCCCTTTTAGAGTGTGACTGGTAGGTCACGTCATTATTATGGTTATTTCTGCGCGTTTGCCCAATCCTTTCGCTCTCCCGGAGTCCAGAACTGACTTCATTCTATCTCCGCATTCTCCCTCTCTTCCCTTCTATTTTCTCCCTTCTTCTCTCCCCATCCTCCTCTTTCTTCTCTTCTTTTTTTTTTTTTTTTTTTTTTTTTTTTTTTTTAAATAGGTTAGATGACCTTTGAAGAATGTGGGGTGCGGGGAGGGGAGGATTCCCTAGGACTCAGGCAGCCGGGGAAGGGAGGCCAGGAGACTGAGCAAATATTCTAGAAGTCCACACAGGCTGCTGGGAGGATTGTTGAAGCCCCACTCAGCCTAGAAGGAAGCAATGGAAATGCTTTTTTGGGTTAGTCTCCACCTCACATTCCCCACCAAGCCTACCTGGAGATTTGGAGAAGTCACAGTCATTGCGCCATGGGCCCTTTGTGAGATTACACCAGGAGTTAAAATTCTTGCAGCCTTCCTCCCCTCCCCCCTTCTTTTGTTACTGTTTGGGGGATTCATGGCAAAGAACAAATCCTCTGTGGGTGGGCAGGGTGGTCTAGTTCATAGATCTCTAAATATCTTGTGCTTGGTATAGAGCAAAGTCTTCTAAAGCCTGGAAACGCCAGGAACTGCAATCTCTGGTCACCATGCCTGTTCCTGAAGGCTCCAATGTTCTTCCTCTCATCTCTCTCTGTCTATCTCTGTCTCTGTCTCTGTCTCTGTCTCTCTTTTCTCTCTTTTCCTCTCTCTCTCTCTCCTCTCTCTCCTCTCTCTTCCCTCTCTCTCTCCTCTCCTCTCTCTCTCTCTCTCTCTCTCTCTCTCTCTCTCTCTCTCTCTCTCTCTCTCTCCTCTCTCCTCTCTCTCTCTC
>NC_058130.1:218063950-218116630 GCF_016433145.1 Gracilinanus agilis
CTCTTCTCCTCTCTCTCTTCTCTCTTCTCTCTTCTCTCTGTCTCTCTCTCTCTCTGTCTCTCTCTCTCTCTCCCTCTCTCTCTCTCTCTCTCTCTCTCTCTCTCTCTCTCTCTCTCTCTCACTCTCTCTCTCTCTCTCTCTCACTCTCTCTCTCTCTCTCTCTCTCTCTCTCTCCTCTTACCTTCCACCTTAAAAGAGCAGTAAGGGCTAGGCAATGGGGATTAAGTGACTTGCCCAGGGTCAAACAGCTAGGAAGTGTCTGAAGTCAGATTTGGACCCAGAACCTCCTGTCTCTGGGCCTGACTCTCAATCCACTGAACCACCCAGCTGCCCCCTCACCTATGTCTCCTTGGAAGCCCTAGCTCCCCTGGAATATCAGCTCATGTGTTTCAAGAGGCATTTTCTATTTTCCACTCCACATTTTTAGGTATCCAATATTAATTATATGTAAAATATAAAATAATTAATGTTTATATAGTGCTTACTGTGGGCTAAGCACTCTGTTAAATACTTCACTATTGTGACTATTAATTATCACCCCACGCACTCACACTACAATGAAAGCTTCTTGAGGGCAGCTACACTTTCTATTTCTATTTGTAATACCTATCTAGTATAGAGCCTAGTACATAGTAGGTGCTTAATAAATGATTTTTGTTTGTTTTATCTTTATTTTATTTTAATAACAAATTTACACATGTTTTCTGAATGTATATGATTCATATTGTCTCTCTCCTTTCTTCTCTCCCCCCTCCCAAAGTTGACAGGCAATTCAATACGGGTTGTACATGTATTAATAAATGCTTATTGACTGATTAATTGCCAACCAAGTGGTACCAGTGAATAGAGTGCCAGGTCTAGAGTCAGGAAGACTCTATTCCTTAGTTCAACTCTGGTCTCAGACACTTACTAGCTCTGTGTGACTTTGGACAAGTCACATAATCCTGTTTGCCTCAGTTCCTCATCTGTCAAATGTGATGGAGAAAGAAATGGAAAGTCATTCCAGGATCTATGCCAAGAAAACTCCAAAGGGGGTCACAAAGAGTCAGACACAACTGAAAACAACTTCATAACAACAACTACTACTTGGTATGGAGCTACTTTTCCCTTCTTGGAAGTAGTCTTCGTGAATTAGCTGCCCAAGGTCTAACACTCTGAAATGGGTCCCTAATAGCTGAGGCTGTAATCACAGACAGTGCAAAATGAAGGGAAAATTATCATAATGGGCCCATTTTCCTTCTAATTCTTACCACATTCATGATTGGAATGGATACTAGTCCAGGCTCATTACTGGCAGCCTGGGAAAAGTATACCTTCCCACTTTGATATTTCATGTTTGGCACCTTCTAATTCATGGCTCTTTGGGCTATTAATTGGTTGGTCATCAGCACTCCTTAGATCATACATTTAAAAAAAAAAACCTTACTTTCTGCCTTAGTAACAACTCTAAGCCATAAGGGCAAGGACTAGGCAAACAAGGTTAAATGACTTGCCCAGGGTCACATAGCTAGGAAGTATTTGAATCTAGATTTGAACCCAGGTCCTTCCAACTCCAGGCCTGGTGCTCTATCCTCGGGGCTATCCTGGGATCATGACATTTTTAAGCCAGTTTCATCAGTGCCATAATTTTTTTCTTTCTCCCCTTGAGTAAAACATTTCTTTTTAAACCACATTTTGCACTATGAACAAAGGTTAAGGGGAAGGAAGACGTATAGTAAGAGGAAATCTGCTACCTTTTGAGGCAGCCCATTCTGTTCCCACGATCTTGTGACCAGATTCAAAGTCAAAACTCAAATGTGGGCCTCTTGACCCCAAAGTCAGAGCCAAGAGCTCTGACATTTCTATATTCTATATCTATTTATTTATTTTGATGGGACCTGTGATTTTATTGGTGTAGAGAATTCCTAGTGAGAAATTCCTTCTACCAGTGCTATTCAGCAAATGTTCTGGTTATTTATAGTCTTTGAAGATTGCCCAGGACACTCAGGGGCTGTAAAAATGATCAGGAACACTGCCTATGGTCCAACAGCCTCTATGTGTCAGAGACTGAATTTGAACCTATGTCTACATGACTTGAGCTCAGATAATTCTTTATCTACTATGTTATACAGCTTCTCTTCATATAATGCACATATAATTCTTTAGTTTACAAAACACTTTCCTAGCATCAACCCAATGAAGCACCTAATAGAAGCAATTTGTTTTATAGATAGGTAAACTGAGGTTCAAAAGAAAGAGAGAGAAAGAACATTAAGGCAGCAAGTTCAGAGTGCTTAGCAGTCTAGGGCTAGATAATAAATAGATGGAGTGGATAGAGTGCCAGGTCTGGAGTGAGGAAGACTCATCTTCCTGAATTCAAATCTGGCTTCAGATACTTACTAGCTGTGTGATCATGGGCAAAGTCATTTAACCCTGTTTGTTTTAGTTTCCTCGTCTATAAAATGAACTGGAGAAAGAAATGGCAAACTTCTTCTGTATCTTTGCCAAGAAAACCCCAAATGGGATTACTAAGAGTCAGACATGCCTGGAAAACAACTGAACAACAGCAAAAAGTATGATGATTTAAATATGTATGTAGATATACATCTATACATGTATATACACTTATATGATTTTAAATGAATTAGGAATTAAAGCTTGCAGGCCTTTAGTCTCCTTTTTTTTTCTTCTTAAAGGAATTTAAAGTCTTGATCTGATTTTTTTGGAAAAATGTAAAATAAGGCATGTATCTCCAAAAGAAATCTGCTTTTAAGAGTCCAAAGCTTAGACCCTCACCTACCTGAGATGTCTGGGTTTATTTCATTTGGTAATTCACACAGAAATGGAGTTTCTTTCTCATTACATGTTCCTCAAAACTCCTAACTTAGAAAATTATATTCTAAAAGTTGTTAAGTTGATTGTTTTCAACTCAGAATGTCCATTTCCCCTTAGAAATAAGGTAAGTAATAGTGGTTAGATTTGTAGTTCACAAAAGAATCCCAACTATTTCCATCATAATATAGCTGAATATAGGAGTGTAGTGGGAAAAGGAGAATTATATTTAGAAGATCAAGTACTATATGAAGTATTTTTCTAATTGTCCCCAGCTGTTAGTATCTTCCTAAAACCACCTTGTATCTATTTTTTTTATCTTTACCTTCTGTTTTAGAATCGATAACAAGTATGGATTCTAAGGCAGAAGAAGGATAACGGCTAGGCAATTGGAGTTAAGTGATTTGCCCAGGGTCACACAACCATGGAAATGTCTGAGACCATATTTGAACCCAGGATCTCCTGGCTCCAATCCTACTTTGTATCTATTTTTAATGTATTTGTAGGGAAGTCTTTGCCAAGAAAACCCCTAAATAGGGTCACAGAATCAAACACGACTGAAACAACACTCTCCATGGTATATGGTGCATGGAACTTTTCTTTCAAATGATAAAGAAAATAATGTGACTTTGCACATTGTACCCTGAGTCTAGGAACCCCTGCAAATGTCAACAGAAAAGGATGTGGCCAGGGCTGAGGGAATAAAGACCCACAGAGTTCACCAGGAGAATATTCAATAAGCAGGTGAATGACTCAACCTATCTATTTTCTTGGGAAAGCATCCTTTTTTTCTTGGTTGTGATCATTATTATGATATAATGTATATAATATAATTTATAATGGCAACCATTAGTCTCTTAAAAACTGTATAGTAGAGAAGGAGGAAAGAGAGAGGAATTGATTAAGTAACTACTTTCTTAAATCTGATTCAGAAAAAAGAGAGGAAAAAAGCTCAAAGTGACCTTTGTATCTCCTTGTGATCATGGGTCAGAGCATTTATGAACTGAAGTATTTGCATATGTGGAGAAAGACTAAGAGGCTACTGAAGTAGTCCAGGGTCATCCATTACATCTAGTCCAGACAGCAATGAATGGGCTAATCTTGATCATTATTTTGGCCAGCTGCAGCAAGCCCCTTCTCGGAATGCAGCTTTCCCTAAGGGATGCTGAGGGCATTCTCTGCATTGCATTCATCCTTCAGAGACTGTAGCAAGTTCGATAGTCCTCAGGGTTTCTTTCATTTGGTGGTTGATTATAGTGTGGACACACTATATCACTTTACAGATCATTAGGATGCCTGTTGATATGTTGATAAATGGAACTTCCAGAAGGTCGATCTCTCTCTGTTTTTCTTCTGTCTGTCATTTTTTCCTTGTCATTATTTAGTCTCTGGGGGAAAAGAACAAGATGGATAATTGTGAATAGCTTTGAAGAGACATGTTAGGAAAAATCTACTTTTGTCACTACTTATCCAATTTTGCTCTGTGACATATGAAACAACTGATTTTGAGTAACTCTGTCCAAAGAATAAGAGTACTAAGAGCACTGACCTGCGGGTCAGGAATCAGCCTTAGCTCTGGGATTAGCTAGCATTATGGCTTTAGGAAAGTCACACTCTCTGGGCTTCTTTGTTTTTAGAAATCTCTTTTTTTTTAATTGTCAATTATGTGATTATGAGTTATGACCTACTCATTTCCTAACTCTTTCTTCTCCATAAAAACTTCCCTGTCCTGGTTCCCACTTATTAAAAACTTTGCTTTCTTTGCTGAGGGATCTAACCAAATAACCTGATATCCAACTGCTTGCTCAAGTGTTAATGGCAGTTTGTACCTTAACACATGACTGCTTCCAGGTAACATGTGCATTTTGACAAAGGATTTCAGATTTAAATCAATTCAGTAAGTATTTATTGAACATCTACTCTTTGTCAGGTATGTGTCAGCTAATTGATGGAAATACCAAGTCAAAAATAAAACTCCATCTAGGCACATAACCTATACACAGATAAACACAATAATTTATTTTTATTATAAAGATCTTATTTTTATTTATTACATGTAGTAACAAATTTCTATATAAGCTTTCTGAAGTTATATGATCCATATATGCCTCCCTCCCTCCCTCCCTCCCTTTTCCCTTCCAGGAACTGATAAGCAATTTGATCTGGGTTATACATATATTATCACACAAAACATTTCCATATTGTTAATTTTTGTAAGGGAATAATCACATAAAACCAAAAACCCAAATAAACTTAAACACTTTGATCGTCATTCAGACTCCAACAATTCTTTCACTGGAGGTGGATAACATTCTTTGTTATAAGTCTGTCAAAAATGTCCTGGATCATTGTATTGCTGAGAGTAGCCAAGTCTATCACAGTTGATCATTTCACAATATTACTATTACTGTGTACACTTTTCTCCTGATTCTGCTTATTTTACTCTGCATCAGTTTTTGAAGGTCTTTCCAGCTCTTTCTGAAATCATCTTGTTCATCATTTCTTATAGCACAAATAATTAGAAACACAATAATTTCTGAAGGAAAAGAAAATTTGGGATCAGGAAAGGTTTCCATCAGGAGGTGATACCAGAACTGAGGCTTAAAAGAAGCTTAATGTTCTTGCAGCAGAGGAGAGGAATGAGTGCATACTTGAAGCACAGTCTATGCAGAGGCTCAGAGAGAAGAGATGAACTGCGAAGCTCAGAAAGCAGCTTGGCTAGTAGGTCAGTTTGGTAGGAATGTGGAATACATGAAGTGAAATCATATGAAATAAATCCAGAAAGATAGATAGGGTCCATATTGTAGCTTTTAAATGCTAAACAAAGGAGTTTGTATTGGTAACTAGTGGAGCAATGTATCCAGAAGTAAAGAAGCCCTGAGTTTAAATGCAGACTCAGTCACTTGTTAGCTGTGTGGCTGTAGGCAAGTCATTTAACCTCTAACTGCCTCAATTTCCTAATCTGTAAAATGGAGATAATAATAGCACCTACCTCCTAGGATTGTTGTGAGAATCAATTGAGATAATTTGTAAATCACTTTGCAAAACTTTAAGTACTATATTAATTCTAATTATTATTTTAATCAAAAGAATTGACTAAATGACTTGATGATTTTTGAGCAGGGGAGTGACATAGACGTGCCTTTGGGCAATATTAAATTGCAGGGTAGGGAACAGATTGGAGAGGGGAAAGAGTAGATACAGAAAGGAAAGTGTTCAAATAGTCCAGGGGTTGGGTCATGAGGACTTGAAGGGTAGAGGCAGAATGGGTGAAGAGAAGAAAAGAGATGTTAGAGGAGGTAGAACTGACAAATATTAGGATATGGGGAATGAAAAAGAGGAAAGAGTCAAGGATGTTGTTTCCCAGGGTACAAAACTGGGATATGTGTGTGTGTGTGTGTGTGTGTGTGTGTGTGTGTGTGTGTGTGTGTGTGTTGCTTATAGCAAATGGAAAGTTTGGAGGGGGCATGAGTTTAGAAGGGAAGATAAAGAATTTCATTTTGGACATGTTGATTTTGAGATATCAATGGGGTATCCTGGTTCAAAATGGCTTATAGACTGTTGGCAAGATTGCTTTTTATGTTATTGGGGAATGATACAACAAATTGTAGTGTAAGAATAAGAAGAGGAATTTTTTAAATAGCCTCTGTGAGGAGCATGATAAAGCATCGATCAGGGAAGATTTTTTTTTAATTGCCACAAAGCAGTGAAGGGCAAGTTGGGATTAGATGGTATAAAATTTTACTGGACCTAGTCAGCAATACAGAATGATGTAGCCCTTGAGTTGGAGGGAAAAATGTAGTTGTGATAGGGATAACTCAGAATGGGGTTTGGCACATTTACAAATTATGGTAAGATCTAAGACATGACTACTCCTGTGGATGCCTAAGGTAAGAAAGAAAAAAGAGAACCTAAAGTTGAGGAAGTTAATGATCTGGGAGAGTAGAGTCAAGGAGCCCAAGGCAGATATTTCATCATATTCTATCTGTCTGCAGGATTTCACCCTTGAGCCAGGGTACTCACCCTCCCACTAGTTTTTTCATGTTCTTTTTTTATATGTTGCCTTTCTTCCTCTAGATTGTGACCTTCTAGACAGGAATTGTCTTTTTTCTTTTTTTTCTTTTAAATATTCTCTCTCACCTCACTCCATACCTATTTCTAATTTCATCTCTGTTGAATTTAATATCTTTTTATCCCAAACTCTGTATGTGTGTGTATGTATGTATATACATATATTTTGTGTGTGTGTATGTATGTGTGTGTGTGAAGTATATGTGTTCAACTCGCCATTGCTTATTTCAGACAGTGAAGTTTGTGATGTGCTCTATTTCCTCTAACCCCTTCTACCATTTGTGCACACTGTTCTTCTGGAATGCCACAGTTGTGAAAAATGTTAAGTTCCTATCCCTTCTTCCCTCTTATCTGTCCTAATGTAGTCCTTTTCCCTCTCTTTTCTTTTTTCTTTTCTTTTCTTTAATTTTCTTTTCTTTTCTTTCTTACCCCTCCCCCCAAATACAAAACAAAACAAAACAGAAGAAAGTCATACTCAAGCCCTGCATTTATCTTTTTTTTTTTACTCCCTCTGGGATCCTTGGACACAATGGTATCTTGAAGAATAACTTGTCTCTTCTCTCTGTTAGAATATAAACATGACCGTCATTTTACCCTTGCTAGTTGCTTGACTGTATTTGTCATTCTAGACTTTTCTTCTTTTCTGCATTTGAGTTTCAAAGATCCTCCCTAGCTCCAGTCTTTTCATCAAGAAAAGCTTTTAAGCAAAGTATTGTGCTGAAAGGAATAATGAACTGGAGGAATTCCATGTGAACTGGAACAACCTCCAGGAACTGATGCAGAGCAAAAGGAGCAGAACCAGGAGAACGTTGTACACAGAGACTGATACACTGTGGCACAATTGAATGTAATGGATTTCTCTACTAGCAGCAATACAATGATCCAGGACAATTCTGAGAGACTTATGAGAAAGAATGATATCTACATCCAAAGAAAGAACTGTGGGAGTAGAAACACAGAAACATTTCCTTGATCACATCGTTTGATGGGGATATGATTGGGGATGTAGACTCTAAACGATCACCCTCGTGCAAATATTTATAATATGGAAATAGTCTTGATCAATGACATATGTAAAACCCAGTGGAATTGCTTGTTGGCTACAGGAGGGGGGAGGGAGGAGGGGAGGGAAAGAACATGAATCATGTAACCATGGAAAAAGTCTTAAATTAATTAATTACATAGATACATTTACAAAAAAAAGGATGCTTAAAAGTCCTCTAGTCTATTAAAGGACAGGAATTTAAGAACACATCAAAGGACCAAACTGTATCAATTGGCAAAGGGAATTTTTTTCTTCTACAGAAGGAAAAGAAAACAGAGATAATGGGATGAAAATTTTATTTCAAAGTAAAATATCAGCTTGTAATTTTTGTATTTAAAGTACATTTTCAGTACCTTAAAGTACACATTCAGGTGGCTTAATGGATAGACAGCCAGGCCTGGAGACAGGAGGTCCTGGGTTCAAATCTGGCCTCGGAGTTTGGATTATATAACTGCAGAAAACTTACATGGAAATTTATTGTTACATGTAATTGATAAAATAAAATATCTTCATAAATTTAAAAAAGAAATCAAATCTGGCCGCAGATACTTCCTAGCTGTGTGACCCTGGGCACAATTGAACGTAATAGATTTCTTGACCCTAATTGCCTAGCCTGTACTACTCTTCTACCTTGGAACCAATTCTAAAGCAGAGTAAGGATTTAAAAAAGAAATGAAAGGAAAAGGAATAGCAAGAAAAGAAAATACATTTGCACAGATAGAAGAAGTTATAGTAAGTTATGAAGAAAATGTACATCAATTGGATGTTTCTGGTTCTAGTAATAAAAATTAATTTTTTTACTTGAAGGCTTATACTTGGTTTTTCGGAATAAGTTCTTGCGCTTTTTCTTTTGCCTTTAGGAATATCATATTCCAGGATTTTCCCCCCTCGTTTATAGTAGTTGCAGCATTGTCTTATATAATCTGGACAGGTTTTTTTTGATACTTAAACTGTTTCTGGCTAATTGAAATATTTTTCATTGTTCTGGAAGATTTGGATTTTGACTTATATTACTTTTTTTTTCAGGAGGTAACCATTGGATTTTTTCTATTTTCATTTTGCTCTGTTAGAAGATCTAGTCAGTTTTCCTTTATACTTTCTAGAAATAAAGCATGATTTTTTTTCTTATTTCATAGGTCATGGTCACAAGGAATCCAGTAATTCTTGAAGTATTTCTTGGTCTTTTTTGATAGTAGGTACATCACATGTTCTCTTTTTTCTTCAACTTTATTCTAATATTTCTCTTTAACTTATTCTAATATTTCTTGTCATCTCACTAAATCATTGAGTTATGTTGGCTCCATTCCATCATTCAGAGAGTTTACCATTGGGGTAATAGTTTTAATCTTCTGTTTAAGCTGTTTATTCTCCTTCCAAATGTTTTTTCTCTAAATTAAAAAAAATCTCTTTTTTTCATTATATGCAACAACAGCAATACTGAATAATAATTATCAGCGAGAACTTTACTCTCAACAATTCAATGATTTGGGACCATCCTGAAAGACTTATGACAGGGAATGCTATCCACATCCAAAGAAAGAACTGTGGGAGCTGTCTTTCACACAATGTAACTTTGGTTTTATTTTGGGGTCTTGATTATGTATGAGTGTGTTCTAACAACAATGACCAATATGGAAGTGTATTTTGTGTGACAATAGAAAAATGAAAAAAAAGTTTTAAAATTCTTTGTTTCTTCATCTAATTTTGGGGTACTTGTAACTGAGCCATTCTTTTCTGAGGCTCTTCTTGTACTTACTTTCATATTCTTAATTTATTTCTTGGGTCTCTCTAACCCATAGTATTCCATCATTTATATATATAAATATAAATATAAAGAGTTTTCTTAATCATCTCCAGCCCCAGCTCCTAGAATGAGACTGCCAGGTATAGGATTTACTTTTCTACCAAACTCTTGGATAATGTGGGCAGGTCCTGCCTGATTTTGTCCTCTTTGCAGTCTGGATGCTATTATTACTATCCTATTTCGTATTGAGTGGCTGGTTCCTAGTCCCTCTTACTGAGGAAAAATTTAGATCTACTTTCTGCTACCTCTGTCTCCTGGTGACCTAACTCAGGTGCTTCCCTCAATTCTGTCTCTGTCTTTTGTGTATTCTCCTGCCACGAGTTAGCTTATTTATTGCTGCAGCCCTGAACTTCCCTTAAGAAGTACTAGAGAGCTTGCTTGCTTCGACCACACCAATGCAACTATCAATAATATGGAAATAAGTCTTGATTGATGACACACGTTAAAACCAGTGGAAATGCGCGTTGGCTATGGGGGGGTGGGGCGAGGTTGAAGGGAGGGTGAAGGGGAAAGTAAAAACATGAATTGTGTAACCATGGAAAATTTTCCAAAAAAATAAAATATTTAAATCTAAAAAAAAAATATATGCAGAAGCAAAAAAAAAAAAAAAGGAATTGTAGAGAGGTTTCTGGGGGCCTCAATCTTGTCTCTATATTCTTGGTTTCCTGGTGTAGCCACCAAATATCAAAAATCATTCTTCCTGAAGGGTTCTCCAAGACAGATTGCCTGGACCCTTTTTCACTATAGGGAACTGATTTTTGTCTCTAGCTGTGGCTCTGGCAGTCTTTCTGAAGGAATATGGCCTAGTGGGAGTTAAAGTAACTGTGGCAAGCTGCCCCAAAAAAAGATTTGGGGGATTTTTGTTGCTCTTCACATTGGCAATCATTCACCTTCACCTAAAACGACAGTATCTCTTGGGCTAAGGACAAGCAGGGTCTGTAGGCCAGGGAGCAAAGCTAAGGCAAAAAGGCAAGTAAGAAGAATAGGCAGTTTTAAAAAATTTGATTTGTTCTTGAGGGAGCAGGATAAGATATGTGGTTTCTTTCTGCCTTCTGGTTTCCCAGAGCAGTGTGATCTGTCTATCTATCAAAGCAGATGACCCAGCCAGCCACTAAGGCTGAAGTCCCCATGCTTGCTTGCCCAGTCATGAAAAACTGGCCTCTTTGCCATTCCCACTGACTCTGGCCTGGATCACACTTGCTGGACCCTCACCAACTCTTCCCTGCTGGGAAATCTGTCACAGTGGTTAGAGATTCTCTCAGACACTTGCTCATTTCTGTCTAGGTCACTCACTCCTGTAGACGGCTGGTCATGCCAGTCACTTTCTACAACTCCCCATTCCTTTTTGTTACAGCTGAGTACTGGTCCTGGTTGCTCCACTTTTTCCAAGCACAGCTGGATCCATAAGGTAGTGGGGGTAATGTAAAGCCAGATGAGGAAGCTTTAGTAAAGAAAGTAAAGATTCACATAGCTAAGGTCACACACAGCAAGTGAGATCCAGACTAAAAGTCAGATCTTATGACTTCTATCCCAGAATTCTTCCCATCACACAACACTGCCAAAGCTTGAGTTGAGAGGTATAAAGGAGATAGTGGAGCCCAGCACAACACAGTACATACAAAGGCAAAGCTAATAAAAATTGTTTAGTGTTGATAACCTAGATGAAGAATCTGAGCCAAAGTCTTCAATTTAGCCATGGTTCTGCAATTCTTGTTTGGGGTTCTGGTACACAATGACATGCCATCATTGTCTCAAATATAGCAATCAATTAGGCATAATTGCTCTCCTCCTGCCTACCAGCCTCTTCCTTCTCCAGGCTATTTTCCACATAACTGCCAAATTGATTTTCTGAAAATATAACCTGTGCCCTTATCATACTTCTGCTCATGAAACTCAGGTGGCTCCCTGTTGCCTCTAGGATCAAATAAAAATTTCTCTTTTGGCATTTAAAGACTTTTATAACTTGGCTCCAGGCTATCTGCATATATAGATTTTAGAATTATTTACCCCTCCTAAACACCAGCTGAACTGTCCTACATGACTCTTGTGTACCATTTTCTCACCTCCATGTCCTTGCCCGGGCTTTATTCCATTCTTGGAATGCTATCCCTTCTTACCACTGCCTTTTGGGATCCCTAGCACCTTTCAAAGCTTAATTAAAGCACCATCTCCTACAAAAAGCTTTTCTTGGCACTCCTCCCAACCTTGTTAATTTGTTCCCTCATCCCAAAGGCCACATATACATGAAGTAAATATATATACATATGTACTTATTACTTTACATATATGTTATATTTAAAGATATATTTATGTCATAACATATATCTGTTGTCTGAGCTTATATTTATGTATGTCATTTTCTACCATGGTATATAAAGTTCTTAAGAACAAGGACTCTTTATATTTCCTAAAGGTGTAGCACAGTACTTGGCACATGGGATGTGCTTAATATCTGCTTGTATAGAATAGAGGATATTCATTTGGCTAGTATGCAAAATATATTTATAAACTGGCAGATCTTTGTAATCTTTGGGCAAAGACAGATAGACCTTCTAGTCCTTAGGAATATAGTTAAGGAAAACTAAGGAAATAATTTCATACATGTAATTTATCAAGGTGCTCTGGTTAGACTTGGGAGATGTAATAATGTGTAACACAGGTCCCAGGTCAAGTCCCCAAGATAAGGCTGTTCCAGGTTCCAGATACTTTGTGGCTCTAGGGTGTCACTCAAAACCCTAACTGATCTACCCTTTTTGATTATTTACTTCTAATAATCAACTAGAGGAAGAAATATTTTTAAAGTAAAGATATTTATTGAAATGGTATAGAAATAAAAGTAGAAAAACAGTATTTCCCCTTAAATCCAGAACATTCCCTTCTACAAATACACCTACCTATCCCATACATGGCGGAAGTAGAGGGGAACACATGCAGTGAGGTAACATTCTTTTTTTTTATTATCAAAAAATTTTATTTTACCAATATGTAATAACACATTTCCACATACATTTTCCAAAGTTATATGATCCAAACTGTCTCCCTTTCTCCCTTCCTTCCCTCCTCTGGGAGCTGGCAAGCAATTTGATCTGGGTTATACCTGTGCTATTATGCAAAACAAATTTCCATATTGTTCATTTTTGTAAGAAAATAATCATATAAAACCAAAACCACAAATAAAAACCAAATAAAGTGAAAAATTGTATACTTTGATCAGCACTCTGACTCCCACAGTTCTCTAGAAGTGAATAGCATCCTTTGTCATACATCCCTTGGAATTGTCCTGGATCATTGTATTGTTGAGAATAGCCAAGTCTATCACAGTTGATCATTCCACAATACTGCTGTTACTATGTACAATATTTTCTTGGTTCTGCTTATTTCACTCTGCATCAGTCCATGTAGGTTTTTCCAATTCTATCTGAAATCAACCAGTTATTTCTTATAGCACAATAGTATTCCATCATCTATCATCATCATTCTCAGCCATTTTGCAATTGATGGATCTTCCTTCAGTTTCCAATTCTTTGCCAGAGATAGGGTATATTCTTTTTTTTTTAATTTACAAAATTTAAAATTTTATTTAATTGATTAATTTTTTAATCAGAGAAAATTTTTCCATGGTTACATGATTCATGTTCTTTCTCTCCCTTCCTCCCACCCCCTCCCATAGCCAATGTACAATTCCACTGGGTTTTACATGTGTCATTGATCAAGACCCATTTCCATATTATTAATATTTGCACTGGGGTGATCACTTGGAGTCTACATCCCCAATCATGTCCCCATTGACCCATGTGGTCAAGCAGTTGTTTTTCTTCTATGTTTCTACTCCCACAGTTCTTCCTCTGGATGTGTTCTTTCTCATAAGTCGTTAGGGTATATTCTTCCTCTGGATGTGTTTTTTCTCATAAGTTGATAGAGTATATTCATAAAAACTCAGTTCATACTTTCAGTGCTACAGGTCTGCGGATGTCCTCTTTTCATATTGTCAAACTGTTCCTGCTCCCCACTAGTCTCTATTGGACCCTGGTCTCTCCTGGATGTGTTGCGTCTTCTGCCTGCTGTTCTTTTGATTCTGCTGTCTCCGCAAGGAGCTGCTCCCCTGTATGCGTGGCCTGCATCAGAAGTAGCCATGCATGTTCCCTCTGAACAGACGCTTGTAGAGATTTCCTCTGCTTCAGGTTTCTGGAGGACCCTGAACACTAAAGTCCTGGCAGTTTGTTGAGAGAGTAGATTTTAGACAGATGATTGCCAGGTGTAGACTAGCCTTTGGAAATTAAAACCAGGAGGCATATAAGATATCCACCATAAGCTAGTAGAAGGTATCCCACAGACAGACCCAAGTTCGGTGATCAGGAGATAGAGAACAAGTATTTATTAAGCACCGACTATGTGCCAGGTATTGTGCTAAGCACTTTATAAATATTATCTCATTTGATCCTCACAAGAATCCTAGGAGATAGGTGAGAAATGATGCAAATTTTATAGTTGAGAAAATGATGTGAATAGAGGTTAAGTGATATACTCAGGGTCTTACAATTAGTGTCTCACTGTGCCACCTAATTGCCCATTTGCAGTGGCGGTCTAGCCACTATTCAAGGGACTGAGAAGCCATCAATCACAAAATAGTTGTTTAGTGAAAGAGAAAGAGAGGAAAAACCAGGGGAAAAGTCCCTCACATCCTTGACCTGCTACCTACTCCATTGGAACCCTCTCTCCAACTCTCAGTCAGAACATTCTCTTGTCAGTTAGAAGTTCTAATTTCCATGAGCACACAGATTTCTGTTGGAACACTCTGGTCAGGGTTTGTTTAGAGGTTCTAATCTGCATATTTACTCAGAATGCAGATAGATATATGGTACACGGGGTAAGATTTACAGAAATTGGGAGAAAGCACAACCCTATTACCATCTTAAAGTATCTACTCGAAGGACACATCCCACAATCCCCAAAAAACTTTGTAGAGTATAGTAAAGACATAAGTTGTTTCTGTCTCACTCAGGTATTTAAGAGAACATTGTATTCTGAATGGGTTAAGGTAATTCTAGGAGAAGCTAATTTTCCTGGGGTCCTAGGCATATTCATTTTGGATATATTAATAACTATTACCTTGAGAATAATATCCTAATTTCCCACTTCGCACAGGATCCTCCAACTAGTGTTGCACTGTGCCACCTAATTGCCCCTGAAGTAGAGTTCTCTGAAAAGATTAAGCCTGAGGTCATTAGCTACCTGAAAGGAAGTTTTCTAGAGTCCTAGAGAACTTGACACTTGCAGCAAAGATCTGTTCAAGATAAGTCTTCTGAGAGAAACACAAATCAGTTTTTAATAGGAAAAAAACCAGAAAGCTCCTTCTCATGGGGCTTTGTAGTTCTATGCCTGAGAGTTGACGCTTTTCTAAAAGAGTTATAAAAAGCATAAGGGCTTTAAAATGAAAGAATAAAATTAAACATGCGTATAGACACCTCTAATAGAGGGGAGAGGACAGGGTTAAAAAAAGAAAGGGAAAGTGCCCTAGGAAAATTAGTGGTAGGAAATAACACTGATAATCAAAGGAATCAGGGAAGACTTGCTCCAACAGAAGCAAGATAAGGATTCTGAGAGGCAGAAATGAAGAGGTAATATATTTCAGGAATATAGAAACACCCATGTCAATACATATGAGTGAGTGATTATATAAAGAATTTGGGGAATAGGTAGTGGACAGTACAGTTTGCCTGCAAAGCATATGTTCTAGAGTTACTTTCCCAAACTTCCAATAGCTCTTGGAGTCCTGGGAGCTCAGCTACTATTTCCTCAGGGCTCTAGGATTTACTCTCGGGCAAACTGCAGCCTTTGGGCTAAATGCGGCCCCCTAAAATGTTCTATTCTGCCAGGTGACATTATTCCTAATCTGATGAATACAGACAGTAGGATACAATACAATGAAACTTCGAAAGAGTTGCCTTAGAAACAGACTGACAGATGAGCATTTCCTTTCCTTTGGCTCCCTCTTTAAAAAGTTTGCCCATCACTGCTCTAGGGGGATATGGGTGTCTCTTCTAATGTTATAGTTCACAAGCCTCCACCATGTTTCTTTCTGCCATGATTATCAATTGATGCCAATTAGTCAGCCAGACCTAAATAATTTTAGAAAAGGACATTTATCAAGATAGCAAAATTGTTATAAAAATTTCAATTAAAATGTGTCATGCTAATATGGAAAATTGTTTTATATGATTATATGTGTAAAATGTATACAAGACTGCTTACTGTCCCAAGGAGGTGGGAGGACAAGGAGGGAGAGAGGAAGGGTCAGAAGAAGGGAGAAAATTCAGAACTAAAAGCTTCTAAAAAATGTTAAAAATTTGTTTTTACATACAATAGGGGGAGAAATAAAATGTTATTTTTTTAAGTGTCATAATAGACTCCTGCCAGGATATAAAATGTCCAAAGAAAATGAACTAAAGCTTCGAGAGCACCTGTGACAAAGGAATAATTCACATGTTTCAGAGATGCTGCTGGGATACTAGTAGGAAAATGGAAAGTCTCAAATTCTCTGATCCTCCAAAAGTCTTGAGGTCCTCCTCTGGTTAAGGGATGAGAGGGAGGATGTTGAGACAGAGGTTGAGGAGCTCAAGTGATCTCTTCTTTGTGGTTTATCTGGATAACTCTTTTCTACTACCAGGTAATTAAATTTTTTTGGTCCTAAATTGGCTTGATATTTTATAGATGATCTACAAATAATGACCACAATTCTTGTGCTATATTATTACAATTGATCAAGGACTTTTTCACACTTAGTTTAAAGCCTATGATTAGTGGATATTCTGCCTTTTACCTAAAACAAATGGACAGTCAATTCAATCTGAGTTATACATGTATTGCCACACAAAATATATTTCCATATTATTCAATTTTATAAGCAGTTAATCTTATAAAACCAAAAACCCCAAATATATACCCAAATAAAAAAGGGATAAATCATATGCTTTTATCTGTATTTCTACTTTAAAAATTCTTTTTCATAAGTCCTCAAAATTGTCCTGCTTCGTTATATTGCCGTTAGTAACAAAGTCTATCACATTTGATCATTCCACAATATTGCAGTTACTGTGTATAATGCTTTCTTGGTTCTGCTTATTTCACTTTACATTAGTTCACATAGATCTTTCCAGCTCTTTCTGAAATCATCCTGTTCATTATTCCTTACAGTACAATAGTATTCCATCACCATTATATACCATATTTTGTTCAGCCATTCCCCAATTGAAGGACAGCCCTTTGACTTCCAATTTTTTGCCACCACAAAAAGAATAGTTATAAATATTTTTGTACAAACAGGTGCTTTCCTATTTTTTAAAAATTATCTCTTTGGGATACAGGCCCATTAGTGGTATTATTGGATCAAAAGGTATGCATTCTTTTATAACCCTTTAGGTATAATTCCAAATGGACATTGTTACTTAAAAGGAATACCTTGTAAGATATAGGTCCCCCTAGAAGCCTATATATAAATCCCACAAGTTTTCTTTTCCATAGTATAAAACACAATAAACCTAAAAATATAAATATCAGGACTATGAAAACAACACCTCCCTCAGGAATTTCTAGATTTCCTATTTTGCTCCATATTCAAATGCTTTGGCAAAGACTACTATAGTATAATTCTATAAAACATAAAGAAAAATGTATGGACACTAATTTCTGTATTTAATAATTTGAGAATCAAGGAACCATTTTATTTCCATTTTATATCATGGAAATTAAATGGTTTAATTAGTTAACCCTAAAATAGGTTCCCCTTCCATTTCATACCCCAAATTATAGTTTCTTCCTTTAAAATACATGGAGTGCAAACTGCAGAATCTCTGAGGGCAGACACAGCAAGAGAAACTAGAATTTACCAGCAAGAACCAAGGAAAGCAAGGTCAGGACTAAATAGGACCTAAGCAACACATCCAAGAGATTGGGAGAGGGAAGAGCCTGGTGCTGCTACTAAATGTCAAATCAAGAACTATGGCTAGAGATATGAATAAACAAAAGAAGGCACAGAGCATTGTGAAGTAATGTTATGGGTCAAAAATTGACCAAAAGAAAAACCCATTGTGATAAAACCATGATTACTTGCAGAGCCTCAGAAAAAAAAATAACTTGACAAGCACTATGAAAATACCTGGAAGGAAGAAGCAAGACATAAATGACAAGAAAGCTCTGGAGGAAAGACCCAAAGGGAAAATTCATATCTTAGAATAGATAAACATATTCAAGAAACAGACGCTCTGAAAATTAGACTGAACCAACCAGGATTTGGTAACTCCATGAAACAATAAGAAACATTATAATAATATTTAAAAATAGAAATGAGAAGAAAATGTAATGTCAAGAATAACTGACTTGGTGCTCAAAGGAATAAAGAACTGGAGGAATTCCATGTGAACTGGAATAACCTCCAGGAATTGATGCAGAGTGAAAGGAGCAGATCCAGGAGAACATTGTACACGGAGACGGATACTCTGTGGCACAATCGAACATAATGGACTTTTATACTAGCAGCAATGCAAGGATCCAGAGCAAGGCTGAGGGACTTATAAGAAAGAAAACTAGCCACATTCAGAGGAAGAACTGTGGGAGGAGAAACACAGAAGAAAAACAGCTCCTTGAACACATGGGCTATTGGGGATATTATTGGAGATGTAGACACTAAATGATAACTCTAGTCCAATTATCAATAATATAGAATTAGGTCTTGATCAATGATACATGTAAAACCCAGTGGAATTGTGTGTTGGCTAAGGGGGGGGGACAGAGGGTATTGGGGGAGAGGGAAAGAACATGAAATATGTAACTAGGAGAAAATATTCAAAATAAAAAATAATTAAAAAAAAGAATAACTGACTTGGAAAATAGGTCAAATAAAAATAAAACAACAATAACAATCACCATCCAAATTTAAAAAACATGGCATTGTCTCCTATTGAACATAATGGAAATCCTCCATTTAGGAAGGGTTTCATGAATTAAGACATCTGATATACAGCCCAGAATCCTAATCCCATACAACTCACTTGGTCAAATAATTATTAAAGGAAAAACAGCAAAGTATAACTACTACATGAAAGACTATTCCAAACCATGAATAATATAAGAAATGCCAACCCTGAAGTTTTACTTCATACCCTGCAAGTTGTCAAAGATGACCCAAAATGGCAAGTCAATGTTGGAAGGGAACATGGATACATCATTGGTGAAGCTACAACTTGATATGACCACTTTGGAAAGGAATTTTTTTAAGTGAAGTCCATATAAAATGTTCAAATCCTTTGACCCAGAGATTCTATTACTGGATTTATACCCCAAGGAAGCTATTGATAAGGACAAAAAGTACCTATAAATGTCAAAATACTTATAGCAGCATTTCTTGAGATAGCAAAGAATTGGAGACAAAATAGATGCCCATTGATTGGGGAATGGATCGACAAATTGTGGCATATAAATGAAATGGAGTTTTACTGTACTGTAAGAAATGACAATATGATATACAGAGAAAGCATGGAGAATTTTCCATGAACTGATGCATAGTGAAGTAGACAGAGCCAAGAAAATAATAGACACAGAAACGACAATGATGTAAATGGAAAGAATGCATACACACACACACACAAATTAAAAGGTGAATGTTAAAAAGTTTTAGTGATTAAGCAGGACTCAAAAATAAAGAGACATGAGAGGATAATCCCAACTTTACTTCTCCCAGACATGGGAAGTCTACAGATGTTACACATGTTGTACATCTTTTCAGACCTTTTCAGCATATTAATAAGTTGTGCTGATGTTTTCTCTCTCTCTCTCTCTCTCTCTCTCTCTCTCTCTCTCTCTCTCTCTTTTTCTTTCTCTTTCTGACTTAAAAATATTCTATCTTAATTGGGATGGCTCTTTGAGAGGGGAAGGGAGAGGGATTATAGGGAAAACTATGATAATAAAGAAGAAACAAAAGACATCAATAAAAACACTGTATAAAAGGCAATGGAGAGCCAGACTCAGTGTTATACACCCATAGTTCCTATTGTTGGGGTGGTTGAGGCTGGTGAATCACTTGAATCCAAAACTAATGAGCTGGAGTAGGACTAAAGCCAATAATCTGTAGTAGGTCTAGTGCCAAAATGATGAACCCTTGGGATAAGTGGGCTACCAGGCTGCCTAAGGAGGGACAAACTAGCTCATGTCAGAAAATCAGAACAGATTAAAGCTTCCATGATAGGATCAATAATAGGAATAGGGTTGTAAATGGCTACTGTATGCCAGCCTGGGTGAGGAGATCCAGTCTCCTCCTTCTATAAGAAAAAAAAAATCCACGTAAAGTGCTTTGTAATCTTTAAATAGCTGTATGAATGTCAAATACTACCATTTTCATGCAAGTTAACAACAGTACTAATCAAACCAAGTGGATTTAAGGTATGTAAGTCTGCACTTAGAGTGACAATGCCTGCTGAACTTTGTGTCAATATGATTTGAGTTACAATAGAGGCATTGAGTATACTCCAAGCATGAATTCCTTTTGCAACCAACACCCTTCCCTATCTCCTACTTGTTAAAGATTATGAGGGATTTGTAGGTGAGGAGATATGGAGAAGGAAAATAAACTCTCAAAGTATTATGAGTCAGGCCATTTACTACTCATAAGCATGTAAGCGTGTGTGTGTGTGGCTCCCTTACCCTTCAGACCCACAGGAACACAATGTTGACAGTGGCTTCTGCATATGGCCGGCTGATACTCTGAGAGCCCAGATCTCTTGGGTCCCTGCCCTTGTATCTGATGTGGGCAAATTCACAGGGATTGGGAAAGAAGGGGAGCTGAGGGCATTGAGTCAGAAGGTGTTCTGGACTGTCACCTTCCATCTTTCCACTTTTTAACCACAAGGACACTATGATCAGTAAAGTTTACTAATCCCTTTCACATCCGGATTTAGATGAAGTTTGCTAAGCTGATAGTCTACTAACCTTGCATTCCTATTCCTAAATGTAGCTGGCCAAGTCAGTTGTGTACATGGGATCAATCAGCAGTCAAAAATGAGGTCACTTTTGTCAGCTAGGGCTTAGTAATAGGTCAATCCTTACAAAGATGAAAATGGTATTATGCAGTGAATTTTTGGCAGAAGCAAGATTAAAACACTCACAGAATGCTTAGCATAGAACAGGCACTGAATTAAAATTGTTTTAGTGGAGAAAGCCTTAGTCTAGAAACCAGGAAATAATCGTTATTCATTTGTTTCAGTTGTATCAGATTTTTCAAGACTCTGTTTAGGGTTTTATTGACAGAGATATTCAGTGGTTTGCCTTTTTTTCTCCATCTCATTTTTATAGATGAGGAAATTGAGGTGAGCAGAATCAAGTGAATTGTTCAGGGTCACACAGATAGTAAGTGTCTGAGGCTGCATTTGAACTCAAGTCTCCCTGACTCTAAGCCCAGCACTCTATCCACTGCACCACTAACTGCCTCTGGACTTGATAAAGTCTCCTGATTGATAAATTCTGTCTCCAACATCTCCCATCTCCAACCCGTCCTCTCACAATTACAAAAATGAAATTCTTAAAGTACATGTCTGATTATGTTATTGCCCTGCTTATTAACTCCAATGTTCCCCTCTGACCTTTAAGATAAGGAAGAAAAGTCTCTCTATTTGGGTACAAAGGTACACAAAAATAACATCTAGAGAAGGTATTGCTGCCATAAGCAATTACTCCCTTGTAGCACTGGGCAATTTAGCTACACTTCCCTTGGTTGGGAAAACTAGAAACTGAAACTAAGCAGAAATAAAATCAGAAATAAAAAGTAAAGCGTGTTTTTTGTGAGCCAATGCACCAATGGAATGAAAAACATAGGCTGAGATAAACAAGGAAGAATAGCTTTGATATACAGAATAACATCCTCTTGAAAGCCTTCTTGGGTTTCAACAATATTGTCTCTGAGACTTACTTTCTGGATGACTTTAGACAACTCATTCAGTCTCCCTGAGTTTCAATTTCTTTATGTGTAAAATAAGGAGATTGAATGATATAGCTTCTGAGGTTCCTTCTAGCTCATATCCATGGTGTAAGCTTTGAATTAATATCAATAACTCCAAGTATTATATTTTATGAGATTTATTAGTAATCACTTGAAGTAGAAGAAATAACAGAACAAAAGTAAAAAAAAACTGACTAAAAACACGTGGGTAAAATTCTCCTGCTTGGCTCTCACTCAACCTCCAAAGCCGCCTTCCCAGGAGCAGAGAGGGAGAGGAGCTACACCAAAATATATCTACTTCCTACATTAGCACATAACATCTGAAGGAAAATGGGAAGCTGGGAAAGACAATTCTGGAGAGAAAATTCTAGTTACACAATGGTCCTGTGATATAGATGGACAATGAGATTTTCTCTGTTTTTACCTATGTCTTTCAAAACCTTGGTGGTATCCTTTTTGTCAAAGGATAGATTGGGTTGGACTTTGGCTAACATGGTAACATAGGGAGACTTGGAATTACAGTATCTGTATAATAAGGCAGATCATAGGGAGTTGTTTGCCACAAGACCTTCCTTCTGAAGTGTTGAGCAGTGTTGGTTGACAGAGTTGGCCAGAGCTAAGAGTGTACGGGCCTGAATAAGATCAAGAAGTCAACTTTGTGTGCAAGAGTAATTAGGACCCTTGAATTTACAGTGGGGAAGACCTAGTGCTTTGCCTCAACACCAACACAAAAATGGGAATGAGTATTAGTTCACAAGGACTACAAGTAAAGGTAATCAAGGACAGAATGCTGTTGCCAAAACTTGGGACAAGGGGTTTACTTGCAAAGTCCCCTCCTTTTTGCCATACTTTTAATGAAAAAAAAATTGTTATGTTTTTCAATTCAACTCAGTTAAGCAAAGCAAGTAACCACACCTTCCTTGTCTGTCAGTATTTGCTTCATTTCATCCCTGTACAGAGGGTAGTTAAGTTTCAACATCAGTCTTTTAGAATTAAGACTGATCATTGCATTGATCTAAGTTCTGATGATTTCTGCATTATTTTCCTTTATATATTAGTCATCATGTATAATCATAGGATCATAGATTAAGAGCTAGAAGGGACTTTTTTCTTTAGGTTTGCCTTAATTTAATTCTGCATCATTTTGTTCAAGTCTTTTAAAATTTCTCTAAATCCTTTATAATTACTATTTTGAAGGCATAATAATATTCCATCATATTTTCTTTTGTCTACCATAATTTGTTCGGCCATATTTTAAGTGCTAAGCAGCACTGTTGTTTTCCATTATTTGCTACCACAAATCATTGCTATTGGCCTTTTGGTATGTATGGACCCTTTTGGTGTCATAGTGGATAGAGCATTGGATCTGAAATTAGGAAGACCTGGGTATAAATCCAGTTTCTTTATCTGTAAAATGAGGATAATTATAATACCCATCTCCCAGGGTTGTCGTGAGGATAGAAATAGAAAAAGTGCTTTTTAGACCTTAAAATATAATATGAAACTAGCTCTTTTATTATGTCACGTTATATATTATAATGTTATATTGTGATATATATAATATTTATTATTTTTATTATTATTATATCTTTGACCTTCTTAGGATTATATTTCAGTATCACTGAGTCAAAGGGTATGCAAGTTTATTTACTTTCTGTGTTTGAGATTGATTTCAGAATAGTGATATCAATTCCCAGCTCCACCAACAGACCATTAGGGTGACTGTCCTTTCCCAGCCTATCCAACATTGACTATTTATATCTTTCATCATATTTTTTCCTGTCTTTGTACAGCCTTTGCAAACCAGGGACCTTTTAGGGTCACTGCACGTCAGTACAATTTCAGAATCTCTTCCCCGCCCCAGGTCAGCCCTAATGAATCAGATTTGGGTGGTTTTTTTTTTCCCAGTTCACCTCACTGTAGAGTCAGCTGTAACTAATATAACCTACCTGTTTGTGACAAATTGTTAAATTCTATGTTCCAGATGCTATTAGAAGTGTCCAAGTCTTAGGACTGAATGAGACACAAGTGAGGCAAAGTCTGACCTTCTCTCTGCATATCACTGGGAGGTAAGAAACAAGAGCACTACTGTTTTCTAGTCTCCCTATTATACCACTTTTCTACAATGTTCCTCAGATTCTTAATAAGATCTTTGTTCTTTCGCCCTGTTTCTCCCCTTCTCAGCTCCAGCAATAGCAGCCATGCTCAGGTCCTCTAGAACCATATAGGAGAGAAAACCCTCTCTTAATCAATCATCAAACAACAAATCTTAAGTATCTCCAGTGTCCCAGGCTCTGCATTAGGTACTCCTCCATCCCAGATCCTCTGTCCTAATTGGGGTTAATGAAAGTAAGATTAGTGTTTGCTGGCTATCATATGGATTGGTTCAAAAAATATGCTTGGTTCAAAAAATGCCCTTCCTCTTTTTCTACCGTCTTTCCTCCTCTCTTTTCCCCTCTTTCCTTTACTTCCTTCCTTTTTTCCTTCATTCTGTGACACAAGATATGAATTGGTGTGTGTGCAAAAGACATCGCAAAGAGCTTCTTTTATTTCTGATTTCTGTATAGAGTATTTCTTGAGACATTAGCCGTATGGGGTTAGAAAGCTGTAGCTATGGGTGATAGGAAAGATGCGCTGGTGAAAATTTGATCGGTTACCCAAAAAGCACTTAGAATTTTTTTCAAACCTGAAGACTCAGTTTGCAAGGATGTTTATTGAACCAGTTTTCATTAAATGTTTGTTATGTGTAGGACATTCACAGCTTTCCAGTTCCATCAACAATATTTTTCCTCAGGTGTAGGTGATTATAGGAGTTTCTAATACACATGTTTACAAATGTAAACTAAATTGTGGGCTTAATCAGATTATATGCTTCTTGAGGGCCAGGTGGATTTTCATCTTTGTATATCCAGAATACCAGTGACATTTAATAAACAGTTGTAGTTATATGTATATGGAACTTGATTTTCGTAGAACAACTTCAAAGTTTCCAAGAA
This sequence comes from Gracilinanus agilis, assembly GCF_016433145.1. Classification (NCBI taxonomy): domain Eukaryota; kingdom Metazoa; phylum Chordata; class Mammalia; order Didelphimorphia; family Didelphidae; genus Gracilinanus; species Gracilinanus agilis. The sequence continues at coordinate 218,088,664 of NC_058130.1, forward strand.
AGATGCAATGTAGCAAAAAAACTTAAGGCTTCCCTGGACTCTTTTTTTCCTTATCATGTCCTTATATTTAGCCCATTATTTGTCTTTGATACTCTAGGCATTTTATAGATAAGAGATAGCTTTCTAGAAATGAGAAGTTAAGTTGCAAATCTCAGAAGGCTAATAAGTCCCTGGCACCTGGTAATAGGGAAAAGTTCATGGTAAGAGATGTGGGAGTGCTCCGTAAGACAGGCCTCCCCTGCTTTGCATTTTTTTAAAATTTATATAATACTTTGGTTTTTCTCCAATTACATGTAATAACAAATTTTAACTTTAGTTTTCTAAAATTTCAAATTCTAAATTTTCTCCCTTCTTCCCTCCTGTCCCCTCTCCCTGAGACAATAAGCAATTTGGTCTAGGTTATATATGTGTAATTATGCAAAAGATATTTCCATATTGGTTATGTTGTGGAAGAAGACTCAAAATGAACAAAAAAGCCAATAAGAAAATAAGGTGAAAAATATTATGCTTCGATCTGCATTTCGACTCCATCATTTCTTTTTCTGGAGGTAGATAGCATTTTTTTGACATGAGTCCTTTGGAATTGTCTTAGATCATTGTATTCAGCAATTTTTCTTAGAGCCCTGAGAAGGCTACCAAATTGATATCATTGACAATATGTGTAGGAGCCAGGTCAAATTTCAACCATTCCAATCAATTCCAAAGGACTACATAAAAGAAAGCAGGGTAGTGTAAGCATTGGCCTGGTTAACAAGCCACTCAGATTCTAATCCAAATTCTGTCACATGCTAGCTAGGTGACTTTGGTTAAGTCATTTCCCTTTTCTGCATTTCAGTTTGTCCTCTAGAAAATCAAAAGTTTGGACTAGATTAAGGGTTCTTAATGTGGGATTTGTGACTTGTTTTTTAAAAATTACTTTGGTAACCAAATTAAATAAAATATAATTATAGCCAATCATAAATGAAGCGGGGGGGGGGGGGGGGGGGGGGGGCAGGTGGTTAGCTCAGTGGATTGAGAGCCAGGCCTAGAGATGGGAGGTCCTAAGTTCAAATCTGGCCTCAGACACTTCCCAGCTGTGTGACCCTGGGCAAGTCACTTGACCCCCATTGCCCATCCTTACCACTCTTCCACCTAGGAGCCAATACACAGAAGTTAAGGGTTTAAAAAAAATCATAAAAGAAGCCATTATAATTTGCTTCCTTTATACAAAAGAAACCAATATAGTTGACTACCTTTATAATCCTAGGGATTTTGTTTTGTGTATTTAAAAACATTATTCTGAGGAGGAGATCCATAGGTTTTGCTAGATTCCCAGAGGGGTCGATGTAGGTGTATGTTGGTAAATGTTTAACAACTGTCTCTCCAGGAGAAAAAAATTTACCCACTATAGACTTTTAAATTTAATTTGCATTAGCATTTTCTTTCTCTTTTTTGAGTCCAGACAATCAACAAAACAATAAATCATAGCCTGATTCATAGCATTTGTCAGTTTCCAAGGTGTAAATGCTTATGCTGAGAATTCAACAATCAGTTCTTCCCAGAGCCAAAAGAAACTAGTTCTGACACATCCTTTGTCTATGACCAAGAAAAAAAAAAGTTAAGACCACCTGGATTAGGAGAAGCTTAAATCCCTATGTAGCTATAGCAGCTATTTTGTAGAGGGATTCCGTTAGCTGTGAATTGGACTAGATGATCTCAGGTCCCCTTCCAAGTCTGAGTTGCTGTGATTCAATATTTAAAGTCATTTCTTAAAAGTCATTTCTTTCTTTTTTTTTTTTTTTTCTTCTGTTTTGTCTATTTTCAGTCTTCCTGTGACTTTATGCTGGCTCATTAAACCAGACTGTGTCCCACTAGAAGGAAATGAATGCCACCTGGTGGTGATAAATAGCACCTCTTACACTGTGAACCACACCTTCAAGGATCCAGGAGAGTATTGTCTCAGTGTCAGAGTTCAGAACGGCACCAACCAGATCCCTCAGTATTACCTGATTAAAGTGTTGCCCTCTGGTAAGCGGTTTGATCCTGATCAAAATAGAGAAGCAGGTGAAATTTGTCTTTGGCGCCCACCCCCCTCCTCTTCTTTGCCCTGGTGTGTGTACCTGACACTTTTAGGGACCGTTTTTTTTTTTTTCCCCATGGAAACTTGCCCTCAGCTAAGCATCAAATACTTCCAGCTAAACTGAGGCAGATAATAGTTGGTGCTAATGCTCTAAGTACAGCTGCAGTTTAATGAGGGCCTCTTGGAGTGTGAAAAGTATTCCCCTCCCTGAGCAATTCGAAAAATTATGTGCAGAATTTTTAGCTTTTAGAGATCATCTAGTCCAAACAGATTATTTTATAAATAAGAGCTGCAGAAGCCTATAAAAGGGACCTGCTTAAGGTCACACACCTAGTTAATGGTAGGCTGCTTGGACCTGATAATGAGGTTTTTTTTATTATTGATAGATTTATAGGGGAAAGAGAGAGACGGAGACAGAGAGAGGAGACACAGATAATAGATAATTTAGGCGGTTTTACATTCTATCATGCTGTCTCCATCTTTAATGATAATACCATAATTATATTATGCATTAATAAATGATTTAATGAATCTAATAATTATGCATCAGAATAATTTTCATGTATTATGAAAGAGTGGAGATAATTTTGGGGCAAAGAATCCATTTTCCATTATAGATGATCTATGATGTTTCTTCTTATCTTTAAAGCTTATCTTATGAATAAGAATAGCATTTGGGCAAGTTATGTTATCCCTCTATATCTCAGTTACCTTGAGTGTAAAACTGTGATTGGACTAAATCAAAGGATCACAGATTAAGATCTGGAAGGATGCTGAGAGGCCATCTAGTACAGCTCTATAATTTTACAAAAAAGGAAATCAAAGCTCAGAGACATTAAGTGGCAAAAGTTTAGATAGTTAGTAAGTGACAGATCTGGGACACAACCAGTTCCTATGATTCCCAATCTTGTTTTCTTTCTGTTAAACCATTCTTTGACTAAATCATAGGTTCCCTAATTGTTCCATGGAACTTGGGAGTTCTAGAAGATATAAGCAGAGTTTTTATGAAAATATGTCAATGCTAAGGCCAATCATTCATGGAGAGGAAAAAGGGCAGAGTTGGTAGTCTCTTCCATGATTCTGAAGAAGAGGGGGAAGAAAAGGGGTAAAAAATTGAGAATGGGAGGCCTGGAACTATGTAAAGGGAAGGATGGAAGAAAGGGTTTTGTAAATCCTAAAGTGCTGCATAAACAGAAGTTAATAATAATAATGATAATGATGTCCAAGTAAAAGAAAACATTTTTAAACCTTTACTGTCTGCTTAGAATCAATACTAAATATCAGTTCCAAGTCTGAAGAATGGTAAGGGCTAGGCAACTGGGGTAAAGTGACTTGTCCAGGATTACTCAGCTAGGAAATGTCTGAGGTCACATTTGAACCTGGGACCTCCAGTCTCCAGTCCTGGCTCTCTACCATTGAACCACCTAGCTGCCTCCATCCAGTGTTTGTTTGGGTTTTTTTTTTTAAACTTTCAGTTTTCTGTCCTGACCCCTTCACCTCGTAGTCTGAACTGAGCTGCACCTCATAGACCTGCACTGCCCCAGTATCGTTCCCTGAGTAGAGTAGCTACCGTCCCCTGGTTTTCAGACTTTGTATCAAAGGCACCAGGGGGCAGTTTGTTAGAAATAAAGAAATCTCAGGGCTGTAATTCTGAGCTGAAGATCCAAACTGTCATTATGGTAAATGAAAGCCAGAGGTTTCACCACCCAGCCTGGGGTGATGACCCCCTTTAGACATTTACTGGTGTTTTATAGGTTTTTGACAGTTAACTAGCAAAAGTCATTAATATGGTAGAAGGTACAGAGGATGTTAAGAAACATGCAGTGGTGTTTGGGTACAAGGATTTGGAACATTTGATGCCAAGTCCCAAGTTCAGTACAAGGTCAACCATCATACTAATGAGGTCAAAGGAACCTTCCTGGGCCATAATACTCCGGAGAGCCCGTAGCTGGCATAAATCTTCAAAGGATAAAATAATACTTGGACAAGCCAAGGTTGTTTTCATATGATCTCATCAGGCCAGCTGTCTAGTCACCATTCCCAGTGAACCCCGCTCCTTCTGCTTGGGTTTCAGCTTCCCTAGATAACTACATAGACCTGAAGTTTTTATTCCTCCAGCAGAAGCTCTTTATATATAATACATACATATTTATTTAATATCTAATAACAATATTTAATATTATATATATTCTAATACACCAAACTATCTTTTCTAATACTCTGGTTAATATTCTATTATTATAATTAATATCTTATACATAGTTTACTTACTGTGTCTAATTAAAATTTATAATTGCACTTACTTATCTAAAGGATTATATGTGATCACTTGGTTGATGATCAATAATATTAAGGCAATAAAACAGTTTTCCTTTCAGGTTAGGGGCAGCTAGTTGGCTCAGGGGATTGAAAGCCAGGTCTGGAATCAGGAAAACCTGGTTCAAATCTGGCCTCAGACACTTTGTAGCCATGTGACCCTAGGCAAGTCACTTAACTCCCAATTATCTAGCCCTTGTCATTCTCTTTTGCCTTGAAACCAATACATTGCATTGATTCTAAGATGGTAAGTAAAGGTTAGAAAAAAAAAAGATATCTGGGATTGGAATCAATCACTGCAAGTGATCTTAGAAATGATCTCATCCACCCCATTCCTACTCTGAGTCCTACATCCATCACCACTCCCACCACTGCTCTTTTACTCAGGAGGAGTCTAAAGTGCCTAGAAGGGAAGTGATTTGCTCAAGGTCACACAGAGGTTTTAGATTTATCCAAGGTTTTAGACTCAGATTTTCTGACTTGACACTCTTTTTGTTAACTTTGTGGTATGAAAGTAAATTTTTTTTTTCTATTCAACTCTAAAATTTCCTTTATTCACTTTTATTAGAGGGTGTTTATGCTTCCTGTCCTTCTCCATTCCTCAGTCTAGCCTTCGTGGGTTCTTCTTTCTAGGCAGTAGATGCCTCATCAATAAAATGGATAACAGTAATACTCATCTCATATGGTTATTGTGACAATCAATTGATTTGTATTTAAGCACACATAAAATATTTTATAAACCCTAAAGTTCTATAGAAGGCATTCCAAAAGTTTTAGTGTAGTTTTAAGCTTTGTTAGTTTGATGATTAGTATTAATATTTATTATTAATTATATTATCCACCCCCAAAATGTTCAATGGCCAATTAGTTTGGGAAACTATGGTCTAAGTGTTTTACAAGACCCTATCCAACTCTAAACATTCTGTAGTCCTGAAATCGAGCCTGTGTGCTTACTTGCACATCAGTATCTACTGTAAATCAGATGGTCTCCTCTCTCCTTTTCCAGAAAGGTTCCTTCTTAGATTAGGACCACTGCTGATCCATGAGACTGGGATTATTATGGGTCCCAGTATCCCTAAATTCTCCTCTGATAACCTGTATTTCCTCTTCTCTTAGCATGAGCAGTCAAGGACAACTACATCTGGGGGTATGCTGGTAAAAAATACTGGATACACTTTTGCATTTAATCTGCATTATTAATATTTTTCCATCACTTTATTAAGTCTAAAAAAATCAACAAAACAAGAAATCAAGTCTTGATTTGTAATGCCTGCTGATTTCTGAGATGAAACTGCTTCCATCAAAATTTTAACAATCAGCTGTCAGGTATCAGCTAACTCTGTTGTTGTTGAGTTGTTTCAATCATGTTGACTCTCTAAGACTTTATTTAGGATTTTCTTGATAAATATACTGGAACCGGTTTGCCATTTTCTTCTTCAGCTCATTTTACATATGAGGAACTGAGACAAACAGGATTAAGTGACTGGCTCAGGGTCTCCCAGCTAGTCAATATCTGAAGCTGGATTTGAACTCAAGAAGTTGAATCCTCATGACTCCAAGCCTCTGTCCATTGCCCCACTTAAGTGCCCCATCAGCTAGCTTTAGCACACCCTTAAATCATATACCTGCCTTAGCAAATTGCTTTTCATCCCCATCTTATTATGTATTCTTGTAGCATCTTAATATTCAGGGTAGGCTTTCCAGACAAAGATAAAGAAAGCATCTGGTGAACTTGTAATAGTTGAGAAACCTGGTCCAGATAATTCATTCCCAGGGCCCAGAGTGTTATCCCCTTTGGGCCTTTTAAACTGTTCTGAATAACTCACTGAATTAATGTAGAATTTGAGTTATTAAATCCTACCACACATGGCTGGATTTTCCTTCTTGGGCTGTATACTAAGGAATGTACCCAAGAGAGAAGTAACCTAAGAAACTGAGATGTATTCTTTAAGCACCTGAGCCAACTTTGCATAATTATGCCAGTATACTTCACCTTGCCAGATAATACAGTAGTTATATTCCTGAAAAATGGGGTGTAAGTCTTGAATTTGAGCCAAGTAAAATATTAGTTTGGCTCAGGTTTGTTTTATAGAATGTGTTGATACTTTAATTTTGTTCTAGGTCAGTGGATGTAGGAAACATTTTTGGTTCAAACTGTATTATAACATCCTTCTTATAAAAGAAAAAATAAACAGCCTAGACAGGGTGACACATGCCTGTAATCACTGATATGGGGATTGCTTGGGCTTAGGAGTTCTAAATTGCAGTAGGCTAAGCACTTAGTCTGATACCAATACCACTAGAGCAGGGGGTCACCAGGCTGTTAAAGAAGGTATAGATTGGCCCAAGTTGGGAAAAAATGGAGGTTAGGGCTAGATATCTCAGTGGATACACCACTAGGTCTAGAGTGGGGAGGACCTGGGTTCAAATATAGCCTCAGACATTTCCTAGTTATGTGACCCTGAACCTCAATTGCCTAGCCCTTGCTGCTCTTCTGCCTTACAACTGATTGATACTTAGCATCAATCTCATCAATCTTAAAACAGATGGTAAGAGAAGAAAGATAGGAAGGAAGGAAGGAAGTAAAGAAGGAAGGAAGGAAGGAAAAAGAGAAATGAAAGAAGGAAGAAAGTGAAAGGAAGAAAGGAAGGAAGAAAAAGAAAGGAAGGAGAGAAGGAAAGAAGAAAAAGAAAGAAAGAGGGAGAGAGGGAGGAAGGTTAAAGATTTTATGTCACTTAATGATAAGATTGTGAGTGGCCACTGTACTTCCAGTCTGCCTGAGATAGGAAATCCAGTCTCAAAATAAAATAAAAGTAAACACAGGTTAGATTTAGCCATTTTATAAAATGTGTGTACTTCATTTGGTTTAGCTAATTCCAAGCCCTTGGTTTGGTTCAAGTTCCTGATGTAAAGAACTATTGTAAATCAAATCTCTTTAATAGATGAGCTTATGAACTCCACTGTGAATTCTTTATTGAAGTGAATAATCATCCCTCCATAATCTTTTATTAAAACTGGATTTTCATTTATTGGTGTTACAGTAGAGGTGGGTTCATATCTTTTTAATAGATGAGCTTATGAATTCCAGTGTGAATTTTTTACTGAAGTGAGTAATCACTTCTCCCCCCAGGTAATCTATTAAATCCAGAGTTTTAGTTATTGATGTTACATGAAATGAGGGTTATGCCTATACATGAAAATAAAAATACTGATTTGAGTCTAGCATATAAACAAGCTAGAAAGTAAGTTTACTGTTTCTCACCTTTAGAGCTATGTTTGGAAGTCAATGCTTGAACCTCAGTATCTACAAATTTGTTCTGTTATCTTTTCCAGGCATCCACCCAGCTCTCTTTGCTTTGCCCTGTGTCTTTCTCATCTCAGGAATGCTGGGTTTCATCATATATGTGACCTACAGGCATAGCACACAGCAGAAGGATCTGGTGGAGGTATTTTATCTTTTTAGAGGGTTTCCTTGGGGGTAGGGCAGAGGGGAGACAGGTGGTCTTCCAGGGCAGTAGCCAAGGTAAATTAATGTAAAGGGGGAAAGTTTTGCTACTTGTAGTCACGACTTGGATAAGGTAGTAGCCTGGGAGGTTCTTGGGGTTTGGGATAATTCAAGACAAACTTTGTACTTTTCGTTTAGTGAAGTTTCCCTGCAGTTACTATGGTCTGTCCATGTCAATTTTATAGGTGGCAGCAGGTTATAAATACAAGATCAAAAGTGAAGATCAAAAGAGAGGAACCTAGGATAACATAGGAGTAAGTTAGATCTGGGGAAGGGCCAAGAAGGTGGTGATTGATTGAATAGGAGCCTGGGTATCTGAAGCTGACAAATATATATTCAAGCACTGATCAGAATAAGGGCATGGATCTTTAAGACTAACCTAAGTCAGAACATTTGTCAATACCAGGAATCAGCAAATACTAGGTCTGGATGACTAGTCAAGACTAATGGGATTAGGTGGATATCAAATATTAGGAGAGGTAATAGGTTTAGAATTCAAGGAAACAATCTAGGGCCATAGGAATCAGAAAGGCAGGCTAAGGATCTTCTAACAGACAAAAGCTAACAGCAGTAAGAAAGGTCTTGATGCCAGCTCAAGCCTTTGACTCATTCATGCTAATCCCTATTTTGAACTTCCTGATAGACTTTAGATCTGATCCCCACGAGTGTCTAGTGGGTAGAGCATAGTCCTGGAGTTAGGAGGATCTGGGTTCAGGGTTGATCTCAACACTTCTTAGCTCTGTGACCCTGGACAAGTTAAGTAACTTTTGCCTAGCCCTTGCACTTCTGTCATAGAGTTATTACTAAGACAGAAAATAAGAATTAAAAAAAAAAAGAATCAATTCCCCAGACATGACTAGCATGAGTCTGCAAGTCTGGAGGTAATTGGGAGGTACTTCATTCAATACCTGTTGAAGTAGAGAAAGAGAAGACAGACAGGGAGGACAGTTATTGGTTGTGCTCCATATGTGTGATTTGTCCCTAGAAACACCTCTATGTTTCAAAGATTCTTTTTTAAAGTCCTAACTCCCATCTTAAGAAAAAGTAGCAAGACCTGACGTCAGAGAAAGAAAGAGAGAGAGAGAGAGAGAGAGAGAGAGAGAGAGAGAGAGAGAGAGAGAGAGAGAGAGAGAGAGAGAGAGAGATATGGGGATTTAAGTTCTACCTTTGACACATACTGATTGACTGTCCTTGGGCAGATCACTTAACTTCTTAATGCTCCATATACCTCTCTAAGACTAGAAGTTGTAGAACAGGTACCAACTTGTATTGCTAGGAACTTCCTTAGAGTTCTTTAGCATTTGCTTTTAGAGTACTTTAGAGTTTGACTAGAAGGGTCAAACCATGGGCTACAACACTATGATTAGAACCAGATTAAAATAGAGTTCCTATCTGATTTTGATGTATTGTGTATTAATAAAAAATATAAACATATCATTTTCTAAGTCAATATGCAGCCCACAGAGGTTGTGTATTTCTATACCAACATAATCACAGGACTTGTTGAAAAACATACAAGAAAGCTTACTTTCTCAGAATTTTAGTCAAAGAAGAGAGCCTACCAATATTTGTAGATAACTTTGTGTTTGTGTGGGGACGTATTATTCATTTTAGAGAAAATAAATTCACTTATTTAATACGAATAAATGAAATTTGCAAACCAAAGTCCTCACTTTGGACAATTCTAAGTATTTGGTGAATGTTGTCAGCAACTAAATAGAATCCTTTTTCCTTTCCTTCTTCTTTTCTTGTCTCATGTAGAAAAGAAGGGTCAAAAAAAGAGGCAGCCAAAGGGAATAATAGAAGTAAGAAAAGAAAGTGATTCATGTCACATCATTTTACTCTTCTGGCCGAACTATTTCCAGAGCTCGTTTATAGGCTCCATATTTTAGGAGAACAATAAATAACAGTTGGAGTGTGATTAAAGGGAAGGCAGTCATGATTGTGAAGCGGCTTAAAGCCATTCTATCCAAGGATCAGTTAAATGGAATGGCAATGTTTGGCCTGGAGAAGAGAAGACTTTGGGCAAAAGGGAAAAAGGGAAAGAAAGCAGTCTACAAATATTTGAAAGATTCCCTTTAGAAGAGGGATTAGAATTATTCTGCCTTCTCCCAGAGGGCTAATATAAGTTACTTATAGACAGATTTGGGCTTGCCATAAGGAAAAAAAAACTTTCTAATAATTTGAAGTGTTCAAAAATAGAACAAGTTACCTCTAGATTAGGGTTCTTAATTTTTTTTATGGACCCCTGTGGCAGCCTGATAAAGCCTATAGACTCCTTCTTACAATAATGTTTATAAACATATAAAATAAAATACACAGAGCTACAGAGGAAACCAATGACATAGACAAATATTTATCAAAATATTTAAAAACAAACAAAGAAATTCACAGACTGCAGGTTAAAGAACTTTTGCTTTAGAGGTAGTATGTTCTTCATTACTAGAGATATTTTGGTAGAATATAAATTCCCTACAGATGGAGTCTGTTTTGTTTTTGCCTGTATATATACAAACTTTGGTAGATGTTTAACAAATGTTTGTTGATTTTGAATAGAAGTTGGATGTCAACTTTTCAGGAAGGCTGTAGAGTATTCTTCTTGATCAGGGTTGCAGCCTCTGAAATCCCTTCCAACTCTGATGTTCTGTGATTTTATGCTATGAGTCCATGAATGAGGTTTACGTAATTCATCCTTGGGTAACTGGGAGATCCATCCAGATGTTCTTTATCTCCTGATTGGCTAAATTGTAAACGAACACAACTGATCCAACCAAAACCTGATTGTCAATCTGTAGGGTGTGGGAGGAGGAGGGGAGAGAGGAGGATGCCGTGGGAGAGGGGGCTTTAAACTGATTTTTGGGGGATTGTGTTCACTCAGGTGGCCGATTTCGACTTTTCCCCTATGTCTGACAAGAGCCTGGCTGGTTCTGAGCCTGAGAGATGCTGTATGAGGAGGCTGTGCTGTGTTCATTACTTCCTTCCGCCACCTTCAAATGATCGTAAGACCATCAGAGAGTCTCTTGAGTTGCTGCATCCTTTCTATAAGCCAGTTAAAAGTTACTCGGTGTGAACAATAAACCTAGCTGGCTCATTTAAGTTTTAAGTGTCTGCTGACTTCAAGCCTTGGAAAGAATTCAGAGCATCTGCTGGCATGGTTTATTTTTACAAAGCAGTTTGAAATATAAGAACTTGATCCAGTCCAGTGACATAGAACTATCCTTATTATCCTGTGCAGGGGGAACCGAAAACTTATCTGATTGCCTTGAATTTTTGATATTGATCCAATGAGTGTGGCACAGCTACATTTCATGCTGGGTTTTTTGTCCCTGGGGCTCTCTAGGTGCACACATTTACCTGTCTAATGCATTTGGAATTCACCTACCAATTACTGACTGTTTTAAAAAATGTGAGGAATAAGTCTCATTTTAAAAGCAATCCTCCTTTTGATATGTTCCCCCTCTGGCAGTTCATATATGGTTGGTTTAGGGGGGAAGTGTGGACGCAGGGTTTTACTGGTACAACAAATTCCCAGGAGAAAGAGAAAACTCCTTTGACCAGTTCAGATCTGTATTTTTTCTGTAATTTGTAAATCCTAGAAAAATGCTTAGAGCAGTGAAAGGTTAAGTGACTTGCCCAGAATCATGTCAGAAATGGTGACTTGATCCTGGGTCTTCCTAGTGTCAAGGGAAGCTCTCTAACCATCAGGCAATGCTGCTTCTCATATAGTTGCCTTACAGGGCATAATAGTGGCTATTTTAACCCTGCCTCTTATTAGAAATAAGATGGAATGAAGTCAGGCTTTGCCATAGCATTAACAAGCTGCACCTACCTGACTTCTTAATGCTCCAAGTCCTTGCCTTGCATCAAGCTGCTTTGAGCTACTCTATTCCCAGAAAATTTCCCTATGGTGTCAGGGATATCCATCTGCATTGTTCAGAAAGAATTAGTAGGGGCAGCTAGGTGGCTCAGTGGATTTGCGAGCCAGACCTTGAGATAGGAGGTCCTGGGTTCAAATTTGACTCCAGACACTTCCTAGCTGTGCGATCCTGGCCACTTAACCTAGCCCATTAACTAGCCCATAGCATTCTTTTGCCTTAGAACTAAAGTACAGTATTGATTCTAAGATGGAAGGCAAGAAAGAAAGAAAGAAAGAAAGGAAGGAAGGAAGGAAGGAAGGAAGGAAGGAAGGAAGGAAGGAAAAATTAATAACAGCCAACACGTTTGATACCCTTTTGACTTGGAGCTCTCCCACTCACAGGGGTTTCCTTCAGGACAAGATGCCGTTTCCCAGAAAATATGAAAGCCAAAGTCTAGGTCATGGGTCCCTGGCAGTGGAGATTCAGAGCCGTTTGAACCGCTTTGCTCTTCTACTGTTACTCTGACCATCTTGAAAATATTCTGGGCAAAATGCCTTTTGATGCAGCAAAAGCCAAGTCCTAGATGGAAGTGACCCCCTGACAGAAGAATCTACACTTCTGCTGTTTGCCTCAGTGGCTCAGAACCGAGGACATGTAAAGGAGGACTTGAAAAATCCGGACAGAGGTAATTGAACAGTTCAGGATAGAACCCTGAGATTAGTGGAATAAAACATGTTGGTGGGAGACCTTGTTCTCTTTCCTTTGCAGGTCAGTGACCTGGAAAAGGAACGTACAGCAGGGCCATGCATCCACTGATTCAAAGCTGAGAGGCTAGTTGATGCAAGAAGAGAAAGCAATTAAGTGCTGCCAATGATCACAGTAGAAGTAGATAAGTCACCAGAGCAGCCAAGCAAGCCAAATATTGGGGGAATGAGCTTGGGGACTGGGAGCCATTACCGGGAGATATTGCTGCTGTAATTGCATCCTACCAGATGTTGGCAAAATGGTGTTAATGCTTTCACGCAGTTCATTTTCAAGAAATACTGGTTCTTCTGCCAAAATAAAGCTCGTACGTTCTGAGGATAGCCAGGTGTATAAAACATGTTTTTCTTTTTTTTTTTTTCCAAATCCCACACTTTACCTCTACATTCATTCATTGTTACTTAAAGGTTTTGAATCAGGTTCTGCCCTTTGAGCAGAAACATGATTCTGTTGAATGCTTTGGCAAAAGGTATTGGTGACATAATGGATAGAGCACTGGAACCTGAAGTCAAGAAGACTGAAGTTCAAATCTAGCCTTAGAGACTTACTAGTTATATGACTCTGGGCAAATCACTTGATCATTGTCTGTCTCAGTTTCCACATCTGAAAAATGGGATAATAATAGTACCTACCTCTCAGGGTTCTTATGAGGATCAACTGAGATAATATTTATAAAGCTCCTCGTACAGTGCCTGGCACAGAGAAGATGTTGAATAAATGCTTGCCTCCTTTCTTCCTTATAAAACACTTTGTAAACCTTAAAGTACTATACAAACACTAGCTATTATTTTCATTATTATTATTATTATTATTAGTTGAGAAGTTAGCCAGTGGATTCAATCACTATAAATCATCTGGAATATTCAAAAATCTTTTCTTTTTCTCCCAATAAAGGGCAAGCAAGTCCCACCTCTGTCATATTGGTTATGTGATCCTGGGAATTGTTCTAGGCAAATCGCTAAGACTAGAAAGTTTATTAAAAATATGGATTTTTATTGATGTCTTTTGTTTTTAAATCATTTAGGTTTCCCCCTGTATCTCCTCTTCTTTCCTCCCCTCCCCCAAATCATCTCATAACAAAAAAAATTTTTTATGGAAGATGAGAGGAAATCATCAAAATTAAACAATATTTTGGGAAAAGTTGATTTTCCTTATCAGTGGTTCCCTCCTTCTTTAAAAAGTAGTGAGGGTTGGGCGAAAGTGACTATATTTTAGAGCCAGCTAGGTGGGTCAATGGTTAGAGAGCTAGGCCTAGAAACTCAAGATCTTGGGTTCAAATCTGGCTTTAGACACATCCTAGCTCTGTGACCCTGGGCAAGTCACTTAATTCCAATTTCTTACCCTTGCTGCTCTTTTGTCTATAATGATATTTTGCAAAGCAATATGGAAAGCAAGATGATGGACAGTTACCTGAGTAGAACATGGAATGAACTGAGCCTGGCAGGGGCTGGCATGTGCTAAATCAGTTGGTGTTCAGGTATATAAGGAAGGATTTGAACTGAAACAGGGTCTCAATCTGAGATATTTGGGGCAGTGGGAGGTTGTGGTGGTGAGGGTAGGCCACAGGTCAACTTGAGTTACCAGCAACCTGCACTAACCAATTTCACAGTCCCAGATCCTGTGATACCTTTATACTGAATAACCTGTTCCTGATTCATACTCCAAGAAGAAGCAACAACATCTTTCAGCAAACCAACCTGATTTAGGTTGAACCCTGACTGGCCCAGCCAGGTTGGCAACTGGCAATTATCAATTGACAACTGACAAGATTGATTACCTTCAATTCAAGTACCATTTTTATCATCCTTAGCTTAGAATAAGAACCTCCTTTTCCCTCCTTCCCAGTTATTGCCCTGCTTCCCTCCTAAGTCTGATAACATTAAATTTTTGGTCTTACCTAGACTTGTGTCAACTCTATCTTAAGGCTTAGTGATTATATCCCTGAGACATTTGAGGGAAAGGAGAATAATATCAGCCATTGCAAGATATAATCCGCAGTCAACTCTAAAGTTATCCTACTAGGTCAGAATAGTCAGAAGTATCTATACAATTCTAATCACAGATTCTTCATTTGGCTGGCCATTCTGGGACACTGTTATTCTGAAATTGAGTTTAGCAAATTCACTACAATTAATTCTGTGAGGTCCTTTGTGTTTCACGATCACAACTTCAGTGTTACACTTAGGTATCATCCACACACATTCAGCTTCAGCTCCTCATGTCACCAGGACCTTTATAACATGTCTTAGCATTGATACTAAGACAGAAGGTAAGGTTTAAAAAAAAAAACAGCAACTAAGTTTCAGAAAAGGTGTCAGCCTTCATTGATGAACAGTTTCCTCATCTGTGAGTTCCCCATACACACGAAATTAGAATTCCAGCACCTATCCCTATTTCTATTAAACCATGTCTTAGCTATTCAGCTCACTTCACTGGTTTAGACACAGTCAGTGTTTAATTGCTGTTTCTAATACCTTTGAAAATTGAAAAAGATCTTGGCTGGTCATGAATTTGTAGGCATTTAAAGTAGATTGTTTTGCTATTGCTAGTTTCTTTCTTATTTTTTATCCCAATCTGTGATTTCATGGGTGTGGGAGACTCTAGTGTTGAAATTCCCTTTACTTGTGTTAATCAGCAGCCCATAGTCTTAAAGAGTAGCCTGAGGAACTGAGGATAGGGACCTGCATATGGTCCCACAGGAATAATAGCTAGCATTCATATAGCACTTTAAGGTGTAAAATGATTTATAAATATTATCTCATTTTATTCTCAAAACAATTATAGAGGTAAATGCTACTATTATCCCCATTTTATAGAGAAGGAAACTGAGGCAAGCCAAGGCTAAGTGACATGGCTAGCTATTAAATGTCTGAGACTAGATTTGAACCCAAGTCTTCCTGTCTCCAGGCCTGGCTCTATCCACTACATCCCTTAGCTGCCTATGTCAATGTATATCAAAGGCAAGAGTTGAACCCTAGGGTTCCTGAATCCAGTGTTAGCCTCCTATCCATTATACTTCATTGAAAAAAAAATTTTTTTTTAAGGATCAGCTTTTCCTTGAGCTTTAGGAAATAAAGCGCCTAATTCTTGAAGTAAAGAGAGTCATAAAAACATTTCCATGAAGTCTAGCTTGGCTCGAGGATCATAGAACCATAGATCTAAAGTTGCAAGGGGACCTTAGAGTGCATCCAGTACAACTCCCTCATTTCTAGGTGAGGAAACAAAGATCCTGATAGGGTGTAACTTTCCCAAAATTACAGGGGTTGTCAGTGATAGAGGCAGTATTTGAACTCATGTCCTTTGGCTCTAAATCTAGGACTTTATCTGTTTTACCAAACTGCTTTAATATGCCATCTAGCTGCTTTTTCTGTTACAGCAAAGCAATTTTCTTTAGGGCTTTGATAATAGTTATAGGGTACATAAGTAAATGGGGGTTTTATATATATGTGTGTGTGTGTGTGTGTGTGTGTGTGTGTGTGTGTGTGTGTGTGTGTGTGTGTGTGTGCGCGTGTGCGTGGAGGGGATACTGATATCCCTGGATAAGTTTATGTCTCCAAATGTTCCATTGTGGTGACAGACTTAGTCTAAAGTGAAATTAAAACCACATTTTGATTGCATTTGCCATATAGTTCCTAGAGGCTCAAGAAATGCCAAAAAACAATAACTTAAATTTACAGAGTGCCAGGCCAAGATTCAGGAAGACCCAAGTTCAAATCAGACCTCAGGTACTTACTAGCTATGTGATCCTGGGCAAATCACTTAACCCTGTTTGTCTCAGTTTCCTCATCAATAAAATGGGCTGGGGAAAGAAATGGAAACCATTTCAGTATCTTTGTCAAGAAAATACAAAATGGGGTCATGAAGAGTCAGACACAATTGAAATGACAATAACAAAATATATTTATATAGCAATTGAAAGTTTGTAAAGCACTTTACATATTTTATCTTATTTGATCTTCACATCAACAGTATAAGATTGAGGCTATTATTATTCCCATTTTTAAAATAAAGGAAACTGAGGCTCAGAGAAACTAAGTGACTTACCCAAGATCACACAGTTACTTTGTTTCAGAGTTCATAGAATCTAGATCTTCTGTTCCCAAGTTGAGTACTTTATGTCACATTGCCACCCATAGGGCTCAGAAGTCTTCATCAGAAGAACCAAAGTCATCTTTGAATAGAGATGGAAATTCCTTTTACTTCCACCATTTGGCCAATTTTACCTGGGAACAGCTTGCAAATACCTGACAAATAGCACTTAAAAATGTAAAAACCAAAACAAATAGTGATGACAGAGTTACCATTATCAGGGCATTACTAGCCTCTTCGATATGGGCTTCATAGCCCATGAAGGTAACACATACTCTTTTCCGTGGAGGGTGAAAGTGAAAAAAGAGCAGAACAAAGCTATACCTGGATTTTCTGGGCACCCTTGGAGATATTCTTAATGCTCCATCTAATGAACCTGCAGAAGCACTGTTAGACTGACTTTAAATACTCCTCTGTGGCAGAAGCTCAAATTGACCTGCTAATCTTCAACAAGGAAAAAACAGAATTGTTTTCTACGGGTAGGAGCCAATTTGGGTAGGTCTCTAAAGAGAGTATCTAAAACTTGGTCCAATTACTTGCAGAAAGCTCTAGAAGTAAAGATTTGGGTTATAATAAGCAAACTTAAAAAGTAAAAATCCAGGGGGGCCTTCTCTAGGAAATAAATGATCATAGTATATGAGTAATAGCTCTTGGAAGCATATGAAATACTGATCTACATTGTAAATAAAAGAAATGCAAATCAAAACAACATCGAGGTCACACTCAACAAATTGGCAAAAATAATACAAGATGGAAATATTCAGTGTTGGAGATGCTAAGTAAAGACACTGCTCCAGATTGAATATAAAATTAACTAATCCCTGAGCACACTAAATTTACTGTTGTTGGAACTTCAAACTGGTCTAGTCCTGTTAGAAAATATTTTGGAGTAATTTACTCGAAAGTAATTTACTTAAAAAAAAACAAAAACCCTTACCTTCTGTCCTAGATTCAATGCTCAGTATTGGTTCCAAGGCAGAAGAGCAGGAAGAGGCGGGAAATGGGGGACAAGTGACTTCCCCAGAGTCACACAACCAGAAAGTGTCTGAGATCAGATTTGAACCAACCTCTCTATCCACTGAGTCCCATAGTAACCTCCCCCTACCCTTTTTTACTTGGAATTAAGCTAAAAAAAATAGTGACTAAAATATCCAGACCCTTTGACCTAGAGACCACACTATTAGACATATATTCCAAGGTGGTCAAAGGTAAAATAACCAAAATATTCATGTTCATATTAAAAATATTCATTGCTTCATTCAAGCAAAGTAGATTTCAATCAACAGGGAAATGGCTAAACAAATTGTGGCACATGAATGTTACTGTGCTGTAAGGAATTATCATTATGTAGAATTCAGAGAAATCTTGGGAAATTTATATAAACTGATGCAAAGTGAAGTAATCAGAAAACGTGAGGAATAAAAAGAATTAATGTGTTCTTCTCAGGGTGAATATCCATCCTACACCCCCCCCCCCCAATTAGGAATGAAAGTCTGTTAGGGTTGCAGAATAAGACTTC
Source organism: Gracilinanus agilis (assembly GCF_016433145.1). NCBI lineage: Eukaryota > Metazoa > Chordata > Mammalia > Didelphimorphia > Didelphidae > Gracilinanus > Gracilinanus agilis. The sequence continues at coordinate 218,106,771 of NC_058130.1, forward strand.
AAGGGCATTTTGTTTTGCCACAGACCCAGTGAGTTGGGAGGTCTCTTATCTCATCTCAAGGGTGAAAGCCACTAGGCTATCCTTCCTTATCTCATAATTTAGGAGCCAGAGGAGTCACTCTGGAGGAGGACATGACTATTTCTCTATAATAACCTTACCTTTCCCTGGTAGAAGCTCATGGTAAGCTCATGCTATGTATCTTGCTATTTTCTGATTGGGACAGACTTTTGTGCCTAGATTATAAATTCAGCCCCCAGACAACAGAGTATCAGACAGAGTGGGGAGGGGGTCTTGTGTCAGGAACCTACATAAAGTTTGTGTCTGCACCCATGCATTGGCATTTGCCGTTAGGGCATTTTTCCTGTTCCTCATGAGAAGAATAAAAAACTGCTTTTTCCACTCTCACTCTGTGACTCCAGGTTTGTAATTGTAATTTGGGGTGGAAGGTCATTTTTTTTTTATCCCACTCAAAAAGGAAAGAATATAGGACTAAACAATAGAAAGAGAAGGAACAAAAAAAAACAAAGCTGAATGAGAAACATTATGGTGTAAGGGAAAACTCCTGACTTTGATGTTAGGAAGACCTGGTCTCTGACAATCTATAGCTGAATGATCTTGGAAAAATCATGTAAGCTCTCTGAGTCTTATTTTCCTCTACTATAAAAAGAGAGAACTTTGGCTAGAAAGTGTCAAAGAGCTCTTTTTTAGCTGATTCTGTTCCTATGGGTGTATATGATTATTAATTACACCTAATATAATTAATCTTAAATAATATAATGACAAAGATAACAAAGATCAGTCCAGAGAAGAAATGAGAAAATTTACCACTCCCCCATTTTAAATGGTGGAGGACTACATAAACTTTCAGAGTTGATTGATATTTTTATTTTGTTGAATTACTTTCCCCTTCTCTTTAAATTGTGTGGAGAGATACATTCAGAAATGAAGGTGATGATGTTTACATAAATATAGGTACACCCTCTCCCTAAACTAGAAAAGGCATCATTTGACAAAACTATATGTAGATATATCTGTAGGTACAGATATATCTACAATCTTACTATATATATCTATAACTTTAACAAAACTATATATATATATATATTCATTTGAGCAAAGTAAACATCCATCAACAGGGAAATGACTAAACAATTTTGGGACATGAATGTAGTAGAATATGTTGTAAGGAATTGTGTTGTAAGGAATTATCAATATGAATAATTCAGAGAATATATTCAGAACTATACACATATATTAAGAACTATACACACACATGGTTTTGTCAAACGATGCCTTCTCTAGTTTAGGGGAGGGGAAAGAAGGAGAGAGATAACTGGGAACTTTAATGTAACAAACAAAAAATTAAAAAAAGAAAGAAGTGAAAGTGATGTAAAATCAAAATATTTCCACAATTTAAAAAATAATAACAGCATTTTGCTTCATTAGAAAATTATCTAGCCAAGATAATGTTGCAATTTGGGGTTAGCCTTACACTCTTTCTGAGAGAAAGCCCAAGAAACACAGAATGAAAGGATGATTAAAAATAACCAACAACCCTTGGTTATTGCTTATCCCCCTTTGAACTCAGTTTCCTCATCTACAAAATAATGTGGGAGGATCATGAGAGGCAGGATTTGATTTCTGGTCCTCTGACTCCAGGCAGTCTTTTTCACTCTCTACCAAACTTCCCCCGAGTTCCCAGGCTCAAGTCTGCCAGAACTACTCTTAATAACAACAACAACAACAGCAGCAGCAACAACAACAACAACAACAATGGGCACCCTCACAGTTGAAAAGTCTAAATTGCAGGCACCCTGTTCCAGACCAACCGGTTGGTCTGGAACAGGTTGCCTGCAATTTATAGCCGGTCCAGCAGATGGCGCCCCATGCCTAGAAATAGTCCTGTATCCTTGCGACATCATTGTGCATCGTATTTGATCTGTGCTCCCGCCTGAGCGGGAAAGGTCACTTCTGGTTATGGCTTTCCTTGTCAGCAGGGCGTCTTCCCACTTTATTGTCTGGACACGCAGCCATCCCGTGTTTACAGTAAACATCGTTATCCATTCCAGCTCCCACCGGGAGAGTCCGTAACCCCAGGCTCCCCATAGGGCTATGAAGATGAAGTCTACACAAGGCACATCACTCCACAGCTAAGAAATCATCTTGGAGGATGGTGCTTCTCTCACTTGGGTTTTATGATTTTGCGGCTCTCTTGTGCCTCTTCTTATTTCTGCTGAGTAGTCCCTTTTGAAATGGCAATATATAACAGTATGCTGACAATTTTTACCAACTATGAAACTCTTAGTGCAGCCTGAGACTTCTGCACATTCATTAGCGATGGTCCCGTTTCATTCATTTTATCCTGCCTTGGCTGTCTCTCCTCTATCTTACTTTCACTTCATAAGCCAAGCCGAAATCTTTCTCTTTAGTGGGCTATCAACCTTATCTCATGGGAGTAAACCTAATTGGGCAATGGAAAACCCACAAATGAAACCTGTTTGTAAATGGCTCCAAATGGAAAGAGAGGCTTCCATTTGTGACCAACTGAGTGGTACTTGTGGACAACACACAGCTTGAAGCCATGAGAGAGAAGTGAATGGGGAATCAATTATAGGATCACAGATCTTGAGTTTAGAAGAGACCTCAGAGGCCATGTAATGGAACTCCATCATTTTACAAACTTGAGAGTCAGGGAGATTAAATGTCTTACCTGATGAAGGTTATACAGAGCCAGGATTTGATTTCTGGTCCTCTGACTCCAGGCAACCCCTTCCTCAAACCCCTCTACCCTCCTGGCTCTGAGATTCTAGGCTTGGAACTGCCACTATAACTCCTAATAATGGCAATAATAATAACATATTATTATATATAATATAAATAATTATATAAATATAAAATGTTATATATCACATAATAATTCATGATAATAGAAAAAACATTTATTTGCAAAGTATCTTTAACTTTTTTAAAGTAACTTTAACTCTATCCCTTTAACAATGCTGTATAGCAGATTACTAAAAATATTGCTTGGTTTACAGATGAAGAAATGACGATGATGATGTTGATAATAGCTAACATTTTAGGAGTATTTATTATATGTCAGGCACTGTGCCAAGTGCTTTACAATTATTATCTCACTTATTCCATACAACAACCTTAGGAGGCAAGTGCTATTATTATCCCTATTTTACAGATGAGGAAACTAAGGGAAATAGAGGTTTAAGTAATTTTTCTAGGGTCAGGAAGTAGCAGGCTTGAGATTCAAATCCAGGTCATCTGACTCCAAGATCATTATGTTTTTCAGTCCATCATGATAATAAACTTTCCTGTGCTTTATTTTACTTATTTTTTTAAGTGGAACTTCCACAAAATTCTGTTCTGCTGCCTTGCTGTAGTGAGATGGGGATCCTAGGTCTTATGTGACTTTTGCCAGTGGATTGCAAGCCCTGGCTGGTTCTCTTTTGTCAGATAAACTTCAATCCTGGCCACAGACTGTCCTGCTTTTCAAAGGCCAGTCTAGCTAAGTATGAAGCAGCTCATCTCTGGAAGACTTCCTATTAGTGATGATTTTTTGGCCAATGCAATCTCTGCAAAAAAGAAAAGTACAAAATACTTTCTGCAATAATGTTGTTGGAGTAGCAAAAAAGAAGGGAGAGGATGCTAAAAAAAATCACTGTTTTTAGACTAAACATTCATTTAATTTCTGATACTCCAAGTGTAATATTTTAAAAACCTCTGACTTTCTGTTTTAGAATCAACACTGTGTATTGGCTCCAAAGCAGAAGAGAGGTAAGGGCTAGACAGTGGGGGTTAAGTGACTTGCCCAAGGCCACACAGCTAGGAAGTGTCTGAGGTCAGATTTGGAGCCAGTCCTCCTGACTTCAGGCCTGGCACTGTATCCACTGTGCTAACCTAGCTGCCCCCAAAGTGATTTTCTTAAAACACAGATCTGACCATGTCACCATTCTACTCAATGAGCTCTAGTGACTTCCTGTTGACACTGAAACAAAAGATAAATTTCTCTCTCATTTGAAGTCCTTCAACCTACCTTTCAAGCTTTCTCGTACATTATTTTCCTGCGTGGCATATACAAAGTACTTAGTAAATGCTGACTGGTTGATTTCTGTACTCTACAGTCCAGCCAAACTGACCTTCTCACAATTATACAGAAATACAGCTATGTATTTAAGTATGAATAAGGAATTAAGGTATGAAACCCTCCATTAGGTAAAATTATGTAAAACAAGAGAAGTGACTATATTAAAAGTGTCCTGCTGGGGGCAGCTATGTAGCTCAGTGATTAGAGAGCCAGGCCTTAAGAAAGGAGGCCCTAGGTTCAAATCTGATCTCAGATACTTTCTAGCTGTGTGACCTTGGGAAAGTCTCTTAACCCCAACTGCCTAGTCTTTACCACTCTTTCTACTTTGGTACCAATTCACGCTATTGATTCTAGAGGTTAAAAAGATCCTGCTACATTGCAAGCAGAGAAAATTCACTTTTACTTGTTTCTTTTAAAATTGTATTTGATGAATACTGGCATAAAATATCTATTTAATAACTATCTGTACACAATGTCTACTATATTTAATGAATACCTACATACAGAGAAATATGACTCCTGGTGAGGGACTATTATCATCATCAACTGTTAGAACCTAGTATTTAAATTATTATTATTAACATTAATTTATTAACCAATTATTATATTACACATATTTTTTAAGCATCTAAAAAGGAATTTCATCTATTTGACTGCTACAATTTTCAAATTAACTGACTTATTAATTGCTAATAATTATTAATAGCAATATCTTTAATTCCTCCCTATCCCTGGGACATACACACATATTTTGAAAGATAATGGAACATTCAATCACATTGCTGTCAGAGCAAAAGGAGATATTTTTGTGTTGTCAACTATAAACAACAAATAAAAATAAAATATTGAAAGATGTTACTTTTATCTTTAGCTCTTTTTAAATTTGGGGGGTTATGTTTTTTTATAAGGTATATCTATTTAATTTATAAATATACATGGGAGTAGATGCTAACTTTTTTTACTGATTGGGATAGTGCATCAAAAAAGAGTTTGGAGGGGGCAGCTGGGTAGCTCAGTGGATTAAGAGCCAAGCCCAGAGACGAAAGGTCCTAGGTTCAAATCTGGCCTTAGACACTTCCCAGCTGTGTGACCCTGGGCAAGTCACTTGACCCCCATTGCCTAACCTTTCCACTCTTCTGCCTTGGAGCCAATACTCAGTATTGACTCCAAGATGGAAGGTAAGGGTTTAAAAGGAAAAAAAAAGGAGTTTAGAGACTGTTGTTCTACTAGTGACGGACAAACTACGGCTCTGTGCCAGATGTGGCCCCCTGAAATGTTCTATCCGGCCACACTACATTATTCCTAATCCGACGAATACAACGAGTAGGATACAATACATTGAAACTTTGAAAGAGTTGCCTTAGAAACAGACTGACAGATGAGCATTTCCTTTCCTTTGGCCCCCTCTTTAAAAAGTTTGCCCATCACTGGTCTAGACCATGAAATTCGGTGGCATGCAAAAACTCAGAGACCTGATCCAAAAGTAGATACATCTGGAGCAGCACTAAAAATGAACAACGAATGGGACCTGGAAATTGAACAGGAGTAAGGCAATAGGAAACTATGCCATACTTTCAATTATGCCCAACTTCTCCCTGAAACAGAGAAGTATTTCAGTGATGCTATATGGTTACCAATCATGTAATATTTCAGTTCTAAAGAAATAAAAATTTCAGGTCACCCAAAGGCCAATAGAAAGAAGACAGGGCAGGTATAGACAGGCTGTAGCATATCACCAATGACAAACTGTGTATAAAAAAGTCACTTTAAGTATATCATCATGACCTGTGCGCAGAACAACATTTACTAAGATTTTGACATGTTAGGCATGACTAATTTTATAACACATACTAAGATTGCAAGGTCCCTAATACATAGGCTAATTTTTTTCCTTAAAAAAAACCATAAAACTTAAAAAAACCTTATCTTTAAAAGATTATTACAAAAATGAATAATATGGAAATAGGTATCAAGTGATAACACATGTATAATCTAGTGGAATTGCTTGTCAGCTCCGGGAGTGGGGAGGGAGAAGACATGAATCATGTAACCATGGAAAAATATTTACAAATAAAGCCTTTATCTTCTGTTTTAGAATCAATACTAAGTATTAGTTCTAAGACAAAATAGTGATAGGCAATGGGGCTTAAGTGACTTGCCCAGAGTCACACAGCTAGGAAGTGTCTGAGACCAGATTTGAACCAAGCTCTCTACCTGCCCTGAAACTGTCTTCAAGACTTAATGGTGCAGGAGAGTAAAAATAAAACTGGTAGCTTCCTAATAAGCCAAGTTTAAAATCAATGGGCCCAAAGAGTTGGATTCTTCAGACTTGTAAGATGCCTTTCTGCCCCTAAATCAATACATCTTCTTCATGATGTCCCCTTACCAAGCTGCATCTACATGAACCAATTCTATATCCTTGCTAAACAACATTTCTATGCTAGTAAGTAGACTTCTTTTTCATTAAGTGTTTGAGTGTCTCATTTCATTTTATATCTCAAGCTTGAGCCCTTAAAACAGACTGATTCGGGCTTGATCCAGAACAATGGAAAAGGAAATAGGGCAGTCACATTGCCAGAGAAATGGACAGCAAAAGGACAGCCCATGAGGGCTACGCTGGGCTTCACGTAACGTGAGGAGAAGAGCCCTCTGCACCAGGGGAGATGTCTTCCCCAAGAGGGAGTTCTGGGAGGATGGAGATGAGAGTCACACTGGTTAGAAGGCATGGATGGGCTGCGAGCTGTACCACCAGAGAGAGTATTCACTCAGTGAAATCAGATATTTATTGAAATATAGAAGAAGCAAAATGGAGACTCAACCTGCCATGTCCATCTGAAAGGTGCTGTCGGGATCAAGTGACTTAAGTATGTAAAAGCATCTTGAGAATATACTGATGGAAAGAATTGTTCTTTGAACCTCAATTTCCTCATCTCCAAAATAAAGGCAATGATATTTGTACTACCTACCTCACTGGGCTATAATTGTGCTAAAGTGGCTTTATATAACCAAAAGTGCTGTAGAAATGTCAATTATTTGAATTACCATTTAAATGAGCAAGATTCCATGGTTTTTTCATGTTTTTGTTTTATGTACTGTGTATATATTTATGTGTTTATGTGTATATGATTTTATGTATTTGTATAATGTATGTGTTTTTATGTGTCTATGTGAGTTTGTGTTTGTGTTCATATGTATATCGGGTTCATGTGTGTGTGTGTGTGTGTACACCCATGTGTATGCATACCCACATTTGCACGTGATTTACACTAGCAGGACATCTCTGCGTCTCCCCAGGTATCCCAGGATACCTCTGGATTTTCCCAAAAGACTTGTATAACTTCCATCCTAGCCTATTAAAATGCTTTCCCCCTGGATATACCATTACAAACACCAACTAAGCAATAGTTGGATGATTTAAGTGAACGGAGAATGTGTCTGGATAACGTTTTCTTTCCCTCTTCCAGAAGTAGCAGGAAGGGATTCAAGACTGATTTATTATTTCAGCTCCTAAAGAATACGAACACATTCTCTGACCGGTGCAATTCACTCAGCCTAATAGGCTCCCAGCACACAGTTCTGAGGCGAACGACTTCTAAAAAACAGTGGTAGACATAGGTCACTTTGGTTTCTTTGCCAGACTAGCTCCCAGCAGGAGAGGATGTTATGACAAATACCTCCCAGCTAAGGGATCATAAAATGTAAGACTGGAAGGGATTTTAGAGATCATTTCATTCAACCTCTTAATCTTACAAATGAGGAAGATCAATGAGGTAGGGCACATAAAATACTTTACAAACCTTAAAGAACGATATAAATGTTAATTTATTGATTTTTTATATTAATTATATTATTTATAAAGTGATTTACTTTTCATTACTAATAATATTTATTTATTATTTACATTAATAATCGAACCATGTCACTATTTAATATATTGGTGGTTTATTAATAACCATTAATTAGACAATAATATTAATAATAAGGTGATTTACTTCAGTTATTAATAATATTGGTTTATTGTTTATATCAGTGATGGGCAACCTTTTTAGTTTATTGTGTCAAAATTTGCCAAAAAACCGAGCATAACTCAGGTGTTGTGTCACTTTGAGAAAAAAGCCATAATTTTGTTATATTTATAGTTTAAATAACAAAAATGTATAATTGTAATATATAACTGTATTTAATAAACTAAAACAGTTTATTATTCTAAATTATTCTAAATGAATACAGACAGAATTGTCATCTCTAGTGCCCAGAGTGTCTACACTATACTACAGCAAATGTTTCATCCTCGGCAGGTGGCCCCATACTCCTCTGTATGTGGCCACATGTGGCCACACGTGTCAGTGCTGACATGCATGTTATAGAGCTGCCATCACTGATTTATATTAGTAATTAATCCTGTCAATGTTTAACATATTGATAATATATTAATTATAAGTAATTATATTTAATAATGTTAATAATAAAGTGTTTTATCTATTAATCTATTAATTATAAAAATTAATCTATTAATAATCTATTAATAGTATCTATTAATAATAAAAATGATTTACTTAAGGTCATACAGGTAGTAATAATAACCATAACTAGTATTTATAGGGTATTTAAAATTTTTCCCAGTACTTTACAATATTAACTTATTTTATCTTCACAGCAACCATGGGAGGTAGGTGAATTATTGTCCTCACGTTATAGAAAAGGAAACAGGCAGAGAGAGAAGGTAAAGGACTGGCTCAGGGTCCTGTAATAAAGTAATTAAGGCTAGATTTGAATACAGGTCTTTCTGACACTCCAGGTTCAGTTCTCTATTCACTGTGCCAGCTTGTTGCCTTGTTGAGGCGGAATCCAAACCGAAGTCATCTGAATCCAAATCCAATTTACTTTCTGGTCATCAAGCTATTCAGAAGCAATTTAAGGGCCTAAACTCAGCTGTGTTTTTGCATAACACATGGGACAGCCTTAAAAAAGCACAGTTTCCGAGCAGGAAGAGAAGGGTTCCATTTGAATTTTCTTCTTAAAATTCGTATTAAGGGTGATAAGAGGACCAACTTATCAGAGGAAACAGAGACCAGAGATTAAATGACTTGCATAAGGTCATATAGGTAGTTGTGGCAGGCTGTCTCAGTCTAAATCCAAGACTCTCTCCATAAGTCACAACCTGTCTTGGCCCTTGTGAATTTGCCATCACAGAATTTTCAGGGTTGGAAGAGACCTCCATGGCTAACTAGTCTGAACCATAACAGACATGACTTCCCATTAGAACATGTTACAAGGGTTGTCATCCAGCCACTATATATGCCATAGATTTTTAGCCCTGAAAAAGGAGGGAACTTACAAGTCCATAAAATAATTGAATTTTTAATTTGAATTTCATTTGTTTTAGGCTTTAATTAGCTATGCTGACAGGTTACAGGCTGAGTTCATAATCAGCATAAATTAAACTCCTACCATATACCAGGCACTGTGTTGTTTACTGGGAATCAAAATCGTATATATAATATATTTAATAATATTATATTCTTTTACATGTAAAATATAAAAATATAACATGAAAATATATAAATAATAAATAAAATAATTGTAGATGAATTATTTTATTTTATATTTTTACACTTAATAAATATTTAAAATAAAACAGTATAAAACATAAACATTGTGTTAATATTAATTACATATACATATGTACATGTATATAAAACCACTATATAATGGGGAACCCATCAACTCTTATTCATTAGAAGTTCACAAAGGTACTTTC